>NW_026590511.1:2301058-2384925 GCF_907164565.1 Psammomys obesus
AAATTGTCTTGGTCTTCATTCATCATGTCTCTTGTCCTACCCCATTCCTTTCACCCCTCCTTAGGAACCAGTTGAAACACCCCCCCACCCCTCCCCGCTGTTTGGGGCAATCAATGGCATCAACTCGCCAATAAAAAGACAGGTTAACAAAATGGATATGAAAACAGGACCCATCTTTCTGATGCATACAGGAAACACACCTCAGCAATAATGATAGACATATTACCTCAGAGTAAAGGACTGGAAAAAGGTTTGCCTAGTTAACAGACATAAGATGAAAACTGGAATGCTACTCTACTATCTAATAAAATAACACTTTCAACCAAAATTAATCCAAAGATATGGAGAAGGACACTACATTCTCATGAAAGGGAAAATCCAACAAGATGACATCTTAATTATGAACATCTGTGTCCCACATGCAAGGGCACTCTCATTTGTAATAGAAACATTACTAACGCTTAAATCACACACAAAACCCCACACATTAATAGTGGAAGCCTCGCCCCACTCACTCCACCCCACTCTCTCCAATGGAGCGATCATCAAGACAGAAGCTAAATAGGAAAATAAAGAAACTAACAGACATCATGAATCAAATGGCCCTAAAAGATAACTACAGAACATTTCACCAAAACACAAGACAATATACCTTCTCAGCACCTCACAGAACCTTCTCCAAAACTGACCATACACTCAATCACAAAACAAGCCTCAGCAGATACACGGAGACTGAAATAACCCCCAGTATCTTATTAGACCACCGTGGATCACAGCTGAAACTCAACAACAACAGAAAGCCTAAGTATTCATGGAAACTGAACAGCTCTCTACTCAGTGACCACTGGGATGGGGAAGAAATAAAAAAGAAATTAAAGACTTTCTAGTGTTCAATGAAAATGAAGGCACAACATACGCAAACTTATGGGACACCATGAAAGCAGTGCTAAAAGGAAAGTTCATAGCACTAAGCACCAATTTCATAGTGAAATTGGAGAGCTGCCATACTAGGAACTTAGCAACACACCCGAAAGCTCTAGAACAGAAGAAAGCAGCTACATCAAAGAGGAGAAGATGACGGGAAATAATGAAACTCAGAGCTGAAATCAATCAATCAAAACAAAAGAGAACGATACAAAGAATCAATGAAGCAAAGAGCTGGTTCATTGTGAAAACCAGCAAGACAGACAAACCCTTACCCAAACTAACTAAAAGGCAGAGTGGTAGTATTCAAAATAACAAAATCAGAAAGAAAAAAAAAAGAAGACAGATCAACAGACACTGAGGAAATAAAAAAAATTATTAAGCTTATTTCAAAAGTCTATATTCCAAAAAATTGAAAAAAAAAATCTAACAGAAAGGAATGATTTTAAGGATAGAGTTCAACTACAAAAGCTAAATCAAGACCAGGTAAACAGTTTAAACAGTCCTATAAACCCTAAGGAAATAGAAGCAGTCATCAAAAGTCTCCCAACCAAAAACAATGCCCAAGTCCAGATGGTTTGCGCACAGAATTCTACCAGACATTTAAAAAAGAGCTAATAACAATACTCCTCAAACCATTCAACAAAACAGAAAATGAAAGAACATTGCCAAAATCATTCTATGAAGTCACAGTCACCCTGATACCTAAACCACACAAAGATCCAACAAAGAGAGTATCAGACCAACTTTACTCATGAACATCAACGCAAAAATACTCAATAAAATACTCAAAAACTGAATCCAAGAAAATATCAAATACATCACCTACCATGACCAAGTTGGCTACATCCCAGGGATACAAAGATGGTTCAACTTTAGAAAATCCATCAATGTTATCCACAATATAAACAAGCACAAAGTAAAAATATCACATGATCATCTCATTAGATGCAGAAAAAGGCTTTGACAAATTCCAACATCACTTCATGATGAAAGTATTGGAGAGATCAGTGATGCAAGGCCCATATCTAAACATAACAGAGGATAAGCCGATTTCGAACATCAAATTAAATGAATAGAAATTCAAATCAATTAATTCCACTAAAACCAGGGACAAGACAAGGCTGCTCACCCTCTCCATACCTCTTCAATATAGTACCTCAAGTTCTAGGTAGAGCAGTAAGACAACTAACGGAGATCAAGAGCATACAAATCGGAAAGGAAGAAGTCAAAGTATCACTATTTGCAGATGATATGATAGTGTACCTAAGCAACCCCCAAAATTCTACCAGGGAACTCCTACAGCTGATCAATGGCTTCAGCAAAGTGGCTGAATGCAAGATTAAATAAAAAATTCAGTAGTCCTCCTGTATACAAATGGGCTAAGATAGAAATGAGGGAAACTACACCCTTCACAATAGCCACAAATAATATAAAGTATCTTGGTGTAACTGTAACCAAGCAAGTGAAACACCGATATGAATTTCAAGTCTTTAAAGAAAAAAATTGAGGAAGATATCAAAAGATGGAAAGATGTCCTACGCTTGTGGATCAATAGGATTAATATAGTACAAATGGCCATCTTACCAAAGGCAATCTATGGATTCAATGCAATCCCCATCAAAACACCAACACAATTCTTTACAGACCTGGAAAGAACAATTCTCAACTTCATAAGGGGAAAAACAAAGAAACAAAAACAAAATACCTAAAACAATCTTATACAATAAAAGAACTCCTGGAGGTATCCTCGTCTGTGAATTCAAGCTATACTACAGAGCAATAGTATTAAAAATTTCATGGCACTGGCATGAACTAATTGATCAATGGAATCAAATCTAAGACCCAGAAATAAACCCACATACTTATAGTCACTTGTTTCTGACAAAGGAGTCATAACATACAATGGAAAAAAGAAAGCAACTTCAACAAATGGTGCTGGCCTAACTAGATGTCTACATGTAGAAAAATATAAATAGACTGTATTTATCTACCTGCACAAAACTCAAATCCAAATGGACCAAAGACCTCAAAAAACACCAGATAAACTAAATCTATTAGAAGAGAAAGCGGGGAAGAGCCTTGAACTCATTGGTAAAGAAGACAACTTCCTGAACAGAACACCAACAGCTCAGGCTCTAAGATCAAAAAATAATAAATGGTACCTCTTGAAACTGAAAAGCGTCTGTACAGCAAAGGTCACTGTCAATAGAATAAAAAGGGAACCTACAGATTGGGAAAAGATCTTTACCAATCCAAAATCTGACAAAGGACTAATATCCAAAATATATAATGAACTCAAGAAATCAAACAACAAAACCAAAAATAACCCAATTAGAAAATGGTGCAAAGAACAGAGAATTCTCAACAGAGGAATCTCAAATGGCTGAGATGCACTAAAAGAAATGATCAGCTTCCTAAGTCATAAGGGAAATGCAAGTAAAAACGACTCTGGGATTCCATCTCACACAAGTCAGAATGGCTAAGATGAAAATCTCAAGTGACAGCACATGCTGGCAAAGGTGTGGAGAAAAGGGAACAATCCTCTATTGCTGGTGCAAATGTAACTAACACAACCACTTTGAAAACAAATCTGGCACCTTCTTAGAAATTTGGGAATAACTTTAGCTCAAGACCCAGCTATACCTCTTCTGGGTAAATAACCAAAAGATGCTCCAAACCACAAGGACACTTGCTCAATGATGTTCTTACCAGTTTTATTCATAAGAGCCAAAATCTAGAAACAACCTAGATGGCCCTCAATTGAAGAACGATTAAGAAACTGTGGCACACTTACACAATAGAAGTGTACTACTTGGCTATTAAAAACAAAGAAATCATGAAATTTGAGGACAAATGGATGGAATTAGAAAGATCATTGAGTGAGGTAACCCAGACCCTGAAAGACATACATAGTATGTACTCACTTATAGAGGGATTTTTAGCCATATAGACAAAAGAAGCACACTATGAAACACTGACCCAAAGAAGATAAGTAGGAAGGAGGACCCAAGGGAGAATGCATAAATCTCAACTCAGAAGGGGAGCCAGAACAGACAGAGTAATGGCTGAAGAGAAGGAACAAGTTAGGAGAGGGGCTACAGAGAGTTAAGAGGGTAGAGATCAGACCTGAGGAAAGCAAGGGCAAGAAGACAGACTTGTAGAGAACAGAAAAAGTGAGGGTGGGGTATCTCTGTGACAAGCTGCAGACCTCAGCCAGGGTAGACTCCTGGGAGGATATGAGGGGTACTCAAGCAGAGACCCTAGTAGCAGAGACCATAGAGACTGAAGAGAACACCCTCTAATCAGACTAATCTTCTAGAAAAGGGCAGGTAACACCAATTCACCCACAAAAACTTCGACCCAGAATTTACCCTGCCTATGAGCTGTGCAGGGATAAAGACAGAGCAGAGATTGACAGAATGCTCAAACGATGTCTGGACCAACCAAACACCCACCCATTGGAGAGTGCCAACTCCTGACGCTATGAATGATACTCTGTTAAGTTCACAGACAGAAGCTTGTCAGAATTGTCCTGAGAGGACCTACCTAGCAGTGTCTCAAAACAGATGTTGAGACTCACAGCCAAACATTGATGGATGTATGGTGGGTCTGGAGAAATAGTGGGAGGAATGAGAAAATGACCTGGAAGGGACAGGAGCGCCAACAAACAATTCCAAAAGGACAACAAAACAAAAACAAACAAAAAACAAAAAAAAAAAAAAAAAAACAGAGCCAAATAATCAGGACCCAGAGGAGTTTCTGAGACTGAAGCATCAACCAAGGCCCATGCATGAACTGGAGCTAGATCCCCTACAACAATGTGGCAGCTAGACAGCTTAGGCTTCAGGTAGGTACTCTTTTGAAGGAAGTGAGGACTACACTGGACACAGACTTGTTTGCTAGCTTTTAGCCATAAGACAAATGAGTCCTGGCAGGACTGCCTTAAGTAGCCACAGGGGAAGAGAACACTTTCAGTCCTGAGGCAATTTGATGAGCTGAAGTGGATAGGAAAGGGAACTCACCTTTTCTGAAGAAAAGGGGGAGTGGGCAGGGAAAAGGAGAAAAGGTGAGGCTGAGACGGGAGGAAGGAAGGGGCTATAAAGTGAATAAAGTAAATGTGAAATAATGAAAAGAAAAACAAACAGAATCACTGGCTCAAAATTATGTCTCTCCTTACCTAAGGTCTATTCAGGCTAACAGAGACTGATTTAAGGATTAATGTCTAACCTGCTGGGTTTACTAGCACTATTAAGCTATAGATATTTTGATAAACTGAGACATACAAGAAAACTACTGTGTCCTATAATGTTATATCATATGAGGATCCAGAAAGTTCCCAGTCTCGATGTGTAAAAGTCTTATCTTGATACTGAACAAGGTTTAATTCAGAAATTGTCATTTTATTGTAAATTGTTAAGGATAATAAAAAAAAAAAAACACAAGTTAATAGTCACCATAAAAATGATCAAAGTCCTTAGTATGGTCAGAGCTAGGCTTGTACTCATGCTAAATACTAATGTAATTAATTACAAGAATAAGCCATATTTAGCCTCCTGATTTATGAGCAAATATCTAAAAACAGAGAAGGATTAAGTTTAAATTGGATATGCCTGGAAGATACAAGCCCTCAAACCTGTCAGAGATCTACTGAATATGGCATGTACGAGGTTTGAAATTATTATGACAGACAGACACTCCCAGACCCAAGGTTTCCAAGAAGACAATGGACATAGCAACAAAGGACGCCACTATAGTAATATTAACCACTGGGCTATACTGCCCTAGTGAACTACCTGCTGTAGGTCCTGCCCAAAACCTTGGATGAGCAGGACATTAGAGAGCTGATAGCCCCATTTTGCCTAGACAAGGGGAGGTCAGCCCCTCTCATGCTCCTCCTCCACCAGGAGGACTTACCAGGAAATTTTAACTTCTGTCCCCAGTCGATACTTGTCTCAGTAGACCTCGACTTCTCTGACAGGCACCATGTAGACTGCACCTGCGGACTGCAACCTGCTGAGCTCTGGACTTGCAAAAGCTGATATAAAACAGTCTAGCTGATGCAAGTGCTCCCTGTCCTTTCAATCAGATGCTTCTGAAAAATGCCCCATTGCCCAGCCCTTGACTAGCATTTCAGCCTTCCTAGGCCCTGACACCCCAATTTCAGCTAGAATTACAGAAGAGCGTGCACTGCCCCTATTCTTAAAAAGCTGAAAATGCTAAGACAGAAATAAACTCCTCTTGGGGAAACTTGGCAGAGACTGGTTACAAATACCCCTTACCAAGAAGCTCTGACCCCCTACAAAATAATGTTTGGAAGACCCCCTCACATCAGTCCAAAAATTATATGTGATTTGATTGTTGAAGCATGTAACTTTGCCCTACTCCAGTCAGTCGAGGCATTGCAAAGGATGTAGGAAAAACTAAATCTACTGTCTGTCCGCTGCATGACCTGCCAGCAGTGAAGCCTCATGACTACTGAGCCAGAGACCTAGTCTGGATCAGAAGCTATCCAAAAGACTCTGACTCTCTGGTGGAAAGGTCCCCACATTGTGATACTGACCACTCCCAGTGCTGTCAAAGTCGACAATACATACACACCCTAACCCTATCCCAAACAGGAAACTCAAAATAGACAGCACACCACATACTAGTCCTCAAAACCATTCTCTAGTGACACATTTCCTCCAACAAGGCCAAACCTATTCCAAAGCCACACCTCCTATTAGTGTCACTTCCTATGAGCCAAGCATCCAAATTCATGAGCCTATCTGGGCCATACCTGTTCAAACCACCACACTAAGCCAGATGTGAATATATGGCTTTTTAAAGAGATAAAAATGACCACTGAACACTCAGGTATGTTGATTTTGAAACAGAGTAAGTTCCTTCCTGGTAGAGGGAATGCCATTAATTAGAGACTGATGATCTGCCCTATGCAAAATGTTAGCTGCTGAGTGCTGTATGCTGACACACAAACCACAGCCAAAAGCACTGTGTCTCAATCCTCTCACCAGCCTGATGTGAGCCAACCTGGGTTGCACTTACCCATATGAAAGAATTGCCCAGCTGGAAATTTCATTGGCTGCCGGAGCTGGCTGACAAAGTCAAACAGTACCTGAGTGGGGAGTGAGGATTGAAAGAAATAAAGCAAGACACAAGGGATCGGCTCACTGTCAGTAAACACTGAAGCCCTGAGTTTATTCCACAGCTCTTTTATATAGGCAAAGCTAAACAAGGCACATCATTACAAGGAAGGGGTTCATGGAGCAGTCAAACTTCTTGTTTTAGACCACTTCTCTGTATAGCAGAAATGCTCCACAGTCACACAAACAAGCTAAAGGAACTTGGCAAAACATCCTGTTTATCTCTTTTTCAAGGTATAGGCCAGGGCAAAAACCATGGTTTTTGCTGAATACTCAATATTAAAGCAGCTTGCCAAACAAGCAGCTCTCCACAAAAGCTACCTCTTCACAAAAGGTAACTTCCCCAAACTGTACACACACCAATTTGGTTTGCTTTCATTCATATGGTATGAATTAATGCATGCTAGGAAAGTACCCAGAAATTCACTCACCTGCCACAGCAAAAGATATATAAGGGAGACCACTGCAGCTCACTGACTTAAACTGGAACCAACTTGCCACTAATATATTTTTCTGAAAGCCTGCAGATAAAGCTGGTCTGAAATGAATATGCCTTCACAATGTGAAATCACAACACACACTTAGAGATTAGTAAATTAAAATATGTTCATAATAGCAAGTCTCCAACTCTGGCAAACAGATTTACTAACTGACATACTTATACACTAGAGACCTAGGCATTCCACATGCTCCCAACCTGGGAAATGCTGCTGACTGCTTGTGGTGGTTTGAGTAAGGATGGTGCCCACAGGCTCATAGATTTGAATGCTTGGTCATTAGGGAGTGTTGTGGCTCCACAGGTACTAAGAGCTTTCAGCCTTGTTGGAGTAGGTGTGGCTTTGTTGGATGAAGTGTGACAATGGGGGGCAAGGGCTTTTTCAAATGCTCAAGCCAGGCTCAGTGTCTGTCTTCCTGCCCTTCTACATTTAAAACTCTCAGCAACCTCTCCAGCACCATGTCTGCCTATGTGCAACCATACTCTCCACTGTGACAAGAATGGACTAAACCTCTGAAACTGTAAGCCAGCCTTAATTAAATGATTTCCTTTGTAAGAGTTGCCATGGTCATGGTGTCTCTTACAGCAGCAGAACTTTGACTAACACACTGCCCTAATCTCATGGCTTGCTAAGAGTGCTTTCTTATTCAGCTCAAGACTTGCCCAGAGTGGCATCAAACACAGTGGGATGAGCACTACTATATAAATCATTAATCAAGGAAATACCCTATACACTTGTCCACAGAGCAGTCTGACTCTAGCTTTGTCAAGCTGACCAAATGTAATCAGCATACCTGTGAGTCACCTCCCAGCACCCACACATGGATTTTAGAGCAAACCACAATTCTCTTAATACTCAATTTCTAGCGTGTGCATGTACACACACACACACACAACCTTTAGTATCTGTCAAGTTTAGGACTGGAGAGTTGCCTTAGCAGTTAAATCCACTTACTACTCTTGCAGAAGACATGGGTTCCTAGCACTAACATGGCAGCAAAAAATTATCCATAGATCCTGTTGAAGGGCATCTGATAGCTTCTTCTGTCTTCTGTAAGCACCAAATACCCAAGTGATGAACACACATAGTGGAAGCAAAATACTCATGCATATGAAAGAAATTTGGTTTAAAAAAAAAAAAAGCAGATCCCCATATCTGTTATATGCAAGCACAATAAAATGGACAGAAATACACAGAAATGTGACAAATATCTAAAGCCTAAAGTATAACTTTGTAGTTAAAAGAATCAAGGAACTTGATCAAAGGACAGAAAAATCCATGATCACAGATAGGAAGTCTTAATATTATTTCAGTACAGAATTTGTGCTAAAAATTCAACAAAAGCCCAATAAAAAGTCCAAGGATTTCTGCTATGAAGAACAGGAAACTCATGACTTAAGGTCAGCATGGATGAAAAATGAAAAACACGAGATTGAATAAACAGCGCACAGTGTCACCATCTGACTTCAAAACTTCTCACACACCTGCAATAAAGTCTGTGCTGTGTGAGAAAGAATAAAGACATCAACAGAACATAAGAGAACACTTAGAGTGAAAACCACGATTAATATTGGGCCAATTTTCCCACGAGGCCAGACAATCCAGGAAGTCTGAACTTACTAACACACGAGACTGGACCACCCTGGCATCTACATGCAAATGTGCTAAAATAACACAGACTTTCCACCCGCACAGAACTAACGCGGGCGGATCTGACACCTGAACATCAAGTGCCAAGTGCAGAACTTCCAGAAGACACTGGAGAAACTAGGGTCTGCGAGTCAGCACACCCTAGTTTCCTGACTTCCCTGACAAGGAAAGCCGCGCGTGCGCGCGCCCTGCAGGATGACGTGAACAGTGTGTAAGCGTCCACTCCTTCTTCCCATGCTGTGCGCAGGCGCAGCTAGGTGAGCTCAGTCACTCAGAGGTCCCGCTTCCGCCTGGGAGGTGCCGGGACCTCAGGGAACAAGCGGAATCACACCGGGCGCCTCCCGTCCCCGCCCCCGGGGCGAACCCACTCGGGCTCCCGCGGCTCCTCCCCGCGTGGGGACGGCGGCCCCGCTCACCATGGCGCGGACTCCGAGCTCGCCCCGCTCGCCTCGGCTCCCGGCAGCGGCTCGCCGCGCGGCTCTCGGGACCAGGAGCCTCCCTCAGACAAAGCCGGGCCGGCAGCATGGCGGACCGGAAGTGTCCTCCCCATTCCGCGCGGATGTTCGCCTCGGGGCCCTGATTGGCTAGCGCGGACTGAGCGACAGGAGCGGAGTGCTTGTGCCCCTAGGGAGAGTGCTGAGAAGTGTCGCCGCACAGTGGTTCCCAGCCCCGACCTCCGCTCCAGGACCCCTCCCTGACAGACGCACAACTGTCCGGACCTGCGGGGTTGGGCATTGCTGTGCAAGTTGAGGCCGTACTGCAATGTCGTCCCTGCACTTTTCCTGCCCTCAGCTGGCACTGTCCCTTCGTGCAGGCACTAGGTGTCCCGTATACGCAGACCGTTCCTCACAGCTGTAAAGACGCCCAGCCCATGCGCATCAAGTGGTACCACCGGATCGATAGTCACCAGGCATCAGTAAGGCACACCTAGGATTGTCCACATCTCTCTCCGCTGCACATCGTTAGCGAAACAGTAACTCTTTCCCAGGTTCTGGGGTAGCACGGGTCTATCACGCCACCGTTTGGGGGGTGAAGGAAGGACATCAGACGTTTATGCCAGCTTGGTCGGAGACGGGACTCACCAGCAATTAGGGTCCCCAGATTCCAGGGTGAGAACCTGGGATGTGAAGATAAAGACAAAACTTTGATATATATATTCCTAGCAGTGGTGATATACGACTTTCATCCCAGCACCCGGGAGGCAGAGGCAGGTGGATCTCTGAGTTTGAGGCCAGCCTGGTCTACAGAGCGAGTTCCAGAACAGCCAAGGCTACCAGACAAACCCTGTCTCTGAAAAATAAAATAAATACAACAAAAAGGCATCAGTAGGTCTTGAATAATCTGATCCCACTCCTGCTTGTCAGAACATGAACCAGGAATTATGTGGTTATAGGAAAAATTTGAATGCCTGTAAGAATATTCCAAGAAAAGACTGGGGTCTTGTGACCTCAGTGTTTTCATGCTCTTCCCAACTTATTATTTAAGAGACTATTTCAGACTATTCACTATTGCTTTCTGCTCTTCTTCAAATATTTATGCTTTTCAGGAAAAACATGTTTTTACTTTTTCTTTCCTTTTCTCTCTCTCAGTGAGCTTGTACACCTGGGTAGTCAGTTTTGATGTCGTCGTATATCTAGTGTCAGAACATATCAGATGGGGAGTGATGAGAATCAGAGGGCCAGAATGCAGGGTGCTGTGGAGTGATGGGTGAGCTGGGCCCAGGCTGGTTTCCCACTGCGTGCTGAGTCCTGTTGTTCCTTAGGTGTGTGGGAAGTTGGTGATATCTCTGCCTTCAGCTTGCAGAGGTGAAGGATGGAGACTGAACATCTGAGCTGAGTCCTCCTCCACCCTGCACCTACATCTGCTGCATCTGCAGGATCTGGCTGAGAATGCACTGTACATCTTTGTACATCTGTCCCTGGGGAGGTGGGAGGGGACAGAGGCAGAAACACACCTTGGTGCACCTGCTGGGTGCTCCCCTGCCCCTTGAAAGTCTTTACTCAAACCCAAGGGATGTCAGCTCCATCAGGTAGGTCTCTGCACAGGCATGTTCCCAGAAGCCACAGTGTGGCTCTGAACAGGAGAAACGAGGCCCAGGAAGTGGTAGAACAAAGCCAGGTGGGTACTGAAATGGAGTCAGGAGGCAGGAGACTCACCTAAATGGGATACAGGAGATGACTGCAGTATAAAGGCACCACAGAGTGATGATTGAGGGCCTCCACCTGTGGATGCAGAGGAGTGGGAGGAGGAATCAAAGGTTCTTAGTCACCCTTGTCTACTTTGTGAGTTTGAGATCACCCTGTGCTAACTCTAAACTGCCTCAAAAGTAAGGTTTGGGAGGAAGAAAGAGAAGAAGGAGTGGGAAGGTGAGAAGGGGATCTGGGAGGGAAGATGAGGCCCAGCTACAGTAAGACACACTCACACACTCTGCACCTGAGAGAAAACCCCATTTTCAGGAGCTGCTGATGGTGGAGTCACAGAAGTGTTTGTGGTACCCTGCCCAGCCTGCATCCTGCCAGCCATGCCCACCTGTATCCTGACTGCTCTGTCTGTGGCTCCCATCACTTTTTGCTGCTACACGGGGATGGTACTTCCATCCTCTGTTGCAAGGCTGTCACATGGTACACCCTCCATTTCCATGGACCTCGCTGGGGTGGCTGCTGTGCCTTACAGCCTCCTTCAGTGCAAAGACTTCTTTGGACAGATCTGTGGTCTGGTAAGGGGAGGGGCTTCATGATGACCATGGTGAGCCAGGCAGAAACCAGGGACCTCTGCACCTTTTCTGTGCAGTTTTGTAAAAGTTCTCGATAAACGCAGTAACCCATAAACCCAGCCTGGGATTTTAATATCATTTTATGAAATGCCCAAGGTTGATCTGTGACCTCCACACATGCCTGTGTACACAAAGAGCACACACAGAAAGATACAGCTGAGTACTAATGAGAAGGCTCAGGGGGGAAAGATGCTTGCTGCTGAGCATGTCTCTCTACCTGAGTTCAATCTCTGGGACCCAAATGCTTGAAGAAGATTCATCCAGTCAAGCTGTCCCCTGACCTCCACACATGGCATTATCACCCCAACATAAATAAATACAAGTAATTAAAATTTTTTTAAAGGTACAGATGTGTTGGACCCCTCTACTAAGTTTGCAGTCCTTCATGACCAGAAATCTCTGAGCTCGGATAAATTTAAGACTCCCTTTGGCAGTGGAGATCCCGCTTCTCCTCCTGATCTGGGGGGGCCAAATACCCACACCCTCTACCTGAGGAATGTCACATTGACCTTAGGAAAATTATGGGTCCAATTTTTTTCTCCTGATTGAACCTGCCCAGCAAGCACCTGGAATTTCTGGAATTCCTCCCCCATGCTGAGTCATCTTAGTACCTTAGCCCTTCATCTGATGAGGTTCACCCACCCTGGATATTCCTACTCCCTCCCCAAAATTCTATATAAGCCTTGTTCACCCTAAATAAAATTGATCCACCTCCCCACAGTAAGTCCCAAAAGGTTATTTTTGTTTGTGCTCATGGGTCACTGAACCTCCAGTTCATTGCCTCTGTTCTCTTGTTCGTTAGGACTGTTGACTAATGACCCCAGGAATGAGGGAGAGAGGCATAGATGTGAAACTTGGGTTCAAATCCCAGCCTATTGTCCATTTTGTGGCTGTGTGACCTTGTGTGAATTATTTCAAATGGAGATAGAAAGAGCAGTAAGGGATGGATACCTGTTTCCATGGTTACAATAACTACTTGGAACATTCACACCCAGAGTGCCTCTAGCTGAGACTCTCTTTCTTCTTGTGACTCAGTTTCCCATGTGATAAATAGGCTGATTTCACAAGACCTTGCCGACTAGGAGGTTCTTCAGTTTTGTGTAATCTCTGCTTAGTGGACCCTGACAGTGAGCAAGGAGGGAACCCACCTTCTTATCATTTTCCTAAGGATGGCCTTCCTCCTGGGTACCACTCTGGGCTGATGAACAAAGCCAGAGAAGCTGCTGCTGGGCCATTGCCAGCTGAGCCTCTGGCTTCATGCCTCTTTAAACAATGCGTTCTCTTCATAAATAATGTCTCATGCTGTACCTGTGGCCCAAGCCCATGAGTGACTCTAAATGTCTTGGGACATTTAGACCCACATTTGATTTTGCTTGAACAGGAAAAAAATTTTTATTGGCCTCTTTTACCGATTTTAAAGTTTGATTGTCCAGTTTTGATTCATTCAAGAATTAGTTACCGCTTCCTTATACTTAACATCCTCACCATCTTTTTAAAGTATTTTGAAAGCAGTCCAAATTAATGGTCAAGTGTCCCAAAATTGAACAGGGATATTTCACCCTAGTTCACCTTCCTTTTAAATATTCTTTTGAACTCTATCCCATACTTCTTCATCTAAAGTCCTTCTTCTGGAAAAAAGAGATTATAATCATAAGTAACTTGCAAAAACTCTACTAGATATCATCTTAACTCTTACTCCTTCTTTCTTTCAAAAATGATGCACAAGTTCAGCATAAGGCAAAGCCTTTCCCTGTTCTTTCCCTACCATTCTCACTCACCTACCAAGAGGGTCCTCACTCTTTTATGTCGTTGCTGACTTTCAGTACCTCTTCAGCTCTTGTTACTGCTCTAGGCAGAGGAGGTACCTGGTAGAAGGCCACCAGTAGAAGAGCTGGACTGATACAGAGCCTGAGTCAATGTGTACTCTGATATTTAAGAAATGTTACCTGAGAAACATTCTCATGAATTCAAGCTTTGTACAATAACAAGAATAAGCACATTTGTGGCAAAAAGCACTGTTTCCCATAGATGCACATAAAGCATAGATTAAACTTTTAATTAGACAACAAAGGCAATCAATAATGAAGAATATATTACCCCTTCTTATCTGCTACACTTGAGAGGACCACAAAAACACATTCCAAGAACAATTTTGTGATTTGAAGAAGCAGAGATCACAAGACTCTTCCCTTGTTTTCTTGCAGTGTTCTCATAAGCACTCAGAATGCTCACATGACTCCATTCCAGGATTGCGTTCTGACAAGAAACATAAATTATTTCTATTTTTTTAAAAAAATAATATATGCATGAAGAAAGCATGTTTACAAGATGGAGATGTGTGTGTTTGTGTTAACAATTGCATACCTGGTATCCAGGGAAGCCAGAAGAGTGCATCATAACTTTTGTACCTGGAATTACAGGTCATTCTGAGACACCTGATGTTTGTGCCAGGAAACACAGTTGGACACCCAATAAGAGCAGTACTACTGAGTCAACTTACAAGAACCCAAATATGACATTATAATGCAGAAAATAAAATGTCCCATTACTCTTCCTGTTTTCTATTATTTGCAGATGATGAAAGTCTCCGGTATACGGTCATTGAAGGATTGACTGGATCTCTATGTTTTTGCAAATGGACTATGCATATTGCTTTTCATTGTCGTTTTAACACATTTCTCTTGATGAGAGTGAGAACAACAACAGATTTAGTTGAGAGGTGCATCCAGATGTGGCAGATGTTTACTACTTTATTTGTTCTTCTTTCTTGCACCCTTCTCCATCCCTTCTTCTTCCACCCTTTCAGCCCACTAACATTAGATAGAAGAGGGGAAAAAAAAGAATGGCAGAGGGGAGAAGAGTGACATTATTGTTAGATTACTGTGGTTGTAAAATAAAAATGAGTGTGGACTATATAATGTTTATTATGAGCCCTAAGATTATCACAGCAGTATTATTTAACCTGCTGACATAAATAATAAGACACAGACACTTGTTAGATTTATAATTGCCTTACTTACCTTGGGCTGGGCAGATGTTTTCCTTGCACTGTCTTAATATCCTCATCATCCATCTCCAGTCCCCACCCAATGCCATCCTTCTTAACCATCCTACCTTCCATCCATAATCCTATAAACACTTGCTTTTATCTCCATCTGGGCCTTTTCACACCATTACTGAAGTCCTTTTTCCTTGCCCACATGTTTTTTTTTTCTCCACATTAACCCATCATGGTGTACTCCTTCTTCCTCTCTTCCTGTTCTCCTTTCCCATGATCCTCTCTCTCATTCAAAGCCTGAGAACCTTAGCCACACCAATCTCATTCTGCCCTACCCAGGTATAGGCTGTTTAATCAACCAATCATATATGGCTTAGGCAGGTTTACAAAACAAAGCTAGGTGTAATCAGATCTTAAGGGTCAGTATCACACATCATACCTCTGACAGACGTTCTACTGATTAGGGGCATTGAGTTCCTTTGGGGCAAGTTGATCTTTGCCATCATGATATCTAAGTTATTCTTTTCATTTCTTTGTGCGTGACTACTTAACAAACCACAACCAACAAAACCCAACAGCATTCCATCCAACTACTAACCAGCAACCGAAACTACCCTCAGAGACCTAGCATTTATATACCCTCTGAAAAGCCCAGAATTCCAAATGTCTCACAATTACAGGAACTATCTGCTCCTGCCAAAAATCATGCATCTCCTAGAGCATGAGGTAAATCACAGTCACCTGCTGTGACACATCACCATATACCAACACCTGGGATTAAAACAAAAACATATTCCCATAATGTTTCTGTTCTTCAAAGAAACCAAAAAATGACAATATTCTCACCACATTTTCCCCTTTCTGTTTTAAGCCATTAATTATGCTGTGTGTGTAGCAGAAAATTAGAAATAGAGACATTTTCAAGGAAATACGTACTTTTTGGATCAGTGGCCACAGTTCTCAGAATACCTCCCCTGCCTAATTTTAATCTTTATCAGTTTTGATGGTTTCCATAGCCTTTTCTTTCCTACAGAAATATAAACAAACCCGTGTCCCCAACACAAAACTTTTATGAGTTTCAATTTTGATGTTACAAATCCTTATAGTATACAAGCTGATTTCATTCTACAGTAGTTTTCTATAACCCAGTGTCTTTCCACTGCTGTTGTTCCTTTCTTGTTAATATTCAGAAAATTTAAAGCTAACAGAGTCTATCCCTGGTGGTCTTTACTCCTTTTTGTTCTATAAACATGATTAGATCTTTCTACAGCTGCTTGTTCTGTAGGATTGTGTGGTATACACGTAATGTGTATATTACAATACACAAAGAATTGCTTCATCTTATTGTAGACACATGCAGAGGCATTGTCAGTCTTAATTTGTGCAAGTATCCCCATAAGAGCCATTACTTCCAGTAAATATGTAATTACAGAATCAGCCTTTTAAGAATTCAAAGCAGTTGTCCATTAAAACTCTGATTATGTATCAGTGGTATTTTGTAGAAACTTTAGCTTTCCAAATTCTGGAAGATGCAACACATTCATCCGCCAGATTTTATTTATTTTGATATGCCTAGGATTACTTCAGGTAGGTAATGGAGTTTGGATATATAAAGAACAAATTGTACATTTTCTTATAATTTCATTGGCTTGTTGCCAGGTGACAGAATTTTTTCTTTAAATCTTTACTCATAACATGGTGTTTTTCATGAAAACTTGAGACTTATAACACATTTCCTATTAGTAATTAGTCAATTTCTCCATTTCCTTGTGGATCTGGCAAGCTGGTAAGATACTAAATATGGGTGATATATAATGAATACTTTCTATTTTGGATTGCCTGTTGCAATTGCATAAATAATAAGGTTAATTCTGAATTATCATGAATAAACTCAGCAGTTTCTACATGCAAAACAACTCTTTCTGCATAATGAAAGTCAGTAAATATATTAAGAGAGTCAGGCAAATCTAATAATACCATAAGAATTGTATACAGCTCTGATTTTTGATCTGAAGTATTTGGGCATATAAACACTTTGCTCATTTTCTCTGACTCATCGCCTGGCATTCCCAACTTATTTGCATCTGAATAGAATATAGGTGTTTCTGGAATTGGCGTTCTTTTTATAATACGTGGGAGAATCTAATTAGTTCTTTTTATAAGCTGAAGACACTGACTTATAGAATATTTGTTAATTTCTCCCAAAAGTTGCTACGAGCTCTTTGCCAATCTTACTGATTACCCATAATGACATAATCTTGGCATTAGTATGAGGTACTATGATTTCTTCTGGATGCATTCTTGATTATTGACAAAGTCTTACTCTACCTTTTATGATTAAATCAGAAATTTTTTACATATGTCTTAAATTTTTTACTTTCTTTGTTGCTAAGAAAATCGATTCCATAATACTTACCTTTCATTTGCATAATGAGCCCAGTAGGAGAATGAGTTGAAAGCAAAATAACCAAAATACAATCAACTTTGGGATATATGCCATCTCTGTTTTACCAGAGTCAACCTGTCTGCTTCAGCTGTTAACCAACTGGGACTGTTTCTTCTAACCTCTGAAACAAATTACTTAACTCTTGAGTAATTAATCCAATGGTGGGCTAAAAGGGAATTAATACCTCACATTAATTTTTGAAAATCATAAATAGTTTGCAGCTGATCTCTTCTGATCTGTATTTTTTTTGTGGTTCAATTTTTTTTGTTGACTTATTTTATAACCCAAACAGATAATAAAAATCTCCTCACTGTAATTTTCCAGGAGCAATCTTTAATCCCCAGCATGGCAGAATTCATGTTTTCTTGAATATTTTCTCTATAGTATCTACATTAGAATCAGCCAACAAAATATCATTCATGTAATGATAAATAGTGGATTGAAGAAATTGCTTGTGAATTATTTCTAGCAGTTGTTGCATAAAACATTGACGTGAAGTTGGACTATTTAACATTCCCTTTGGAACAACTCTCCACTGACATCTTTTTACAGGTTAAGCATTATTATAAGTAAGTACTGTGAAAGCAAACCTTTCCCTATCCTGCTCATACAAGGAGATTGTTAAACAGCAATCTTTGAAATCAATTACTATCATAGGCCATGACTTAGGTAATAAAGGAATTCCTTAGGATAAAGGAATTCTAGGTTGTAACAGATCCTTTGGCTAAAATACTCTATTCATACTGCTCAAATCTGTTAACATTTTCCACTTCCCCAATTTCTTTCTTTCTTTTTAAAATAACAAATACAGGTGAATTCCACGGGGTGGTAGACTCTTTTATATGCTGAGTCTCCAGCTGCTCTTGTACCAGCTGCTCTTGTGCCTGTAATTTTTCCTTCATTAAGGGCCACTGACCTACCCACACAGGCTTATTAATCAGCCATCCTAAAGGTAGGATTGTTGGTACTTTAGCAGTGCCCCCCTCCAAATTTGTAAACACAATCCCTGGGATGCCCTGTGTTTGAACAATTGGCACAGCCTGGGCATAGGCTTAGATTTTTCACCAAACCTACTTTATTTAGGGTTCTTAAATACCTTTACCTCCCTTCCAACCCCTGCCACCCAGGAGATTAGTAGGGAAAAGGGCTATAGACCTCTTTTATCGTCTTACTGCTGATTAGGGTCGATGGATCCTTCGGGGATTACCAAACTCAGTCATCAGTCCAGTCCAAAGGCCAACACCAAGCAGCAACACAAATCAGCACAATTCAGAGGACTGGGACAAGTCAGCAAAAGCCGCAAGACTCAGTTGGATTGCCTGGAGAAGTTCTCTGGAATTTTCTGTCTGTGAAGTCAAATGTCGAAGCATGAAGATCAGGGCAGTGATGCCAATCCAAAAATCGATGTGTCACTCTCCATGGGATTCTGTTTATAATTTCTCCTCAAAGTCCACCCATGAATATTGGGGCTGTTCTGTTGCTTTGTTTTGATGCTAATTACTGGCTCTCAAGATCTGGTTACACCTGTCCTTATTTTGTAAACCTGCTTAGGACATTTTACCTGGTTGATTGATTAAAGATCTATACCTGGTCAGGGCAGAATGGGGCAGGCATGGCTAGAGTTCCCATGCTTTGAGGACAGGAGAATCATGGGAAACAGAGATGAGAAAAGAGGAGGAAGGGGGACTCTGTGATGGGTCAGCATGGAGAAAGAATCACACTTGGAGAAAGGACTCCAATAATGGTGTGGAAATGCCAAGATGAAGAATAAATGCAAGTATTTATAAGATTATGGAAGAAAGACAGCTCAGATGAATATGGTTAAGGATGTTGGCATTGGATGTGGGGTAGGACGTAGATGGTGAGGTTATTGAGTGAAATGTCTGCCCAGCCCAAGATAAATAGGACAATTGTAAAACCAAAAAGTGTCTATGTCTTCTTAGTTGTGATAATGGGTTAGATAATACCGCCATGATAATCTTAGGGCTAATAATAAACATTATATAGTTCAACACTCATTTTTATTTACAACAACATATAGATGGTCTCAGCTGGCCAAAGTAATGGCCTTCCCACAGGAGAGCACACAGCAAAATATCATGTGCCCTCTCACAAGACATCTTCCAGCAAAACATCACATGAAAAAACTGAGTCTTCAAAGAAACCAGAAACTTTTACTTTATTTGGGTTTGCTTTTTAATAACATATATCAACACATTCCCTAAAAGCACCTACAAGTTCACCCCTAATTTCATCATGGGCTATCTCTGCAATTGCAGGAATATTAATCTGATTACTCCACTGTTGTAAAAGCTCCTTTCCCCATAAACTTATGGGTATGTCAGCCATAAAAGGTTTTAATTTCCTTTTTGAAGACCACTATCTACAATTCATAGATGCACGATGAATACTCGGGAAGTCAATCCAGTCCTTCCCAAGATCACCCCTACTGTCCTTGTGAGTAACGAACGAGGCATCTGAGACCCTTAGGGGCAGGGTCACAATGTATTTGTAAATGACTATATTTCCCACAATTGAAGCACCAGGCATTTTGATATTCACATCCCTGCATGGTACATGTTAGAACCATATGGTTCATATTATTTATCCACTCATCCATGTGTGTTACCCACACATTTACTGCTTTAATAACTCTTTTATATTCAGTATTCATTTACATTTGCATTTTCATACTCCAAGGTTTTTATCAACTCCTGTCTTGCCTCAGGGTCTGAAAGGGCTTTGTTCACAATTCTGACTAATCTTTGTAAAAAAAAAAAAAAAATCAGTGAAGGCTTCTTCAGAGACTTGTATAATCTTTGTAAACAAGGTGGACATTTACCCAGGTTCAACTTTGTCCTAAGCTCTTAAAGCTGTTAAGTGACTTTATTCTATAGTATGGTCATCAAATTGAATCTCTTCAAGAACAAAACAAAAGCAAAAACAAAAACAGAAAACCCCCTCTAGGACCAAACCATGACTTATCCCAGCAGTATCAGCCACAATAAATTTTTTGCTGGCATCATGAAACAAAGTATCTATTCCTTCTTCCTCAAATTTCCCATTTTGCCTAGTCCCACATCTGGGTGCAGCTCCTAGATGGTACCTGCTGCTTTGTGGGTTCTTTCTTCCACCATTTTCTACTCCTTCTTTTTCCACCCATTCAACCCCCTAACACTAGATATGAGAGAAAAGAAGAAGGAAAAAACAAACAAACAAATCAACAAACAAAAACGATAAAAGGGGGAAAGGGCAACATCATCCTTAAACTACTTTCTGCTGATTAGGAACATCAAGTTCCTTGGGACAGTTTTGATCTTTTCCATCAGAACATCTGATTTCTTCTTTTTCTTCTTGTTTCTTTGTATATGACTCCTTAACAAACTACAACAAACAGCATCCAACCATCAACCCACACCAGCTCTCAGGTTCTAGCATTTACATAGCCTCTGAAAAATCCCCAGAATTACAACCATTGCAGACACTATCTGCCTCTGGCAAGATCACACCTCAGCTAAAATACAAGGGAAACATAGTCAACTGCTGTGAAGCAGCCCCATATCCCTACACCTGGTGTTAAAGTGACAACTTATTCTTAGAATATTCCTGTTTTCTAAGGAAACCAAAATCACACAATTTTGTGTGGAGAGGAGGAGCAGAGGTTGGCAGGAGGGAACTTGGAACCATGTGGAGAAATGAACCGGACCTAGATATGATTGAAAGTAAGTATAATGGGTAAAATCTGAATAATAGGAAACTATGCGGGTTTGGAGATTTAGGATGGAGTAATCATTGCCCAGCATTGTGCTCTAGGTTAATTAAAATAATCCTAGTCTCTGGTGATTTGGGTATACAGCTGTTTAGGAATAACTGCTGCTTAACTAAAAATTAAATCAGTAGTAAATATTAATATCCCAGAATGGGTTTTATTTGCTGTTTTGGGTTTTTCGAGACAGGATCTCTCTACATAGCTATGCCATCCTGGAACTCACTATATGGGCCAAGATGACTTGAAACCTAGAGAAATCCAGCTACTTCTGTCTCCCAAGTGCTGCGATTACAGATGTGCACCACTATAATCAGGTAAAATGTTTTTTTTTTAAAGACCTATCTTTAAATCAGAGAATGAAAGGCTAATATAAGATTTAAATGTGAACCATCATTCTTTTGCTGAAAGAACCACTTCTTGGAATACTACAATGTGTTAACTATGAATGGTTAATAATTTGTGGTCTCAACATTTTGGTTATTTGCTTTCTTAATTTCATCTTTAATATTTATTTGGTTTTTACTAGACAGGGTTTTTTTTGTTTGTTTTAAAGCCTTGGCTGTCCTGGAATTCTCTCTGTAGATCAGGCTGGCTATGAACTCACAGAGATCTGGCTGCCTCTGCTTCCTAAGTTATGGGATTAAAGATGTATGCCAGCACACCCAACATCTTTAATAATTTTTACCTGTGTGTATACACTAGTGCTATGGTGTGCACATGCCAGGTAGAAGACAATTTACAGATGTCTATTCCCTATTTCTTCCAGGTGAGTTCTAAGATCAAACCCAGGCAGTCAAGTTTTTCAGCAAGTGCCTTCAACTGGTGAGAAGAACTCACTTGTTATTTTTCAAAAACATTTATGTATGTGCTGTTATATATATATGTGCATGTCACAGTCCAAGTGTAAAAATAAGGGAAATTTTTGTATAAATAATGTGGGAGATCATCAGTCTTAGTAGCAACCATATTTGCCCACTAAGACAATTCCCTGCCATTCATTTGGGATTTTAAGAAAATATCCAGAACAAGTATATATTCCTCAGGATAAGCTAACATAACTATAAAATTGTTTTCATTTTCTCAGAAAAGGGGATGAGATGAGAGCCATACTCAAGCTTACAAATAAATGGCTTGGGTTGAGAGCAGAGCATATCTATCTAACCATGCCTTGGCTTATGCTTATGCCTGGAAGTTTCTAGCGTTTCTACAATCTAATCTTCTGAGAGCCCATTCCTTGAAGTTTTCAGCTTCCAGCCTCCCAGTTCCTAACCAAGACCTAGAATGTTTTCAGACTTTAAGACTTACTGCTAAATAAATCACCTTTTCCAGTTCTTTCTGAACTCTGGGTGACTGGTTCAACTTTGCTATTCTGGTTCAAAACTCCCCTGTAAGCTGACTGACTCATACTGGCTTCTCTCAACTTTTCAATGTATTGCTCTGCTTGAAAAAAAACTGCCTCTGATTCTATAAACTGAACTGCAGTGAACTCAATCGAATTGCACCAAACTGTACTGTACTGACAGCACAAACTCTACAGTACTCCTGTAACATACTCTCCTCCTCTATACTATGCTATCTCCACAAACTTTCTCTCTCTCCCTGAGGTGCTGTTAAGTAGGTTCTTTCCTGTCTGTTCTTGTAAGAGTTGGGTGTATCCTATTTTTTACTTATTCTGTCAAATCTGTGATTCGTCACTGTCTGCCCCTCAATTAGACATCATTGCTTATGATTAAAGGTATCTCTGTATTCCAGCTGGATCACACAGACCTAGGACTTTGGATGAGATCCCCTTGCCAGAGCAGCAGCTATGCTGATAGATCAAAATTCCTCTACATATAACTAATAAAAATGGCTAACAGTATAAATATCATTTCATTTGAAAATGTTTTATTTCTCAAATTATTGTGCATTCTTTTACCCTTGGATAACAATTTGCATACAATTTGAAAAAACAAAAGACAATGTTTTAATGATGAAATGGTTCTACTAATCTTACATGAGCCCAATGAAATGGCTCAGTGAGAAAAATGTGCTTCGTGTATTTACTGCATTTATTAGATTCATGCATTTCTCTCCAGTAGAAATTCTCTCATGCCTTGGAGGAAATATGTAACAGGCAGAGGCATTATCACATTGATTACATTCTTAGTGTTTTTCTTTGATAGTCTGAAGATTACACTGACATGACAAAGCTTTACCGCATCAATTACATTCATAAGGTTTCTCTCCAGTATGACATTTTTTGTGATTATGAAGACTACTCCAATATGCAAAGGCTTTACCGCATTGGCTACATTCATATGGTTTCTCTCCAGTATGACTTCTTTCATGTATATAAAGATTACTGCGACATGCAAAGGCTTTACTGCACTGAATACATTCATATGGTTTTTCTCCAGTATGAGTTCTTCTGTGTATTTGAAGATAACTATGACTTGCAAAGGGTTTTCCACATTGACTACACTCATAGAGTTTTTTTCCAGTATGATTTCTTTTATGTAGTTGAAGATGGCTGCGGCATGCAAAGGTTTTATCACACTGATTACATTTATGAGGTTTTTCAACAGTATGATGTTTTTCATGATTTCGAAGACTACTACGACTTGCAAAGGTTTTACCACATTGATTACACTCATAAGGTCTCTCTCCACTATGACTTCTTTCATGTATCAGAAGATTACTGTGACGTGCAAAGGCTCTACCACACTGAGTACATCTATAAGGTTTCTCTCCAGTGTGAGTTCTTTCATGAATTTTAAGACTACTGCGAAGCAGAAATGCTTTTCCACACTGATTACATTTATAGGGCTTCTCTCCAGTATGACTTCTTTCATGTATATGAAGCTGACTGCGACATGAAAAGGCTTTACCACATTGAGTACATTCATATGGTTTCTCTCCAGTATGAGTTCTTTCATGTATATAAAGATTACTGTGATATGCAAAGGCTTTACCACACACACTACACTCATACGATTTCTCAAGAGTATGATGTTCTTCATGATTTCGAAGACTTCTACGACGTGCAAAGGCTTTGCCACACTGATTACATATATAGGGTTTCTCTCCAGTATGAATTATTTCATGCCTGTGAAGATCACTGTTATATGCAAAGGCTTTACCACAGTGATTACATTCATAAGGTTTCTCTCCAGTATGACTTCTTTCATGCATTTGAAGACTACTGCGACGTGCAAAGACTTTACCACACTGATTACATCCATAAGGTTTCTCTCCAGTGTGAGTTCTTTCATGTATTTGAAGATGACTGCGACATGCAAATGCTTTTCCACATTCATTACAATCGTAAGGTTTCTCTCCTGTATGAGTTCTTTTGTGTATTTGAAGATTACTGCGACATGCAAATGCTTTACCACATTCACTGCAATCATAGGGTTTCTCTCCTGTATGAGTTCTTTTGTGTATTTGAAGAGAAATGCGACTTGCAAAGGCTTTACCACAGAAATTACATTCATAGGGTTTTTCCCTAGTATGATTTTTTTCATGTTTTCGAAGAGTACTGAAATGTGCAAAGGCTTTACTGCATTGATTACATTCATAGGGTTTCTCTCCCGTATGAATTCTTTTATGTATTTGAAGATTACCATGACTTGCAAATGCTTTACCACATTCATTGCAATCATAGGGTTTCTCTCCTGTATGAGTTCTTTTATGTATTTGAAGAGAACTGTGACTTGCAAAGGCTTTATCACAGTGATTACATTTACATGGTTTTTCTCTAGTATGGTAATTTTCATGTTTTCGAAGACTACTGAGGTTTGAAAAAACTTTACTGCATTGATTACATTCATACAGTTTCTCTTCAGTAGGGATTCGTTCACATATTTTAAGAAAACTGTTATTTTCAAAGGTACAATGCTTTTTTCCATATCCCTTACGGTCACAATGCTTGTACCTAGAGTGACAGACATTATACCTATTAAAGGAGAAATAACAAACAAAAGATTTTCACACTTCAGTCACAAAGGTTAACTTTTTTGTTCCCATGCATATGTGCTATAGGAATTAAAATTTCTCCACAACAACCCAGTTGCCTCCCATAAACTGTTCCTCTCACTGAACTATAGAAAGTCATTATAAGTATATGAGTAAACACTAGCTTGTAAAAAGTCTGAAAATATACTGAGCCCTAATAAATGTGTATGCCTTTCATAACTGAATGCTATGAAACTAAATGGACTGACAAGTTCTACAACATGGCTCTCTCGAGGCTATGGTTAAAATAGTGTCATCTGTTAAACTAGTGTTTTCTTTTGTTTTTCAGAGGAATACCTTACAAGCATAGGTCAGCTACCTGAAATGGAAGTGCATGCTCTTGTAAGAATTTAATAATCATCAGTATACATAAAACTGTGCTTATTTACACTGTTCCTTTTCTTTAACACTTCAGGGCACATTAAAATGTCTTCAGTGATGCATTTGTATCAGCTTGCTCATACAATTTACCTTCCATGTCTTCTTCTAGCATTTTGGAAATGTTCTTGAATATTCTGGTCTTCCAATTTGTGGCCTAAAATATAGTACCAGAAAATTGACGATATATTATTAGGTATCGGAAATTTTAAGTTAGTATCTCTGGTAAATCTGAGAACCACATCTGATTATTCACCATATTCTTCCTCTTTCACAACAGAAGTCACAGAAGTGAACCAATAAACAAAAAATGATGTCCCCTTGTTTAGAAAGTGATAGACAACTAACATTCTTACTTATAGCAGCGAGGTTCCAGTAGGTTTCCAGCATCACATCTTTGTAGAGACTCTTCTGGGAAAGATCCAGCAAAGCCCATTCTTCACGAGTGAAGTTTACATGTACATCTTCATAGGTCACCACAGCCTAAAATATCCCATACATATATGTAATAGAAATGGTGAGACTTACTGAATTGTAAATGTACATTTCATTGAGAATATATCTACATAATTCTGAATAAATGTGCTCCACATGGGAACTGGAGAGATGGCTCAGAGATTAAGAGCACTGGCTGCTCTTCCAGAAGTCCTGAGTTCAATTCCCAGTAACCAAAAAAGAAAAGAAAAGAAAAGAAAAGAAAAATGTGCTCCACACATTTATTCCATATCATAGAATTTCAAGTGCAGTCGCCAAGTCATTTTAGTGGGAAACAGAAAAGGAGAATCATAGCTCTCATTTTCAGGCCCATTGAACTCCATATGGCATTGCAAGAGAAATGAAAACTCACGGATAATACAGAGAGAGACTCAAACAGATCAACCCTATTGAGCATATATTAGCAAAATTATATCAAAATCCCTAACTTCAAAATAGGATGGACAAGATGGATGTCCTGATACACACGTTTAATCCAGACCTAAGGAGACAGGGAAGTGAATTATTGTGGTTTCTAGCCCAGGCTAGTTAGTCTATGTAGTGATTTCCATGACAGAGCTATATCATGAGATCCTGTCTCAATAAAAAAACAAAAATAAAAACAAAACCAGAGAAAGGATAGAAAGCACTCAGAGGCTCACTTGAAATTCCCCCCAAAGAGTTAAACATTCACTCCAGTTCAATATAGTCTATCCAAAACTGCAGTGACTCAGTTTTTAAACCATAAAAGCAGTATGATATTCCTTCAAAGGAATGCATTTTAATAACTTACTGACAGATAAAAGTTATCAAAAATATTAGCAAATAAATGTTGATGCAAAAATCAAAACTAAAAACCAAAATAAAATATGAAGATGGGTCAACAGTTAATAGCACATGTTCTATGTGCAAAGGACCTGGATCAATCTCCAACACTCATTTGGAGGTTCCCAACCATTCATAACTCCAGGTTAAGAGAATCTAATATTCTCTTCTGACTTCAGTGAACACCAGGCACACAAGTGGTACACAACCATAAGTACAAATATGTGTGGATATATGTATATATATATATATATATATATATATATATATATATATATATATATACACGTATGCAAAAGACCCATGAACATTTTTTAAAATAAAAAAACATACACAAAGTTAGAGAGAATGTTAAAGATCTGCAATCCAATGAATCTGAAGACTCATTATTTATGTCATAAATGCATGCCATCCTAGTGAAAAACTTAATATCCTCTCATAAAGTTCAAAAGTCAAGATGTGAGTAAAGCAAAGCATAAGAGTAAATGCTTGGTATGTAAAAAAAAAAATCTCATACAATCAGCCAAAAATATAAAAATATAAAATGTAAGGCCAGAAACACAGCATAGCAAGGAAAAACAATTGCTTCTGTTTTATTTTATGTTTTTAGTGATAGAGTCTGTAATGGTGGTGATGGTGTGGCTGCATTAGAAGGGAGTAGGCTGCTCAGTTTGAACCAGAAAACATACAAAGAAAGTGTGGCGAGTGAATAAACACTGAAAGCCCATACCCAGAGACTAACTTTCTCCAGAAGGGATCCTTCTGAGGGTTCCATAAGCACCAAAATGTAAGCCACAAACAGGAGACAAATTGAGAGATTTTCCATTCAGCTCACCCCATTTCAACACTGGTACGATAGGCTCCCAGTCAACCCATAATGCAAAATGTATTTAGTCTAACTTCTTAGATCCCCGTATTATATAACAATCCCAACACTGTAACAAAGTTTCCTCTGACACTCAATGATTGTGACATTCTCTAAAATAAAAAAAAAAATTATCTTCCCAACACCAATGGCATATAATACATATTTCTTTCCAAAAAAGTAAGAAAAGATTAGACTAAACAAGACAAACCCTGCTGGGCAAAAGCCAAGTCTTTCAGCTGTGTCAGACACCTGGGATTTCATTTTTAAAGGGCTGACATGCTCTTTTTCTCTGCATCTCATCTTTGCTCATGGTTTCATAAAACAGGGTAAATGCCATGATTTATTGGCTACTGTAACCACATGGCATAAACCAAATGGCAACACCTGTAACCTTCCTGGTGTTACTGAGCCCTAAGAGGATTACTCCATTAATACCAAGGAGACATCAGACTTTCATGCTGTGTTTGCTTTGATTTATTCTTGACACACTGCTTTACCTGATGTGTTCACTGGCTTCCCTAGCCTATGAGTAATTCTCTTAGCCATGTGTGTCAAACCAATAGTCAGGTATCAAAGACAGCTCCTAATGTTCCACGATGCTTAGACTGCAAAGAGTCACATGCATTTGTATCAGCCTAGAGAGCTAACCTTGGGAAAGCAACATCCCAAGGAAACAAAAGAACAGATTGCTGTGTGCTAGACAAGGGGCTGCCAGTGGACAGCTATGCAGCCAAGCTGGATAGAGGCCAAGCTGGATCTTAATGCTTCACCTGATGGCCCTGACCCCACTGCTAATCTCCATGCCTGTCTCACATGCACTACCTAGAGGAATGTCACATAGCCCTTAGAAAAATTACAGGCCCTACTCCCTTCCTCACAGTAAAACCTGTTCAGCAACACCCAGGATTCCTCTCTCTGTAAACATGGCATCTCAGTGTCCTATCCCCTCAGCCAATGATGACCTTTGGCCACCCTGGATTTCCCCACTCCTCAAAGTTCTATATATTCGCCACACCTCTGAAAGTTGATCCATCTCCCCACAGCTCATCCCAGAGGTTCATTTCCATCGTGCTCACTGCCTACTCAATCTCTGCCCCCATCCCCTTGTCCTTAGGGACTGGTTCCCATGATCCCCTGGGGCCAGGGAGAGCTGCAAAATCACTGATTTGAGGTCTCTGGCTTCGCTTCTATCTATACTAGGTTCTCAGCAGAAGTACTCTCAGATACCTTGTTGTACTGTGTCATGGAGATACTGCAGCTTTGGATCTGCAGGACTGGCCCCTTTGTGAGCTCCAGCAGTTCATAGATGAAGTACATGTTGGGATGGGCTAACACAGTCCTAGATCTGGGCTGAGTGGTAGAGGAGTTGGTCAGGAGAGCCCACCAGCTCTCCTGTACCAGCACCACCAATGTGAGCTCTCCAGCACTGCCCCAGCTTACTCAGTGCCACAGCCAGCAAGGGCAAAACCAGCTCTCCTGCCTAATCAGGGTCAGCTTAACCAAGTCCCCACCACCAGGGCAAGCTCTACTGCTCTGCTTGGGCAAAGTATGGGAATGGCTCTTCCAAGTGCTGCAGCCAGTGAGGGGCAGGGCCAGTAAAAGGCAGCCTTTGAATATCAATATGGCCCCAATGGGCGGAACAGATCAGGAACATCCAAATGGTCTTTGATTAAATATGGGCTATGGATATCTACACAATCCCCTGCTGCTCCATGGCCTTGGACCCAGACATGGCCTTTGGCAGCAGCACAGGTGAGGACTTTACCATGGTCTCAGATGGCAGTGTATACTACTCACAGTTGGCTGCTCCACTCTACCTTCACATCTCCAGATCCATCTTTCTGCATAGCACACAAACTGTTCTGCTTCTATTTCTGTCACATTTCCCCACCCCATACCTATATATTGTAGTGGCTTAAGCTGCAGGCAGCCAAGTAGTGGGCATGGTCTCTGGATGTCTTCCTCTCCCTGGCTCTGTGTGGTGGCAGGGAGGGCCTCTTGTGTTGGGATCAAACAAGTGAGTCTTATCCTAGGTACTGCCATTTTGTTTTCAGATTCCATTTTGATAAGGTGAAACAAAGTTCAAGCTTCCAGGCTCTAGGGGAGTTGAGGACTTTCCATATGGCTTGCCAATTTCCTCCTTATTCTTGGCACAGACACTGTGGGTTTTGTGGTTTCTGTGCTTATAGTTACTAAGATGAATGTTGAGGGGTGCAGTCAGCTCCTGAGTCTGTGCTGCTGTCCTGGACTGATCAGTTTTTGCTGCCTAATTCAAATAAACATCTTGTTTTGCATGGACTCTGGTGCCTGCTTAGGTTGTTTGGGGTTTTTATTTACAAATGAGGGTATGCTTGTATTTGGGGCATAGATGTTCAGAATTGTGATGTCTTCTTGGTGAAATTTTCCTTTGATGAGTATGAAATGACCTTCCCCATCTCTTTTGATTAATTTTGGTTGAAAATCTGTTTTATTAGATATTAGAATGGATACTCCTGCTTGCTTCTTGGGTCCATTTGCTTCGAAGTCCATCTTCCAGCCCTTTACTCTCAGGTAATGTCTATTTTTGTGACTTAGGTATGTTTCTTGTATGCAAAAGATTGTTGGGTCTTTTGCATACAATCCTTTCCGTTAGTCTGTGTCTTTTTATTGAAGCGTTGAGTCCATAGATATTGAGAGAAACTAATGACCAGTGGCTGTTAGATGCTTTAATTTTGCTGTTGGTTGTGGTAGTGTTTGTGTGCTTGGCTACTTTTCATTTTGTTGAGTATCTTGTTTTCTCCATCTATGAGGGCTGAGAGTTTTGCTGGGTATAGTAGCCTGGGCTGACATCTGTGTTCTCTTAGGGTCTGCATGATCTGTCCAGGTCCTTCTGGCTTTCATAGTCTCTATTGAGAAGTCAGGTGTGATTCTGATGGGTTTGCCATTATATGTTACTTGGCCTTTTTCCCTTGCAGCTTTTAGTATTTTTTCTTTGTTCTGTATACTTACTATTTTGATTATTATGTGGCAGGAGAATTTTCTTTTCTGGTCTAATTTATTGGGTGTTCTGTAGGTCTCTTGTATTCTTATAGGCCTCTCCTTTAAGTTGAGAAAATTTTCTTCTATGATTTTGTTGAAAATACTTTCTGGGCCTTGGAGACGGTAATCTTCTTTTTCCTCTATTCCGATTATTATTAGGTTTTATCTTTTCATGTCTTCGATTTCTTGGATGGTCTGTGTCAGGAATTTTTCAGATTTTCTTTGACAGATACATCAATTTCTTCCATTGTATCTTCCACACCTGAGATTCTTTCTTCCATCTCTTGTAGTCTGTTAGTTATGCTTACCTCTGTAGTTCGGTTTTCTTCCCCAAGTTCTTCCTCTCCATGATTTCCTCCATTTGTATTTTCTTTAATTTTTCCAATTCTATCTTCAGATCTTGAGCCGTTTTGTTGATTTCCTTTACCTGTCTGACTGTATTTTCCTTCAATTCCTTCACCTGTTTGTTTGAACATTCCTCTTGTTTCTTTTATTTCTTTCCGTGATTTATTTCCTCTCCGAAGGCCATAAATTGTTTGGCTGCATCTTCCTGGATTTCTTTACAGATGTCCATAATCTGTTTGACTTTATCTTCTATTTCATTATGCATTTTGTTTCCTCCATTATCCTCTTTATAAGCATAGATGTAAGGTTATCTTTTTGAATTTCACCTATGTTAGGATGTCCAGGGATGCTTGACCCTGGATAACTGGGTTCTAGAGATGCTATATTGCTTTGGCTTTTGTTGGTTGAGCTTTTATGCTGGCCTCTATCCATCAGGCTATCTCAGGTGTTGGCTGTTAGTTTCTGGTGCCTTGTGGAATCCTGGAGTAGGGAGAATCCCCTTGGCAGGAAGATGATTTTTCCTGAAAGAGGCCTCCTCAGCTTTTTGGGTATGGTCATGGAATGGCTGGTGCTTTTCAGTAATTGGCACAGCTCACCTCAGGTGTATGGACCTGAGTGGTAACTGTGGTCTTTGGTAGTCAGGAGGGCTCTCCTCTCACCAGGAGAAGTACTGGAGATAGCTGCCATGCTGCTGGGTTTCTTGTTCTCAATTTAGTGAGCTGCTGCTGCTGCTCTTACACTGTGTTTTCTGGGCACAGCCCTCTTGAAGAACCAGGGAACCTGTAATTTGGTCAGTTTAGCTAGGGATAACTGGTTGCACCTTGGAGCAGTATCTGGGAGCTGATCCCGTGGATCTCAGGCCTCTGTAGGTCTGAGGTTGGAGCTCTGTGCCTTAGTACCCAAGTGGTAATCAGTGTCAGGTGAGCACAGCACTCATGTGTGCTGCAGAAGGATAGAGCCTAGAGCCTACGAAGCTGGGTGTCCTGAGGTGGGATCTGATGTTTCCCCTACCATGGGGTTTCCTCCTGACAGGGAGACCCAGTCTGCGGTGTTTTGGGGTCCACAGTTCTGTCTGGAATGGTGAGTAGAGCACGCAGGTGCAGGCAAGTGGCTTTGCAGGCGACTGGGTGCCTGCAGAAACCCAAGAACTTTTCCTGAGAACTTTTTTTTTTAGGGGGGTGTTGGCTGAGTGCCCTGAGGTTGGATCTGATGTTTCCCTCACCATGGGTTTTCCACCTGATAGGAACCCAGTCTCTAGTGCCCTGGGGCCCACACTTCTGTCTAAAAGGGTGAGTTGGGTATGCAGTCAGGTCTCTCGGCTGGCAGCTGAGAGCCTGTCAGACCCCGGGACCTTTTCCAGGGATTGTCTGGGTGACCTGAGTTTGGTCCCGATAGCTTCCTTCACTGTGGGTTTTTCTCTAGACTGGAAATCCCAGTCTCTGGTGTTATGATGACCACAGTTCAGTCAGGACATGCAGGAGTAAGGCTCTGGGCTGGCAACCAAGCACCTGCTGGGACCTGGGAACTCTTCTGAGTTTTAGCTGGGTGACCTGAATCTGAATGCTTCCCACACCAGGGGGTTTCCTCTCACCTGGGAAACACAATCGCTGGTGTTTTAGGGCCCAGAGTTTGGTCTGTTGGTCACTGTTGTCCTGCTCATCAGACACAGTGTCCTCCTGGCACCACCATCTTAGATCTCTGGGGTTTTCAATCCTAATTTGGTGCACTGTCTGGGACCCAAATGTCTACCTGGGCCACAAAGCTGAACTAGCAGCACCTGGGACTGTTTGTCAGTCATCTTGTCCTCTGGACATAAGCCTGTATTCTGGTTTCTTGTTGTCATCATTTGGGACACAATAAAGGAGAAACTTGACACACTGTGGTTCCAAGAGTCAGAGGTGGATGGAGGCATCTATCCCTCACTGGTTCCCATTGGGGGTACACCTGGCTCTGGTTTGGGCACACCAGTCTATCCATGTCTGTCTTGTGTCTGTTTCATTTAGTTTGATTGTTGTTTTGTTTTTTCATATTCAGAGACATAGGCCAAACTTCATCTGCAGGCTATTCACTCCTTGACTTAGTCTTAACCCATTTCAAGATTTTCAGAGAAAAAAAGTGGCTAAAAATTAATGCCACAGCTAAGATGTTTAAAATTACTATAACAGACAGAGATTCTCAGATCCTAGCAGTGACCCCCAAGGTCTCTAAGAAGACAATGGACACAATGAAAAAAGGACTCCGTCTGAACTGTGGTAACACTAATCATTGAGTGAGAGCACCCAATGCCTTGCTTGCTGCTATGGCCAGCCTGTGCACAAGCAGAACACTGGAGAGTTGATAGCCCTACTTTGCCTAAACAAGGTGAGACTAGTTCCTCCCATGCTCCTCTTCCACAGGAATTGATGAATCAAAAGTCATAAGACTTGGATTCACCTGTCACTCCAGATAACTACAGTCTAAGTTTCTGTACCTGTCTATTCCTGAAAATGGTCTTGGGATTCGTCTCCTTGGTAGCCAGACTTTGGCTACTTTATGGGTTCTTCTTTTCTCCACCTGTCTCTAGCCCTTTTCTTTTATCCTTTCAACCCCCTAACACTAGAAAGGAGAGAAAAAAAAGGATAGAAGAAAAAGGGGTTGGGGCAATGTTATCATTAAACTAGTTCTAACTAAGTTCCTTGGGGAAAGTTTAATCTTCTCATTGATATATCTAATTTCTTGTTGGTGTTGTTCGTTCTTTCCACACAACTACTTAACAAACAACAACAATGGCAATCAACAACCAACAACTCACCCTGCCTCACGCGGACTTAGCATTTATGTACTTCTGAAAAGTCCTCAGAATTCCAAACATCACACAATCACAGAGACTATCTGCTGCAGGCAAAATCACAACCTCACTGGAGCAAGAAGTAAATCATAACTGCTGTGAACAATCTGAAGCAGCCCCATATCCCACACCTTAGATTGAAGCAAAAACATGTTCCCATAATATTTTTTTAAGGAAACCAAAATTCTTACTACACCCCTTCACCAGTCACCAGGAAATATTAGCTTCTGTCCCTTGTCTGTATTTGTCTCAGCAGATTTCCCCTTAACTGACAGACAACATAAAACAAGCACTTGCAGACAGCAAACTGCTGAGCTCTGGACTTGCTGAAAACTGATAGTCCAGCTGATATAACTGTTCCCTGTTCCTTCAGATCAGACACTTCTGAGAAACACCCCATCACCCAACCTTTGACCAGCAATGTTCAAGGTTCCTGGGCCCTGACAACTGATACCCCAATGTAAGGTGGAAGCAGAGAAGACAAAACATCATCACTGCCCCATTAACAGGTTGAAAATACTAAGTCAAAAGTAAATTCCCTTTGGGAAAACTTGGTGGGGACTGGACAGCACTCATTCCCTTTGTCTTTCTCCAAGTTAGGAATATCCTTACCAAGAAGGTCTGACCCCCTACAAAATAATGTCTGGGAGACCCCCTCCCATCTGCCCCAAAATTATATTTGACTTGATTGCTAAAGTATCTAACTTTGCTCTACTCCTGTCAGTGTAGGCATTGCAAAGGATTCAGGATGAACCACAGCCACTGTTCTGTCACTAGCATGACCTAGCACCTGTGAAGCCTCATGACTACTAACCTAGAGTAGTCTGGATCAAACACCATAAAAAAGAGACTCTGACACCCTAGTGGAAAGGTCCCATGTTGTGATACTGACCACTCCCACCTCTGTCAAAGTTGATGGCATTCAATCTTGGGTACATCATACTTACCTAAAGCCTGAAACCCAACACAGATGCTGCACCAAAATAACCATTCAGCAGGATCCCCAAGAACTCTTTATAGAAAAGGCTTATTTCTCAACCCTAATGATACTGTTGCTCTTCCCACACCAAGAAGAGAAACATCTCTGAGGTTATCATAGATCAGATGGAACAAAGTTATTTCTGAAATCCAATAAATTTCAGACACCAAATTTAAAATAGACTTTTGTACCACATGACCTACTAGATGGGGGTTTCCCTACAAGCCCCTCTACTCTGAAACAGATAGTCAAAAATTTGAGTAAGGTACAAAGGGGGGGGGGGTGGAATAAAAAAAAATGAAACCTATCTTAAGAACTGTCATTTTGTTTTCAGACTCCATTTTGATTATAAGGTAAAACTAAGTTCAAGTCCCCAGGTTCTAGGAAAGCTGGGGACTTTCCAGATGTTTGGCCAACTTCCTCCTTATCCTTTTGTTCCTCAAAACATAATGATTGTTCCTAACCATAAAAGAACAAATGATTCTGACTGATGAAAAACTGTAACTGTATCTTGGCCCAAATGCTTGTAGATTTTGTGATTTTTTTTTTTTCTGTTTAAATAGTTACTAAGATGAACATTCGGGGATGCAGTCAGCTCCCCAGTCTGTGCCGCTGTCCCTGACTGGTCAGTTTTTGCTGCCTAATTCAAATAAAGATATTGCTTTGCATGGACTTTTGTGCCTGCTTGGGTTGTTTGGATTTTCAGACCCTAACACTGGCCGTCTTCAAAAATGTATCCAACCCAAAGAGTCCAAAAGAAAGAAAGCTCTGTCCAAAGTTACACACAGCACAGAAACAGAGTCATCCAGTCTCATGGTTGCACTATCACCACAACCAACTAGAGAGACTAATAGATAGGCCAATGATGAGAAGAAAACACAGTGGGACATGTCAAGTCAGTTGTGAGTTTCCACTCTGCATGTTCTACTTTTCACCCTGGGCTAGGATGCAGCTCTGGGAGGAACACAGTGGTAGGTTTTTTCAGAGGAAGAACACATAGGCCTATTGGTACTTTTATTTGTAATAGTTCTAATGATTGATAATGTAAGTCACCATTTCCCAAGGTGCAAAACAGTAACAGCATTTGTGTCACTAGTTTGGCCTCGATTCATGATGCCCAAGAGGCTTGGCTTCTCTTCATGTTCCATTTTCCATTACCTACTTACTCACTTCTTTTTCTCCCATCATTCCACCACTACTCACTTCCTGCCGCACCCTGCCACATGTGTTGTGTACATGTTTCCCAATGGTCCCTATTCCCTTGGGGACATGGGTGCAGGCCAAGGTGTTATTTTGTCTATTGCACCTGCTCTGATGCAGGCAGCCTGACATATGCAAAGTCATCTCTAAATGGGAATGTACCCTGAGTTCTTTCATGCTTGACTTCACAAACATAACAGAGATTGATGGATTATAAATTTGGAGAAGAGTGTCAAGGAAATGTTTAAAGGGAATATTGGAAGTTTATCTATCCCCCAAGGGAGCCCAAACCCTCCCTAACAAGCCCTTAAATGTTTACTGATTTTACTGGTCAGTGGTGGCACACACCTTTAATTCCAGCACCTGGGAGGCAGAGGCAAGCAGATCTCTGTGAGTTTGAAGCCAGCCTGGTCTACAGAGTGAGTTCCAAGACAGCTAAGGCCACACAGAGAAACCCTGTCTTGAAAAAAAAAAAACAGATAGTGGGTGGAGGCTGGTCAAGAGATGGCCTCAGTATATGCCTAACATTCCAATTAAGAAAGGTCATTGTCTCAAGAAACCATCATACAAAGCAGAGACTTGCATTAAATCACACTAATGCAATAGATGAAATAATTACTGTTTGTACTAGGTGATTGATAAAGGATTATTCAATTAACTAATACTAAACATGTACTGCCTACCCACTGCAGTTTCTTATTACAATATAAGCCAGGGAGCCAACATATTAATGAGTATGGAGAAAAATGTTTTTAAATAAAAGAGGGAAGAGCTGGGTGAGGTGGCACATGCCTGTAATCCCAGTACTCAGGGAGGCAGAAGCAGGCGGATGTCTGTGAGTTTGAAGCCAGCCTGTTTTACAAAGTGAGTTCAGGATAGCCAAGGCTAAACAGAGAAACCTTGTCTTGAAAAACCAAAAACAAACAAACAAACAAATCAAAAAGAGGGAAGAAGAGATTTGTCAAAAAAATATGGATCTTTTCCATCAAATACTATTAGGCTCATTTTGGGAAAAAGGAATTCAAATCTTTTATTTAAAAAAAAAAAAATATATATATATATATATATATATATATATATTCCCACCCAGTAAAACCTTTGATTACTCTGATGGGAATTTAACGACTTGGAACAGGAACTCTTTTCTCCTTAGAGCAGTGCCTCTCTTCCCCTTCCTCCTTCATTTCCTATGCAGTATTTCTTTTCAGAATACCCAAATAAATAAGATTGAAGCCAGCCCCTTCCCCAAAGAAAGATGCAATCACCACCTTAGGGGGGAAAAAGTGCAGCCTCTGTCTAGGGTAGAAGCAGAGTCTCTTGATCAAGAGTAAAGTTTGCCTTGTCCAGACACTATGATTGGAGTGGTGGTCTCTTTCTTGGCCACCCTGAAGTTACCTCTAAGGTGCCCAACACACAAAACAACTGTAAGGATAATTTAACACCTGCCTCCTGCCACATAGGCAGCTGCACATGAGGTGCAATCTCATCCTGATCCACCTGCTCAGCACCGTGAATTACTGGGAAAACAATGCAGCTCAGATACTCTGATACACAGCAGCACACTGCGCTCACATGTTGGCCCTGGAGGAGAACCCTGGGGGAACTACCATGCTACTGCTTCTAGGTCTTCCCACTGCATGGACAGCCCAGATATCCTCTGTGGCAAGGAACACCCAGCTACACAGGCCTCACTAGAGCAGCAACTCCCCTACACTGTGATCAAATGACTGGCACAACACAGGTTTTCCCAGCTCTGCCTTCCATCCCATGAGCACACAGAGCCACTATAGTACAAATTTGCATTTATGTAGAAATTCAGTCAGTTTCCAAGAGCACTTCACATTTCTCCTCTGGTGCAGGGTCTCTAGTGTGCACAATTCATTACACAATGTCAACTGCAACCATTCCTTTACTGACCTAGAAAGCCTAGAAGCCAGCCTGAGGTCAAATACAAATAGGAACATCAATTAAAGGAAAAGGGGGCATTGATTTGAAAGAAAGGAAAAGTATATAAAGGGACATAAGAGGAAAAGCATTGAAACAGGCTTTATGGGGACCCAAGGGACTAACAATTTTTGTTGGAACACACCAAGGATAACTCATTCCTTTTGTCTCAGGCTGTACATGATCAGCTAGAAAAACAACAGGCCAGTTAGGCTGGGCCACACCAATTTGTCCAGCTCTTCTGTTCTGGCTGAACTAGTGTAAATACAGCAGTTTCGTTTCCAGAAGGAAATTCACTTATTTATCCATATTTTTGTTTGCTCTGGTCTGTGGACCCTAAAAACAGTATTTATCAGGACATTTACCACCTAAAATTGATTACCAAACTACTATCTGATAATCTCAACTGCTAACAAAATTGATAAACTTTCAAACTTGTTCCTGTCATCTACCTTTTCATTTTCTTTTGTTTTTCTCTGACTACAAGACCTTGAAAATGGACAATGGACTTTGATTCTTACACAGGTCTCTCTGCATTCAAAATTTACCATTAAAAGCCTGGCTCTAATAGGACACTCATTCCCTTGTGTCTTTTTTCTTTTTGCTGACCAGAATACCTATATTCCCAGCACTGGGCAGCAGAGGCAGTTTTAGATGTTCAAAGCAATTTTCAATGACATAGTGCAAGGCAAGCCTGGCATACTATGCTGAATAGTTTTGTGCCAACTTGACATAGGGTGAAGTCATCTGAGAGGAGGTAACCTCAACTCAGAAAATGCATCTGTAAGATTAGGTTGTAGCTAGGTCTCTAAGGCATTTTTTAAATTAGTAATTAATGGGGAAGGTCCAGCTCACTGTAAGCTGTGCCACCCTGGGTTGGTTGTCCTAGCTTCTATAAGAAAGCAGACTGAGCAGACCACAGGGAGCAAGCCAGAAAGCAACACCCCTCCATGGCCTCTGCATCAGCTACTGCCTCCAGGTTCATGCCCTATTTGATCTCCTGTCACAACTTCCATTCATGATGAACAGTGCTGTGGAAGTGTAAGATAAATAAACCCTTTCCTCCCCAACTTGCTAGTTGGTCATGATGTTTCATCATAGCAACAGAAAAACTAAGACACCCACATGACATATTGCTCCATAAATAAATAAATAAATAAATAAATAAATAAATAAATAAATAAATAAATAAATAACCACTTGAGGAAAACTGAATGACGTTCTTAATAACTGAGACGCATTGGAGAGTAAAAGGAAATAGAGATCACTGCAGTGATTTATGTACAAAAATGAGATTTTAAAAGTGATACTGAAGTAATTTCTAGGAGAATGGCCCCCATATTTGAATACCTGATCATCAGGGAGTGACACTGCTTGAGAAGGATTAGGATGCAGCCTTGCTCAAAGAAGTTTGGCCTTAGAGGAAGTATGTGACTGGGGGCATGATTTGAATTTCAAGGGCCTAGGCCAGGCCCTTTGGCTTTCTCTCTTCATGCTGCCTATGGATCTAAATGTAGACCTCTCAGCTACCTCTCTAGCCATGGCAACTCTTATAAACATTTAATTGGAGCTGACTTACAGTTTCAGAAGTTTAGTCCATGATCATCATGGCAGGAAGCATGGCAGCATCCAGGCAGACATGATGCTGAATAAGAAGCTGAGAATTCTACATCTTGATCCCCAAGAAGCTGAAAGGGGAACTGTTGTTTTTAAACAAAATCCTGAACATTTGATTTTACCAATGAAGACTCAGGAGCCAGTTGCTAGGGTGAAAGCCTACTAGCTCAGAGAGGCAGAGAAAGCACCCAGCTGACCTTCCTACTCAGCTAATGTCCTTCTCCATGCTGTCTTAAAAACCCTTCAAACTGAATGTCCCTTCTATTTCCTGTGCATCTATCTGTCCTCCAGTTTTCCTCTCTCTTACTCTCCATGGTTTTTCCCTGTGTTTACTCCCTGTCAAGTGGTTGCTTGTTCCACCTCTTGACGGGTTGGCTTTATTTAGTCCTGTTTACAAAAAGCTCCTAGATTAAAGGTGTGTGCTAGGGCTGAGCCACAACACACCAAAGATAGGTTTTTGTAGTACACAATCTTGCGGTTCATAGTGTGATCAATGATCCTGCAACAAGGCACTGTGTCACAATGGCCAGACTGAACACATATGAGACTTGCCTCCACAGTGACACACTTCATCCAACAAGGCTATACCTACTCCAACAAGACCACACCTCCTAATAGTTCCACTCCCTATGAGGCAAGCATTCAACACATGAGTCTATGAAGGCCATACCTATTCAAACCACCACCTAAGTCAGATGTCAAAACTTGGCTTTTGAAAGAGATTATAAATAACTAAAGAATAGTTAGGTATATTGACTTTAAAACAGGGTAAGTTCTTTCCTGGTAAAGAGAATGCCATTAATAAGAGACTGTGTGACCTGCCCTGGGAAAAGAAATGTTAGCTGCTGAGTGCTGTGTGCTGACAGACAAGCCACAGCCAAATGCCCTGTATCTCAATCCTCTCACCAAACTGAAGTGAGTCAACCAGGTTTGCATTTACCCATATGAGAGAGTTGCCCACCTGGAAATGTCATTGGCGCAGAGTAACCTCCCCAAGTTGTGCACCCGCCTATTTGATTTCCCTTAATTCACATGGTATGAATTAATGCATGCTGGGAAAGTACACAGAAAGTCACTCATCTGACACATCAGAACTCTCTTTGTAACTGAGATCCTACAGCTCACTGACTTAAATTTATACAACTAGTAATTCAGCTACTGCTTAGCCTGTTTACCCCTGCAGTGTACACAATAAACCATACCTTCTATTCTGGTTTCAAGGAAGAAGGCATGCCCCACACACAAATCTTTTTCCTGTTACTGATATGAACAGTATACTCCGTGACTCAAATGGGTATTTTTAGAACTGTGTGGTGATATAGATCTTTAATCTAAGAATTGAGGAGGTTGACTCAGAGTGCAACAAGGCCTATATGCCTACACAGTGGGGTGAAGGCAACCTGAGTCAACATAAGGGACCTTGTCACAAATATATTTTTCTGAAAGCCTGCAGGTGAAGCTGGTCTGAAATTAATGTGTCTTCACAATCTGAAATCACACCACATGCTAAGAGATTATTAAATTAAAATCTCTTTATAATAACAAGCTCTGGCTAACAGACTCTGCTAACTTATGTAACTATACACTGGAGACTTACATATTCCACATACACTGTCAACCTGAGAAATGCTGCTGACTGCCTATGGTGGTTTAAATAGGAATGGTGGTCACAGTTCCTAAGATTTGAATGCTTGGTCATTAGGGAGTGGTGCTGCTTCACAGAGGCTAGGACCTTTGGCCTTGTTAGAGTAGGTGTGGCCTTGTTGGAAAAAGTATGTCACTGGGGGTGGGCTTTGGAGTTTCAAATGCTCAAGCCAGGCTCAATGTGTCTTCCTGCTGCCTGCCAATCTAAATTTAAAACTCTCAGCTACCTCTCCAGCACCATGTCTGCCTGTGTGCGACCATACTCCCCACTGTGATGATAATGGACTGAACCTCTGAAACTGTAAGCCAGCTCTAACTGAGTGATTTTCTTTGTAATAGTTGCCATAGTCATGGTGTCTCTTCACTGCAACAGAACTTTGACTAACACACTGCTCTAATCTCATGGCTTGCTAAGACTGCTTTCTTATGTAACTCAAGATCATCTGCCCAGGGTGGTACCAAAAACAGTGGGATAGGTACTATTATGTCAATCATTAATCAAGAAAATATCCTATACCTTTGCCCACAGACCAGTCTGACTCTAGCTTGTGTGAAGCAGACCAAATCTAACCATCATTCCTAATGAATCATCTCCCAATCTCAAAAGACAGATGCTTAAGAAAACTTCAATTCTCTTACATTCAGGTTTCAGTGTGTGCATGTGTGTGCACACACATATAAAAAGTTTAGGACTGGAGAGGTGGCTCAGCATATAAGACCACTTATTGCTCGTGTCGAAGACCTGGGTTAACAGCACTAACATGGTGCTGCACAAAACTATCCTTAGAACCTGTTGCACGGCATCCGATGGCCTCTTCTGTCTTCTGTGGGCACCAAACACCCAAGAGACAAACACACCTATATGGAAGTAAAACACTCATGCACATGAAAGAAATTTAGTAAATTAACAAAACAGAGCCCTCATGTCTCATATCATCATGGATACAACAGACAGAAATACATAGAAATGTGACAAATATCTGTAGCAAAAAAGTATGCCTTTGTAAAAAATTATGGAACTCCATCAAAGGAGAGAAGTTCCATGACTGTAGACAGGAAGCCTCAATATTATTTCAGTACAGATTTTGAGCTATAGATTTAACAAAATCCCAATATAAAGTCTAATGAGTGCAGAGCAGTCCTGGCCCAGGCCTTTATTCCCAGTACTCAGGAGGGAGAGGAAGGCATATCTCCCTGAGTTCAAGGACAGCAGGGTCTACAGAGAGAGCGAGTCTACAGAGAATTCCTGGAAAGCCAGGGCTACACAGAGAAACCCTATGTAAAATCCCAAAAACTGTAATGATTTATGCTACGAACAACAGAAAACTGATAACTTAAGGTCATCATGAATGAAAACATGACCAATACAAGACTGAATGAACAGCACACACTGACACCATCTGACTTCAATACTTCTCATACACCTGCAATAAAGACTGTGCTGTTTGGGAAAGAATAGAGATCAAAAGAACATGAAAGGACACTTACAGAGAAAAACGCAATTAATATTTTGACACATGAGGCCAGGAAACCCAGTAACTAACACATGTGACTAAACCATCGCGGCATCTACATGCAAAGGTGTTAATAACAGAGACTTTCCACCCGCACAGAATTAACTGCGGACGGATCCGACACCTGAATGTCACGTGCCAAGTGCAGAACTCCTAGAAGACACTGGAGAAACTCGGGTCTGCGAGTTAGCAGACCTGCTTCCCTGACAAGGAAAGCCGCGCCCTGCAGGCTGACGCGAACAGTTTCTAAGCACCAGCTCCACCGCCTCACGCTCTGCGCAAGCGCAGCCAGGGAACGAAGTCATTCCGCTACTCTGCTTCCGCCTGGAACGTCAGGTTTCACCGCCCGTCCCCGCACCCGGGGACGGCGGCCCCGCTCACCATGGCGCGGACTCCGAGCTCGCCCCGCTCGCCTCGGCTCCCGGCAGCGGCTCACAGCGCGGCCCACGCCACCGGGAACCTCCCTCAGACACAGCAGCAGCGGTAGCGCTGCGGAAGTCTCCGCCCTTTCCAAGCAGCAGGTCCACTGGAGGCGCTGATTGGCTAGTGCGGTCTGAGTGACAGGAGCATCTCCCTTAGGGCCCTAAGTGTCTCAGCACAGAGGCTCCCACCCTGCTTCCGCCTCAGGCACGGATCTGTGGGGACTGCGGGGTCGGGCATTGCGGTGGAACTTGCGCCTGGACTGCAGCGTCGTCCCTGCGCTTTTCCTGCCCTCAGCAGGCACTGCCCCTTCGTTCTGGGCACAGGGTCTCTGGCTTACACAGACCGTTGAACAATGTGCAGGGGAGTGAGTCCCCTGCCTCACAGCTAAAAGGGTGCACAGCCCACCCAGGTTAAATTTAAGCCACCTGATTGATATTCGCCGGACATCAGCAATTTCAACAGGGCACACATAGGAGCGCTCACACCTCTCTCAGCTGCACATTGTTAGCCAAATTAACACTTTGATGCCTTCTATAGTGACACTGGCCTATAATGCCAACATTTGGGAGGTGGAGGCAGGAACTCAGATGTGGGGAGAACCGGGGTGGGAGGTGAGAGGGCTGGGAACAAGAAGGGAAACTGGACGAGGGGTGGGGGGAAGGCATCTGTCAAGCTGGAAGCCTGGGACAGGGTAGGCTCCTGGGAAGGTATGGGTGTGACTCTAGCTGAGACTCCTAACAGAGGGGTGGGAGGGATATGAAGACTGAAGTGACCACCTCCTACTCAGGCAGGATTAGTGGAAGGAGGGGAACAACAACCCACCGACGAAGCCTTTGATCAAAAAATTATCTTGCCCACAAAAAGCGCAGGGATAAAAAAGGAACAAATATTGGGGAAAGTCCAACCAATACTTGGCCCAACCTGAGACCCACCCTCAGTAGAAAGCCAGCCCCTGATACTATTAATCATACTCTGCTATGCTTGCAGATAGGAGCCTAACTTGACTGTTGTCTGGGAGGCTCCAGCCAGCAGCGGATCCAGACAGATGCTGGGACTTGCAGCCAAGCATGGAGTGGAGCTCCGGGGTTCCTGTGGAAGTGTTGGGGGAAAGATAGAAGGTCGTGGAGGGGACAGGAACCCACAAAAAGATCAACAGAGACAACTAACCCAGTCTTATGGGGGCTTTCAGAGACTGAGACATCAACTAAGGAGCATTGATCTGGACCTAGCTTCCTGCACATATGGGGCGGATGGACAACTTGGTCTTCATATGGGCTGCCTGGCGAGTGGAGCGGGGGATATTTCTAACATGGGCTCCATTCTTTGAGATCAGTTCCCCCTGGCAGGGCTACCTCGCCTGGCCTCAGGGGATTAGGATATGCTCAGTTCTGATGTGACTTGATGTACTGGGGAAAGCTGATATGGGGGAGGGCAGCTCCCCTCTTCTAGGGGGAAAGAGAGAAGGGAGAGACGAAGGGGGTGGGGGCAGAGGGGACTGGGAGGAGAGGAGAGAGAGGTTATGGAATGTAAAGTAAATACACTGCAATTTTTAAAAAGGGTGGGGACGGGCAGTACGAGAGAACAGAGTACGGTACAGGAATACAGTGGAGTTCATGGAGACAGCACTGAAGAGTTCAGAGGTACAGTACAGAACAGCTGAGGTCCTGAACTTCAGTTCCTAAAGTTCAGAAAGAGTTTTGTTTGTTTTTTTTTTTTTTTTTTTTTTTTTCCAGGCAGACCAGTTCAGTGAGACCTGGAGAGAAGGCAATTTCCTTCAGCTTGGAGAGAAGTTTTGAGCCAGAACAGCTGAGTTAAACCAGCCACCCAGAGTTCACAGAGATAGAAAGGGTCAGCTTACTCAGCAGTAGGTCTCAAATGCTAAAAACTTTCTAGGCCTAGGTTAGCAGAGGGAGGCTTGAAGGTGAAGCCTCCAAGGTCTGGGCTTGCAGAAGATTAAATTGACTGGAAACTAGAAGCTTTCAGGCCAAGGCCTAGGGATATTTAGATAGAAAAGCTCTGGCCTCAACCCAAGCCACACATTCATAAAACTTGGTATAGTTCTCATTTCTTCCCCTCATCTGAGGAAATAAAAACATTTACAGATGACAACTCATGGCTAACTATGGTGTTGTATAGATTTGAGACAGGCACCACAGGGTTGGCTGCCTGTCTTCCATATGACAAATCCCACTCAGCACTCCTGCATCATTGGCATGCTGTGCTGTCTTACAGCCTCCATATTCTGCACTCTAAAACCCAGGGCAGGCCACCACTCCCTGCTGGCCATGCAGGTGAGCTACTCAGGGACATTCTGGCCTGGCAGGTGAAGTGATACCATGCTTCTTTCCTGCCCTGCTGTTGTGCTTCTAGGCCCATGTCCCTAGCACCTGAAGCACTAACTACAGGAATTTGGGGATGACTCTTCAATGGAGTCTTAGAGTCCATGGAGTGATGGAGGCCTCTTAGTTCATGTTGTGCGTTATTAATATTTACTGTTGATTTATCTGGAGTTAAACAGCAGTTATTCCTAAACCAGCTGTAAAACCAAGTTACCATAGAGAGACTACGATTTATTTAATTAACCTAGAGCACTATGCCCCCGACCAGCGGGGGCTTCAACGGGGTTCCTAAGGGAGGAGAGTGGAAAGAATTGGGGGGGGGACAAGAAGCGCAAGGAAGGGAGCCAAGTCTGTTTGTCTGATCAAGGCTTCCGTTTATTAGAAATTTTTACCCAACTTATATAGGGAGAAGGCAGGAAAGGGGGAAGGTAATTAGCTGCTGCAGGAGACAGGAAGAGTGCTTTCATGTGTTAAATAGGGTACCTGCAAGATACCATAGGGATGTTTTCTCACGGATGCTCTAACAAATGGATGTCCTCACAGTCTCTCACCCATGAGTTAGGGTCCTAGATAACTTCCACTAAATAGTTTTAGGTCTCCACTAAATGACCTTTGCTCACTATTTGGCTTTGGCCTAGCAAACACCTTTTGTCTCCACTAGATAGCTTCGACTCACTAATTGACTTAGGCTTCAGTAGATAGCTTAGTCTTCACTAGATAGCTTTGGCTTTGGCTTCTGTAGATAGCTTTGGCTCCCGGCAGAGCACAATGCTGAGCAGTAGTTACTCCATTCTAAACCTCCAAGCCACATAGTTTCCTACCATTTAGATTTCACCCATTTTACTTGCTTTTAGTCATATCTTAGGTCCAGTTCATCTCTTCTCATAGTTTCAAGTTCTCCCCTGCTGAGCTCTGCTTCCTCCCTTAGCCCCCCCCCCCCCCCCCCGTTTCCTTTTCCTTCACTCTAGACCAGGATGTCCCATCCTATTCTCTCTCTCCAGCACAGCACTGGCTGGATGTTTAATTGACATGGAGGACAAATGGTGGCATGTTTACACAAACTTCAGACAGATGCTTACGCATCACAATGCAATGTCTGGATGAAACCAGCAGTGGGGTAGAGAAAAGCATTTGAATGAACACGGGTATATTCCACAAGAATATTTTACCAACATTTCCCCCTTTAAGTCCAATAAAAGACTCCTTTTCTCTCAATACAATAATAATTATAAAACAGTTATGAAAACAATTAGGTAAGATTTACATATGCAATGTCCAGTTCACGTGCATTTGGCAACTTAAGAGAAAATATTTGATTATCTATACTATCTTGACGAGCTTAGAATTCTATACCTAAATTAATTTTTAGCTTTATTGGTATTACTTATATGAAAGCATTTTCTTAAATTTTAAACAACTTAAGCTTAATTGTGGAACTATAACTATTTGGTCTTCAACCCCATCAGAGATTGAGAAGGAATGAAATTGGTTACTGGAATAAATAGGAAGTACATATTAGCAGCTTCCAAAAAATAAAAAAATTGACACAGTTTGCTGCCTGAAAAGTCACACATAACTTTTTATAACATTGGAGCATCATCTTCAGCCTTCTGGCTCAGAATATTTTATAGATATATATGTGAAGTAGAAACTATTTAGGACTTGCTTACCCTGTCTTGGCAGAGTTAGGCAGTCGACTTGTCCTGCATTTAAGCTTGTCCATTTTTGGCAGGATTCTGTCTGTTTTGAAAAGAGGGTATTTTCTTTACCTGGGTGGCTCATATGCCACATTTGAAGCCATCTCCATATGAAGGTTCTTTGATGCTCATCATCTTTTTTGAGGTAGGCAGGGTGCTGCCAGGAGGGGAGCTGTTTTATTGTCAAAAAATCTTTAAAATAACAAAGGCATTTTTAAATGCCATATTCTGTAGGTCTCTGAGGTTTTTGAAGACCTACATATATTCATATAATCATATCTATCTGTTAACCCTAGGATGTATACTCCTGTGATAAATTAGACTGATATCTGAGATGATTATGAGTTAATTAACTTGCATTACCTAATACCCTAAACAGCTTGTAATAGCAGTTTAAAAGTATTGGAAGTAACCTTTAATTTGTATCAATATGCTAAAATTTACCAATGTATTAAAATTAGACTTATTTTTGCATCAATATACAAAAATCCTATACCAGAGTTTAAAATCACCTTATTTGAGAATGACAAATAAAGCCTTAAATTGAGTGGATTCAATAATCTACCTTTTGTCTTATTATTCCTATAAGATATCCCTGTATTCCCCTTTCTTTCTTTTTAACCCCTTTTCTCCTTATTTAAGAAATATAGAGAAAAGAAAAAAGACAAGAGAGAAATCCCTGAGTCTATCATTGTTTTCTCTCTGAATAAGACCATTAATAATTTATAACCATCTCCCAATGATAATAAACATTCATAGCCACAGAAAACAACCAAAAACCTACTCAATCCCCCTCAAAAGAAATTGGACATTGTTCTCATGATGTTTTTCTAGCTGGCTTTTTGGACACATAGAAATCCTGTTAGGGAGCCCAAAGGAAATTGGGAAAAATAGTTAATAAGCAAGCATTAACATTTGTGGTCCAGTCTTTGAATGTTGAGAAATTTCAAGCTTAATAGAAGTTCTGTTTGGAACAGTCTAAAATGCTGGGCCAACTGAGATTAGTAGCTTTCTTCAAAGCTCTTTGGGAGCAGGCTTTGAGGAGAAACATCAATTGAAGCAGTTGAGGCAGGAACAAGCAGAATGCTGGAACATGCAAGATGCTGGAACAGATATGTCAATGTCTCAGCATGCTGGAAGGATTAATTCTGTCCAGTTTGATCCAGCATCTCCAGTGTCCAGTCCTTTTGTTCTTCAAACATATAATTTCTCACAAGCATTATACAGTCCTACAATTATAAATGTATGAGATGTTCAGGGTGAAACTAAACTGTAAACCAATTTTATCTATACCAATTAAAAAAATGGCATAATAAATAGACATTTTTTTTTTTTTTTATGTTGCAGTCAGTTTCAGAGTTGTTCCCAAGTAAAGGAGTCAGTACTTTGTTACCTGTTTCATTTGGTCTTCCTGATTTCTCTCTTCTTGTGTGTGGCCATAGTCTTCAGGTGGTCTTCCTCTGGAATATCAGATTTCTATTAGTTTTGATGGAACCCATAATTTCTCTTCTAGTGCATGAACATAAGCAAAACCTCTTCCCCAGTGTAATACATGCCCTGCTCTCCATTGTAAAGTTAGGGTATATTTGAAATATATAGGCAGAAATAATTCATCAGTTTTTTTCTATAACCCAGTGTCTCTCCACAGCCATTGTTTGTTGTTCATTAACATTATAGAAAATTAAGGTCAATAAAGCATTATGTAAAATATCTCTGGGGGTCTTTGTTACCCCTCTCTATTTGTTAAGCATGTCCCTCAAAGTATGATTGGAGCTTTCAATGACTGTTTGACCAGTAGGACTGTGCGGTATACCTGTGAAATGTTTTATCTTATATATAAAAATTCGTTCCATTTTATTAGTATTATTATTATTAGTATTTATTATTTATTTATTAGTATTTATTAGTATTAATGCTACATACACTGTAGCATTATCAGTCTTAATTTGTTTAGGGATACTCATAACTGCCATCACTGCTAATAAATGCATAATAACTGAAAAAGCCTTTCAGAACTTAAGGCTGTTGCCCACTGAAACCCTGAATATGTGTCTATAGTATGGTGTACATATTTCAGTTTACCACACTCTGTAAAATAAAACGTGTCCATCTGCCAAATTTCATTTCTTTGGTTACATTTAAGGTTACTTCCTACAGGTAGTGGAGTTTGATTATATAAAGAACAAGTGGGACATTTTCTTTGGGTTGTTGCCAAGTGATAGAAAACTCTCTTTTAAAATCTTTGCTGTTAAAATGGTGTCTTTTTTTTTTTTATGAAAATCTGAGCCTCTAACACACTTCCTTTCAATAGTTGATCAATTTCATCATTACCTTGTGCTAGAGGGCCTGGCAAACACGTACGAGATTTGTTATGTATTAAATACAATGGATTATTTCTATTTCTGATTACTTTTTGTAATTGAGGAAACAGTGAAGTTAAGTCCAAATTATCCTGAATTAGATCAGCAGTTTCTATATGCAGAGCAACTCTTTCTGCATATTGAGAGTCAGTGACTATATTAAGATTCTTGAAAATCTTATAACACTCTTATAATTCTCTTATAAGAGAATTGCATATAATTCTGATTTTTGAACTGAATCATAAGGACTCTACACCACTTTACTCAGATTTTCTGATTTACAACCTGCCTTTTTTGATTTATTGGCATCTGTATAAAATGAGGGAGATCCAGAAATTGGAGTTCCTTTTATTATACTAGGAAGAATCCAATTGATTATTTTTACAAACTGAAGTCTCTTACTTTTTGGGTATCTGTTGTTGATTTCTCCCAAAAAATTCACAGCAAGCTCTTTGCCAATATTCATTGTCAGCCCATAAGGACACAATCTCAACATTGGTAAAGGGCACCACAATTTCAGCTGGATCTATTCCAGCTAATTGACAAGGTCTCATTTTTTTCTTTTTAGGATCAATTCAGAAACCTTTTCTATATAGGTTTTTAATTTTTTATTTTGTTTGTGTGCCAAAAATATCCATTCTAAGACATAATCCTCCTTCTGCATAAGAATTCCTATGGGAGAATGAGTGGAAGGCAGTGGAAGGCAAGATAACCAAAATACAGGCTCTCTTTGGATCAATATGGTCCATATATGCATCTTGTAATTTCCTTTCTACCAGAGCCAATTCCTTTTCAGCTTCCATTGATAATGCTCTTGAACTAGTTAAGTCCTTATCACCCTACTGTAAGGTTTGAAATAAGTTACCTAGCTCTTGAGTAGCTAAACCAATGGTAGGCCAGAGCCAGTTAATATCTCCCAGCAATTTTTGATATCATTAAGAGTTCATAATTGGTTTCTTCTAATTTGTACCTTTTGTGGTCAAATTTTTTGTAGACCTATTTTGTATCCTAGGTAATTAATAGAATCTCCTCTTTGTATTTTTTCAGGAACAATCTGTAATGCCATATAAGGCAAAGTTCTATATACTTCATCAAAATTTTTTTCTAATGTTTTCATATCTCAGTCAGCCAAGAAGGTATCATCTGTATAGTGGTAAATTATGGATTGAGAAAATTGCTTATGAATTGTTGCCAATGGCTGTTTTACAAAATATTGGCACAAAGTAGGACTGTTTAACATCCCCTGTGGTAAGACCCTCCAGTGATATCTCTTTATTGGATATCTTCTATTCAAAGTGGATACTGAGAAAGCTGACCTTTCCTGATCATGTTCATGTAAAGGAATTGTGAAAAAGCAATCCTTCAAATCAATCACTATAAAAGGTCATTCCTTAGGTAACAAGGAAGGCAATGGGATTCTGGATTGTAATGATGCCATTGGCTGAATAATTTTGTTAATTGCTCTGAGATCTGCTAACACCCTCCATTTACCAGATTTCTTTTTGATGAATTCCAAGGCCAGTTGGATTCCTCTATATGTTGAGTCCCTAGCTGTTCCAGGACTAGCTGTTCTAGTGCCAGTAATTTTTCTTTACTCATAGACCAATGTTCAATCCAACCACCTTAGTGGTAAGGCTGTGGGGGTTTTATTAGCAGTGGCTTCCCAACATGAATTGGAAAGACAGCCTCTGCTGCATTTTGTTTATGGACAGCCTGGACAGTCTGTAACTGGTTTTGATGGCATTTTAAAATAATTTTAACTTCTTTTTTTTAAAGATTTATTTATTTATTCATTTATTATATATACAATGTTCTGTCTGCATGTACAGCTTCAATTTTAAATTCTTTATCAGGAGTATTAGTTGTTTTTTGGCTTGCCTCTGAAATTGGGGAGGATGTTATTCTGGGTTTTCCATTGTTGTAACAGATCTCTTCCCCATAAGTTTATGGCTATTGAGAAATGAGGCCATCCCAGACTAGAAAGAAAAACAACTGGACCTTGAATAAGGGCCAGCTTAGAAAGAAAAACAGTTAGACAATTAGGGCTACTAAGCCTTGAGTAGAGGCCAGACCAGATGGCCCTCCTCAGAAGACAGGATGAGCCTATTTTAAGATAAGAAACCTGGGGCAGGGAGGGCTGCCCTTGGAAGAAGCTGTAAGCTGCCAGCTGCAAAACTGCTATCTTTTCTGCTGACTAGTCAATGTAACGATACATGTGTGGCCTGAGTTTTAGGTATAAAAACTCTGTGCTTTGTATGCTTGGTGTTGGGATCAGTAAGCAGGCACTTCTACAGGCAGCCCCAAGGGACCTGACAGACCAGTTATCAGGCATTTGTGAAGACACCCAGACCACCTGCTGACCACCTGGAACTACCTGCGTATGCCTTGAGTCACCCTATAAGAACTAAAGTAGGTTCCTGCTACTTTTCTCTTGAGAGGCTGGCAGAAACATGGTTACCATGTTTATCTTAGTTATGGTGACTAGTTCAATAAAGGATCTGGATAGAAGCTTATTGAACTCACACATGTGTATATTATCACATGAAACAGGACATTTCTTGAAATAAGAAATAAGGCTGAACGGGACAAAAAAAACCCTATGTTTAAAATATGAACTTTTAGAATGAGGACCTGGCTCAGAGAATAGGAAGACTTTGTATAAGGATTTAAATTTTAATTCTCTGAACCTATGTAAAAGCAGAGCTTGCTCGCACATAACCCCAGCACGGTGTAGCAGACACAAGCAAATAAATCCTAAGAGCTCACTGGCCAGCCAGCATACCTAAGGGTGAGCTTCCAGTTTACTGAGACAGTCTCTAAGCAGCAAGGCACAGCAACAAACATAGACACTTGATAACTTGCTGTGGCCTCTGCTTGGGTATGTAAGGGTCTGTGCCCCTATGCACTTGCGTGCACACATGCACATCACAAAACTACAGATCACAGATTCATGAAGACTTATTCTAGCAAAGAGAACGCCAGTGTGCATGTTCTTCTTTCAAGTTTTGATGTGGCTGTCTTACAATTTTTATTTTCATTTATAGCCATACATTTGTTAATGAAAGAAGCCTTCCAAGTTACATTTAATGGTGTTTGAGTTCTGCTAGTCTTGTCTTATCTTTTTAATTTTGTAAATTTTGTAAAATGAACTATAATGTCACATCATAGGTTTCTTAGCAAGTCATTTGTGAAGTGCCCCTATGCCAGGGACTTCATATGTGTCATCTCACTTTATTTTTATTACAGTCATCTGAGGGTGGTGGTAAAACACTATTTTTCTGATAAACTTTTAGGTTCCAAAAAGCTAACTACATCATGCTCATATAGCTGGTTCGCATTGGAGCAGGAATTGAACCCAGATGAATCTAATACTTTGTACTGCCATAGTGCTGTTTTGATGATGAATATATTAGTATGTACTTTAAAATATATAAGAATATATTTGGTATAGATACAGAATTTCTGTCTTCTCTACTAAGCAGCTAGGAAATATTTAACTCAGGACTTTAAAGCTAAGAATTTTAAATTTCTGTGTCTATCAGCAATACTAAATTCTTGAAATATTCCTTTAGAAAGAGATGTTAAAATAGTGAAGCGTTCTGACACACATTGCAGGCATGCAGACTAGAATGAAGACGACTCTCTTCTTCCTGCTCTTCCACCTTGGCACTTGGTCCTATCCTTGTAGGTTACGTGTACTGGCATTTGGTGGCTGAGTGTAGTGTAGTAGCAATCTTTTTTTTTCTTTTTCTTCTCCAAAGAAACTTACCTTATTTATTTTCCATTTTACTACTTTTTTCTAGTTGATTCCAGATTTATATCAGGACTGTGTCATGGAACTTTAAGTCCTTCTCATCATATTTATAAAGTGGGAAAGGAATGAAGTGTATTGTGGTTCAGAGGCTATAGCCCTGAGAAGGAACGTTCCATAGAATGGCTTTCTCTCCTATGATCTGAGCCTTAAGGTTTACAAGTATAAGGACCAAATTGCTTTTTGGGGTGAGGGGCCTGGGCCCAGTCCTGGTCAAGTTGCATGTGGAGGGCATTTCCTGTTGTTCACATTTTGTCTGGAGCTTCTCAAAGTCAAGTATAAAACTCTTAACTTATGTGTTATGTTTGCTTGGGAAAGATTCCCATCAGGAATAGTTTGGGCTTGGTCACATGAGAGTTCTTGTTTTGTTTTTACTCTATCTAAAGGGGGGGTTTCCAACAACCAAAAAAATGCTACGAAGGCTGGCAAAGAATTGAAGTCAGCTTCTCCAATAAGATAGAAGGGAAAAAGAACAAAGGCAAATAAAGTACACCCCCAGGAGAGAAGTATTCCCCTGGGAACGAAGTGCCCACCTGGGAATGAAATTCTCCTGCTTCAGATTGAGGCAGAGACTCAAGGAAGGTTAGCCATGAGGAAGACAGGATAAACCGAGTAAAAGGGAGATTGAGGTTGTGGTGCAGACCAGTGCCTGGGGCTAAAAGGCAGGTACCCTTGACTCTGAAACTGGCTTACAAGAGGAGATGAACAATGGATTACATGACAAGCTGGCTCTCTATGTCCAGAATGTAGCTGCGTGCTCATTAAGTATCAAGTAACTGACTCAGTCTGGATAGTTACACCAGTTTCCCTCAAATAAACAGTGCACATGGTTGCAGGATGTGGTTCTTCTACTGCTTGTAGGAATGTCTCCCACCAGCCCATGAAGTCAGGAGGGGGCATGGGACAAGATGTATGCCTGGAATGGCCATTGAGCACTGTATGGAGAGCACACACCCCAGGAAACACTGCAGGGAGCTAGTTCAACTTTAATTCCAGAGAACAAGAGTATATACACTGTGGGGAGTGGGTGCTGAGCTCCAAGGACAGGTGTGCATAATTTGTTGGAACTAGGCACTTCAAGGATTCTTGATTTGTATTAAACACACGTTCCTATCATATTAATGGAAACACAATACCTAATTATCCTACAGACACAGGGAGGGAAGAGCTAGCAGGGAGCTGTGTCAAAGGCCATATATCATGTTTGGTTCGGGTATCTAAGTCTAGAGACACTCTCCAGATGAAGTCAGGCAGAGAGCAGGAGGCCCTGTTGGGGAGAGAAAGACCTGCACCTTAACGATGAGCTCAGAATGGCTACCCAGACTGGGAGTACTGCAACCTCAAACAGTAGGGTCCTTCCAACAGCAGGATATTTGATCTCATTGTGAACCCCAAAATTGTGAACTCTAAAATCATGTTTGTTGTGATTGAGTCCTATCACATACCTTAAATCCAAGAACTTTCTGTAGATGGGTAATTGTGGTATGGTTCACCCAACCCTACACACACCTTTAATCCGAGAGCTTTCTGTACATAGGATTTAATAAAGTTAACCCTGGGTCAAGAAGCAGAGCAAGAAACCAGCTGATAGGGATTAAATAGTAGGAAGGTCTTTTTGTTGAGGAGTATTTAAGACAGCATGGAGAAGAAAGGACTTTTGGGTTAAGCTCTAGCTTTAGCTTAGGCGTCAGCTCCTCTGCTCCCTAGCTTTTGGGACTTTGATCTAGCAAACCTTTGGCCTTGGGTTTTTTAGCATTTTGCTACTGAGCTGTCAGTTGATCTAGGGAGCCTTTTGGGTTTTCCCCATCCAGACCTGAGCTCAGAAGGTCAGCTGAGGGCTTTCTCTGCCTCTCTGAGCTAGTAGGTTTTCACCCCAGCTTCTGGCTCCTGAGTTTTTATTGATAAAACGATTGGGATTTTCATTGATAAAATGATTGGGATTTTCATTATTTTTTAAAACAACAGTACATAATAGTTTTGCATAGCTGAGGATCTGTTGCATTGTACCTGAGTACTATTTTATTACAAATTCGTTCATTTATTTATTTATTGCAATACCATGGATTTACCCCAAGGCCTTGCATATGCTGGACAAGCTTTCTGCAGCTGAGCCATCTCCAGAGCTAAAGAAATATTTTTAAAGGTATTGCAGATAGTTATATCTGTCATTTCAGAAGTGCTGTCTGAAAACATCTGCCTTTTGCTAAAGTTTAAGTGACTGAATGTTGCACCCAAATTCTTCATTTTCTTCATAAAACTGATTTTGTTGGGCTTTCTGGAAAAAATTCAGCTGCTGAACATTCCTGTGGGGCTCTTTGTGAACGTGGTCCAGTTCTGGGTGTGCACATGCCTTAAAATTGCCGCTTCTTTTGTTGGTGTTCAGCAGTTCCAGCTGAACTTTTAATAGAAAAAGTTTCTTGCTGCATTTTAAAGAAATGGCCTCAGAAGCTTCATACTGTGGACCTTTGGAAACAAAGCATTATTTATGCTAAAGCAAAATGTATTCTTATCAGATTAGCTGGTGGAAAGCTTAGGAAGCTCATTAGCAATGCTCACTTGTGCTTATGTGTGGCAGAAAAAAGGAAAAATGAGGTCAGGAAGGGTGTTGTGTGGTCTTTTGCCTTCTACAATGGAAACTCAATTCAATAAGCTCCTCAGATAGCTTTAGTTCAGGTTCTGCTTGTTAGAGAATGCAGGGTGTACAGTTGCACTGTGTCAAGATGTGTGTGAGAGAGCTCAGGGGAGGACATAATTTTCGAAACAGGTAATATTTTAGTGTAATGCCAGGTTCACGGGTCCCTCAGAGACCACCAGGAGACAACTTGATGCAATAGCAAGAAAGGTTTATTACGACAGCAATCGAACTCAGGACCCAAGTCTCATTGACGTAGCAGTAGAGAAGTGGGACCTTGAGCTCTAAGTGAACAGAATTTTTAAAGGAAAAGTCTGTGAGCAGGGGGTTTCCATGGCAGCAAAGGGGCGCACAAGCCTTGGCATTACAGAATTGGGTGAAGTTTAGCAGGGCAAGGTGACTTTTTCTGAGGTACACAATCACAATGGCTAAGGCATATAATTACAATGGGTAAAGCATATAATCACAATGGCTATTTTTCTAAACCATATCTGAAACATTGGGGAGGATTTTTCCACCTGATTCTCAACATATTCCCATTGATTATTGCCAGGAAGATTGTCTCTATTTTCTATGAAGCATTTATTCTGTATTATTTCCTGGAAGCTGTTGCTAGGAGAGTTAACTTTGTTTTCTGCCAAGGGTACATTCTATGATATTTCCTGGTACCTGAATTCAGCTCCCAGTCAATATGGCTCTTTATTAATGGAGTTATACTCAGGCTAACAATACCTCTAAGGTCATGGGACAAACTAATTAAATAAAGACGATTCGGTGTACGACAGATCTTATATATAAAAGAGGTTTATTAGGTGGATATGGAGAGAGAGAGAGAGAAGGGAGAGCAGGGAGAGCAGGACATGATGGGGGAAAGAAAGAGAAAGAGAAAGAGAGAGAAGGGAGAAGAGAGAGGGGGAGCCTTGATAGAGAAAGTACCAAAAGAGGAAGAGACCAAGAGAGGCCAAGAGAGAAAGGACCAAGAGAGCAACCACATGTTGGGTTGTCCTTTTAAGGGGGAAGGTAACCACGCCTTCCTGGTGTGGCTACCTGGCCAGCGAGACATGATGACATCATAAGTTGCTAGACAACCCAGAAGCAGGTTTTGTTCCAAAATCCTAACAATACCCCGGCTAACTTACACTCTTCGTTAGCCTAATAAATAGTTTTATAATATCCCCTTAAAATCTTCGAGTAGGTAGTTTCTAATAAAAATAGAATTATGCTGCTATAAAGAAGCAATAAACCTATACTTAAAAAATTATTTATTTATTTATCTATTTATCAATTTATTTATTTATTTATTTATTTATTTATTTATTTATTTATTTATTTATTTATTTCAGGTATATGAGTGCTCTATTTGATTATCTACCTACATTCCAGGAGAGGGAATCGGATCTCATTACAGATGGTTGTGAGCCACCATGTGACTGATGGGAATTTAACTCAGGACCTCTGGAAGAACAGGTAGTGTTCTTAACTGCTGAGCCATGTCTATCCCACAAACTTATGCTTTTATGCAATCTGTCATTTTGTCTTCAATTCTTTCACTTATTTTCTCCCTGAAAACACATTAAATCATTGTATTGATCTGATTTAATGTACGTTTCTTTGTAGATTCCAAGAACAGAGCTTTGGAGCCAACACTGCTCTCTTTTTTTTCTTTTTCTTTCCTTCCTTCTTTCTTTCTTTTGTCTTTCTTTCTTTCACTAATTGTCACAGGAAGGTATTGAGCATTTTTAATTCTCAGTTGAAATTGATAGTTAACTTTACTGTCTTGTTATCTAGCAGAAAAAGCTTCTGGTTAAGCATCTGATTTATAATCTATATAGCTCATAAAGATGTGATCACTACAAAGAAAGATGCCTGAGTTTCCTTATCAGGTTTGGGGGGGGGTTATATTTACATCACTTTTACATAATTTTATAGTGAAAAGGGTTCTATGAGACTGTTTTGTGAAGCATGTTTTGACATGATTTCTACCTCACTGCTCCAATGCTTTAACAACTTATTTGCCACTAGTTCCAGGGACAGAGCATCAAAGTGTTTCATGTGTTTCTCATTCAAGTAACATGGGCCCTTATGGAGGCAGAAGTGAAGAGTCACTGCTGAGTTCCTCATTGTCACCTTATTCTAACTAGATGAGAATGTCTCAGGTGTTCAGTCAGAAGGCAGTAAATCACATGCCTTATTCTTATACTTTGGGGGTTGAGGGAGTAGGAACTCTGTTGCAGGATATTTAGTCTCCTTGTGAACGACGAGTTTGTGAACTGTGAAAACCTGTTCCTAAATGTGGTTTGGCTCAATCTTTGATCCTAGAGTTTTCTGTTTACTGTGGCTTAGCCCTAGCACACACTTAATCCAAGAGCTTTCTGTAAACAGGATTAAATAAAGTTACTGTTATGGTAGCTAACTACCAAAACAGTAGTTTCATCTCAGTGTAAACAACCATGCAGCCTGAAATCTAAATAAGTTTTCTTTTTGTAAAAGGTAAATATAAACTATGAATTGATATTACTTATTTAATTCTTTTTATGGTGTAAGATTTTTAACCACTACATTTTAACAATAGGGATACTGCAGTTTGACTTTCTAGTTCCAAGAAAATTGCAATTCTGAGTTTTGCTTCTAGATATTTGAAAAAAATCAAAAGTATTTTGCCGTTAGTGAATCAACCTTGGGAAAATAAGTAGAATGCTTTATAGTATCTCCCTCATTACAGTATGGTACATGTTATTTCCAGTTGAAGGAACAGTTAGTAAAAAAATAAATATAAGTTAGAAGTCTTAGATAACTGTTAGTAACTGCTTCTGGGTTGCCTAGCAACTTCTGATGTCATCATGTGTAGCAGGCCAGGTGGCCACATCTGGAAGGCGTGGTTACCTTGCCCTTAAAGGGACCAGCCAGCCATGTGTCGCTCAATTGGTCCTCTCTTCTCTTGCTCTCTTGGTCCTCTCTTCTCTTGCTCTCTCTTTCTTTCTCCCCATCATGTCCTGCTCTCCCTTCCCTCCCTCTCTTCATATTTACCTAATAAACCTCTTTCATAGAAGATCTGTTGTGAGCCTTATCATATATTAATTGGTCCCAACAATAACTGTGAATGTGCCTTGTAAACAATCCTGTACCTGACCGTGTGTTAAATTAAAAATTTTAAGGAGTAGTTTATTTTGTTGTAGTTGATGTTGTTGCTGTTTATTATTGGGCAAAGCCAGCTGCGGTTTTTCACAGAAATCATGGCAGTCTGTGTTTAAATGATTTCCAAAGTGTGTGTTTGCTGCATTTACTGCTTTTCTACTCATCCTCCCAAGCCTTTGTATATCAAAAGACCAAATGAATATTAATTCAAAGACAAAAAGTCACACTGAATCTTCCAATTAAAAAGATACAGTCAGGGCTGGAGAGATGGCTCAGAGGTTAAGAGCACTGGCTGCTCTTCCAGAGGTCCTGAGTTCAATTTCCAGCAACCACATGGTGGCTCACAACTATCTATAATGAGATCTGGTGCCCTCTTCTGTTGTGCAGGCAGAACACTGTATCAATAATAAATAAATAAATCTTTTAAAAAAAAGATACAGTCAGTTCTGATCCCACTTTTGTCAGTCTCATGTAAGAGTCTGGTGAGTTATCTTGCCTCCTCTGTCTGTTTCATCACCTGTAAGGTGGGGTAAATCATTCATGTTTTGCAGGGTATCTGTGAAGCAGTGAGATGGCTCATGTAGAAAACCTGCTGGGATGCATATTGCCCAGCAGGCACTTCAGGAGTTGTTTTGTTTTGTTGTTAATTCCTTCTCTAACACATGTTTCTATCTCACCAGAGGAGATTGGAAATGGACTTTTTTCTTCCCTTCATAATTTGTCTGCATAAATTCAAGCCAGACAATAATTACAGCCAAGAAAAGGGGAAGTATATATGCCCATAGCCAAGAAGCTACTTCCAATTGTTATGTGCTGGGAGGGAAAATCACCTTTCTTCAGTGGAGTGACACTGGGCTTATAAACTGAACTCCAAGGCAGACCTCACTCTCAGTAGTAGTTGGTAAACAGAAATTGGACTTCATGATTTCTTGTTTTTCAGTTTTTTGTTTGGTTTATTTTTGTTTTTAGTGAGAGCTCCTATGACTTTTTAATATGTCCACTGTCCTTTGAGTGTTACTTTCTTTCTGTTAAAATATCAGAGGGTTCATTTTCCCCTCCCACTGTATGTATGTTCCTTTCTCTATCAGTGGAGAAACTGCCTCCTGTTCGATAACTCTTAATGTGTATGGCTACACTCTTACTGTCACTGCCACCTTCTCCCTGGTAGACACACAGCTCACTTGGCTCTAACTCTGTCTGATGAACTGGACTGCTTTGCCTCCATGGAGCTCTTTGTAAGTGATTCAGGATCAGACATCTTGCATTGGGTAACCCTTATGCATCACTAAGGTTCCTGCTGATTGCAAGTCACATTTCAAGTCACTTTCCTTGAAGAACTTCATGCTCACCTCACTTGGGCTCTGATACCCCTCTTGAAGACAAGAACCATTTGTACTCTTTAAAAAGTGATTTCATGGTTGTTTCTTTCATAATCTGCACAACTGAGTTTTTGCTATAATAACCTGAAAGCAAATCTGCATATATTTTTAATATTTCCAAGTTTTAGTTTGATAGCATGTTTATATTATTTTATTTTTATTTTAAAATATTGCCAGAGCCTGCAGGCAGAGTTGAACAGTTCTTGAGTCGGGAGTGAAGATTGAAAGAAAAATTAATAAATCAACACATAACACATGGGATCTTTCCAAGAGGGCTCAAGTAGACACTAGTCCTTGCTTTATTCCAGTAAAACCATTTTAAGTCAGAGCAAAGTACCTTACTACAGTGAATGAATTCACAGGGAAGTCAAAACTTCTTTACCTTGACCACCTGTCTGTGTGATCCTCACACAGACAAAAGGTGTGAACTTAACAAGACATCCCACCTGCTGTTTCAAACAAAAGGAGATGCAGCTTATCACTGACTCCAGAGAAGGCCAGGGGGAAAGCATGTCTTTCCACTGAGATCAAAATAGCAAAGCAGCCTGGCAGACCAAGGGCTCCCCACAAAATATTGACAATTATTTTAGGCTCTGCACACCAGTAGGCAAAATTGAGACTGTTTGATGGGCATTTGGGAACTTGTATAGCAACCATTTTAAATTGTTTTAGTTGTAGGTCATAAAAAAAAATACAGACTATAAACCAGATTTGCCTACAGACTTTAGTTTGTCATTCTATTGCTTCAATTAAAGTATTTGGAAAAAGTTAAAGATAGCATTGTAGGGATGCGAGTTATGGCTATGTTTAAGAGCACCTGCTGTTCCTGCAGAGGACTTGATTTTGGTTCTAGAACACATATCAAGTTGATTACAGCCATATCTGTAACTTCAGCTCCAAAGGATCTGACACCCTCTCCTGGCCTCAGAAGACGCCTGTACTAATGTGCAGTCCCCCACACATATAATTAAACATATTAAAATAAATATTTAAAACATCACAACTATGATTTGAAGTTTGCAGATGCCATTTATGCATTCATGGACTTATCCAGTCAACAGATGTCTGTTTAATCTCTGCTGAATGTCAGGGCCAGTGCTAGATGCTGCAAACGTGTATCTTGTAAGGCAGGTGTCATTAACCCATTTTATAGCAAAGAACTGGGGATTCTGGCTCAGTTACTAGTACACTTCTAAGCTAACAAGTAGAGAAAAAATACTATTTGTTGAGTTTTTATTCTCTTGGATTGACATTAGAATACATTCATTAATTTAGTGTCCACTGATATTAACCACTGTATTAAATACTAAAACATTCTAAATATTCCTATTAGTTTCTATTTTATATATTTTCTATGCAATAGTACAGTTTTACTTAATTTGTATGGATTATGCCTATAGTAGAACTCATGGTGACCTCTTTTTCTCCTCTCTTCATGACCCCTTCTTCTACCTTCTTCTTTCTCTCACACCTGGCTGGGCCCAGAAGCCCAGCCTTCCTCTCTCCTCTGCTCAGTCATTGGCCAATAAGCTTTTTATTAGCTAATCAGGGGAGCATTCTTTTCACCACAGTGATACAAGAGATGGTTCTATATTCATTACTAAGGTAAGAAATGACAGAAATGACAGAGACAGCTGGCTGCCTGGACAGTCATGCAAGGTTGCTGTATAATTTTGGAGCATCTTCCTTCAGCTTTCTGGTTCAGAATATGATAGACTTTTTTGTGAAGTAGGAATTATGAAGGACTTGCCTACTTTGTCCTTGCAAAGCTCAGCAGTTGAATTCCCTGTCTTATTTATCCATTAGGGACAGCCTTTTGTCTGTAGTTGAAGCAAGGGAAGTTTCTTTCCCAGTAGCTAGTTCACCGTGAGATACAAACTCCATGTTGAGGTTTTAAATGTTCATCTTCTTTGAAATACAAATGGGGTTGCTGTCAGGAGCTCACGTCTCACTGCCCAAAACACCTTTTAATAATAAAACATCTTTAATGCCATATTCTGTGGATCTGTGAGATTTTTTTATAGCTGAATAGGCAAACATTGTTTCTAGCTATTTACTATCTGTTTAATATAGGAAATAGTTTTGTAATTAACTAGACTAGTATGTAGCATGACCTTGAGTTTGAGTGGCTACTAACTTGAATTTTTTTAATTATCTTGAACAGTTTCTAATAGCAGCTTTCAAAGGGATGAGAACTTCACATTGAATTTTTAAATGAGTTGAATAGGTTTAATACCTTATACAAGACTTGAAACATAGATACATAGTATGTTGTAACCAAATATAACCTTAATTTTTGTATTAATATACGAATGTAAGATTTGGTTAATAGTAGCTCTGTAGTTATAAGTATATTCAATAATCTACCCATTATTCCTGTTATTCCTATATTCCCCCTTTTTTACTTTCATCCCTTTTGCCCACTTTCCCTTTAATATTAGATAGAAGAAAGATGGATAGAGGAAAGAAAAAGAGAGCAATCCCCATGTCTAACCTCATATCTTGTTTCCTCCCTGACCAAGACCATTTAACAACTAGCAATGAACCTCCTTTTTGATCAACAATCATCAACTAGTGAATAAACAAAAACCACCCACCCCACTTCTTGGGAATATGGCATCACACTATTAAAACTGCTTCCTGCTAACTGGAGCAACAGTTCTTTTGGGGCCCCAGACTGGCCAGTCTTAAGAAAGCTAGTTGTAGCTGGGCATAGCACACTTTTAATCCAAGCACTCAGGGAGGCAGAGGCTGGCAGATTGCTGTGAGTTTGAGGCCGGCCTGGTCTACAAAGTGAATCCAGGAGAGCCAAGGCTACACAGAGCAACTTTGTCTCAAAACCACCACACCCCCGCCAAAGAATGGAAGGAAGGAAAGAAGGAAGAAAAGAAGGAAGGAAGAAAGGAAGGAAGGAAGGAAGGAAGGAAGGAAGGAAGGAAGGAAAGAGCTGTAACACTTGTTGTTTAGTCTCCGTGTGCTGTGAAAATGCAGGGCTTAAGTGGAACTGTTCCTGAATGGAACAGTCAGATAGGATGGACCAAAATGGAGTCAGCAGCAGTTTTTGATTTTGTTCTGGAAGCGAGTTTTGATGAAACAGTCATTGAGACAGTTTCAGGTTGGATCAACCAGGATGCTGGAATAAGTATGTCTCAGCATCCTGTTTAGCAACCTCGAGGGAGAATATTGTTAGGACTGCTCCATCTTCACTGTTGTCTGGTTTTTTTATTTTGTGATCATATAAACGTTCACAGGAAATATACATTTTTGATTAACACAAGTGTGGAACGTGTAATGTGCACAGATCAGTTAAATATGATTCTCTGCTCTTTGTATGAGCAGGTAAAAAGCATCTGTCTCTCTTTATGAGTTACTTTGGACTTTATAACCAAACTATAACATAAATTTTCCTCTATGCAACATGAAAGGATGACATGAAGTGTTCTGAGGGAATTGTAGCACAAAAGATTTATTGGCTATGTATAGCTGAAGTTCTGGCTGGAGTAATTTTTATGTCTTGGCCAGTTTCAGAGCTGCTTCCACGTTGAGGGATGCAATGCAAGTTACCTGTTTGTTGTTCTTGATTTCTTTCTTCCTGTGTGCAGCCAAGATCTTCAGGGGGTCTCCCCAAGTCATACCTGATTTTTTATCAATCTGGTGTAATCCACAGAATTTTGTCTCCTGTGAAAACAAACGTAAAGCCTCTTCCCTAGCACAACACATTTCCTGTCTCCCATTCTGAAGTTAGGACATTCTTAATATAAAACAGGTTGAGTTAGCTCGGTAGTTTTTTTTTTTCTTTCTATAATCTAATGTCTGTCAGCTCTTTTGTTTTTTGTTAATTAGCATGTAAAAATCTAAAATGAATAAGGCATTATATAATCTATTCCTTGGAGGTCTTTGTAACCCCTTTTTGTTTGTTTAGCATCTTCTTTAAAATACGATTAGATCTCTCTGCAACCGCTTGTTCTGTAGGATTGTGTGTATACCTGTATTAGCTTTATATTGTAATATGTAAAAAACTGCTTCATTTCACTAGACACATATACTGGAGTGTTGTTTTGATCTGTACAGGTGTTCCCATAATTGCCATAACTTCTAATAAATGTGTGACTACAGAATCAGCTTTTTCAGAACTTAAAGCAGTTGCCCATCAAAATCCTGATTATGTGTCTATAGTGTGGTACACATATTTTAATTTTCCAAGCCCGGCAAAATGAAACACATTCTTTTGCCAAGTTTCATTTCTTTCATTATCTTTTGGTTTACTTCTCACAGGAAATGGAGTTTGGTCATATAAAGAACAGGTAGGACATTTTCTTATAATTTCTTTGGCTTGTTGTTAAAAATCCCCTTTTAAACCTTCATTGTTAACATGGTATTTCTTATGAAATTCTTAAGATTCTAGCACATTTTCTATTAATAGCTGACCAATTTCATCATTATCTTGTGCTAAAGGGCCTGGTAGACCCATATAGAATCTGATACATGTTGTATACAATGGATGATTTCTAACTCTGATGATCACTTGTTACAATTGAATAAACAGTGAAGTTAATTCTGAATTTTCCTGTTTAGCATTTCTATATGCAAAACAATACTTTCTGCATATTGAGAGTCAGTGAGTATATTAAGAGATTCAGGAAAATCTAATACCATAAGAATGGCATACAGCTCTGATTTTTTAAAACTGAATCATAAGGGGTTTGAGCCACTTTACTTATTTTTCCTGTCTTATAACCTGCCTTCCCTGATTTATTTGCATCAGTATAGATTGTTGGGGCTCCAGAAATTGGTGTCTCTTTTACTATACAAGGGAGAATCCCATTAGCTCTTTTTATAAACTGAAGTCTCTTGCTTTCAGGAGATTTGTTGTTAATCTCTCCCAAAAAATTACTACATGCTGTTTGCCAATGATCATTTTCTGCCCAGAATGAGGCACTTTCAGTATTAGCAAGGGCACCACAATTTCTGCTGGGTGAATTCCTACTAATTGATGAAGTTTCATTTTTCCTTTCAGAATCAATTCCCGAAAATGTTTCCACATAGGTCTTTAATTTTTAACTCTGTGTGCTAAAATAGCCATTCTATGATATTATCTTCTCTCTGCATAAGAATTCTTGTGGAATTTTTTCAAAACTTTTTAAGATTACTTCTCTTATTAAAGTCATATCATATGAATGAAATCCAATATCAGTCATATTTCTAATCCTTTCATCTACAGTTGCTGATATTGCCTTTAATGGCCTGATTGCTGTCTTGCATTCAGCATTACCATTTTTGAAAGCCAATGATTCAATTAGAACTTTCTTAGCTAGAGGATTTGATGCCCTCCTATCTATAGCTGAAGTCAATCTTTATAAAAAGACAGTGAATGTTTCTTTTGTACCTTGCATAATAAATAGTTTAAGTCTTTTTTGTTGTTGCTTCTTGCACTTAAGGCTTCCATATGACATAATGCCAAGGTTGCTTCATTATATATGACTTGTATCTGTACTTCACCATATAGACATTTATTTAGTAGCTGATCTTGAGAAATATTGATACCTCTGGGTCTTTTTCTCTGTTCTGTCTCCTTAGCTTCTTCTTTCCACCATGAACACCATTGTAACTGCAGACATCAGACATAGAGATACAGAATTCACAGTCTGCCCAATTGCATTATGGTCTTGTTTTGGTCCAGAATTTCCTTACTGTGCTTCCATTCCCCCCTTTGGAATAGTAATGTATATTCTGGGAAATTGCATGTTGGAAGACTGTTCTCTGTTGTAGAGTGGAAGCCATAGGCCAATAGGTTTGAACACTTGTTCATCAGGGACTTGCACACTCTTGGATGAATTGGGAGTGTGGATTTGTTGGAGGAGGTGTAGTCTTGCTAAGGAAGTCTAACTCTGGGAGTGGGCCTTGAGGTTTCAAGGACTCAAGCCAGGTCTGGAGCTCTTTAGTCTTCCTGCTGCTGGTTTATAAGGATGCAGAATTCTAAGCAACCATGCCTCTGTGTGCCACCCGGCTCTGCACCATGATGACAGTGGACTAGACTTCTAAGACTGTAAGCTAACCCCAGTTATGTGCTTCCATTTATAAGAGTTATCATGATCTTAGTGACTATTCACTGCAATAAAATATTGACTAAAACAGATGCCAACACTTGGCTCTAAAAAAAGTTAAAAACACTAAAAAGCAATTAGATATATTGACTTTAAAGCTGATTAAGTTCTTTCCAGGTAGAGGAAATGCCATTAATAAAATACTGTATACTAATGTAAAATACTGCTTTGTGTAAAATGTTAGCTGCTGAGTCCTGTATGCTGACATACAAGCCAAATTTCTGTTGGAGTGAGCCAACCAGGTGTGCACTTACCCATATGGGAGAATTTCCCAATCAGAAATTTTATTTTCTCAAGTTAGTCTTCCCAAATTGTATATCCACTAATTTGGTTTGCTTCCATTTAAATGGCATGGATTAATGTATACTGGTAAAGTACACAGAAAGTCATTCACCTTCCACATCACAACCCACTTTATAATGGAGACCCATGAAGCTCACTGACTTAAACAACCTGTAACCCAAATATTGCCTAGTCTGTTTTCCCCTGCAGTGTACACAATACACTATTCCTTGTGTTCTTGTCTCAAGACAAAAGCCATGCTCCACACAGAAATTCTTTTCTGTTAATGAAATTGACAGCCCATTCCATGACTCAAATGGGTTCAATTAGAACTGTGTGGCTTTCTGAGCCTTTAATCCTAGACTTGAGGAGGTTGACCCAGGAGGACAGCAAGGACATTGCCCTATACAGCTACACACTGGGATCAAAGAAACATGAATCATCAAATGAGACCTTATTTCAAAATATTTTTCTGAAAGGCTGGAAGTGAAGCTGTTCTGAATTTAATGTGCATTTCCTATGCAAAATTATGCCAGACACATAGAGCTTAAGAAAGAAAAAATGCCTTTACCAATAACAAGTCTTCTCTGTATAATGTTTAAAAGATTGAGGTGGGTTCTGGGAAATGGCACAGGCCTGGGAAATGGAGTGTGGAGTGTGCAGAGAAAGTATAGTGCAGAGGGCCCTGGGAAGACCTTGTCACTGTTGCTGGCAGGCGGTGGCAGGCTTGTAGATGGGGGGTGGGAGGTCTCTTACCTGCTGCTCTCTGATCTGTCGTGGTTTCTGGGGCTACAGATCGAGGTGGGTCCCAGGAAGTGACACAGGCCTGGGAACTGGGCTCTACGTGGCATATTGAAAGCTGTAACTTAGCAGGTGTTGGAGGGTGATGGGACTTAGACAACCAGAATGTAGGGAGCCAGGGTATAATGTGGTCAGCTTGACACCATTGGTACAGCCCCATGCTGTCCTCCCAGTACATAATAGTTCCATTCATCATGATATGGGCTGGGGCTCATCATGGTCCTCGAGCGTCCGTCCTTTAGAGGTGAAAAAATATAGACTGAAGAGCTGAGCTGTGTCCTCGGCAGCGTTGAGCTTGCAGCAATAAGGAAGAATGGGTCATTATCTTATTTTAAATAGTGAAGAAAAACTCACATTGTTACTTAGAGCAGTGAGGTTCCCATAGGTTTCCGGCATCACATCTTGTAGAGACTTTTCTAGGAAGGCCTAGCAAAGCTCACCCTTCCTAACCTTTTCATAGTGCTCCATTATAGAATACCAGTTTTCCTGTATTTTAGTTTATCCAAATAGCTAAAGCCAAACTGAGCAACAACAAAGAAGCTAAACAAGTATTACTGTGAACCCAAGCAGATCTCAGGAATTTATAAATCTTGATTATCAAATATACTTTATTCATCAAGCATATATTGTTACACATATAGGTTTTGTAGATGCCTGGCGTCGAACAGGGTAAGTAAATGACCCGTCCCGCAGGTCAGTTGAACGAGACCCTAAGAGAGGGGGCTAGAATAGTGTGGGACAGGAGACATGAAGAATGGAGACAAGACTCATCAAGTCTCATTTAATGAAGGCAAAGCATACACTTATATAAAAAAGAATCACAAAAGAATCTCCTCACAGTATCAGTATTTGTGTCATAAGGCAAGGTGTCCGAGGATTTACTTAAGGCTATACAAAAATTGCTATCCAGCTCCCAGGCTTGCATGGAACTTGGTATCTAGTTCTCAGGAACAGAACACGCCTCTCTCATGAAATGCCAAGGATAGTCCCGGAACTTTAGATAAAACTCATATCTGCCAAGGCCAGGAAGTAGAATCCCATGTACCAGACTTCTAAAGTTTCACACGGCAACAGCCATCTAATTTACAGAAACAGTCATCTAATTTACAGAAAAGTCCTAGCTGGCAGAGAAATAGAAACTATAAGCTTGGTTAATAAAGAAAATGGAAATGACCTCTAAAACGGCTGAGCTAGAGTCAAGCCAAAATAGCCATGCCAGAAGCAGTGCCCACAAGTAAAGACAGAAGAGGTTTGATACACACTTTAAAATTAGCTTTTTATTAATTTGAGTGTACCTTATAACCTTAGAAATATATAAACATTGTTAACAATAAGAATCCATTCTAGCCAAAGATATATGAGACCTGTTGCTGTCTTCTTCATCTAAAAGTGAGATACAGTGAAAAGCAGAGAGTTCAGGAGGACTAAGAAGTTTTATAATTGTTGCTTTATACCATGCTGTCATCTTAAGATGGTGAAGTTCATGTACACATTCTCATTGGTCATTCCATCCTAAAATATCCCATACATGTATGCAATAAAAATGGTGATACTTGCTGGGTGTCTCTGCCACCTGTCTTTACTCCCAGCTCTTGGGAGGCAGAGGTAGGCAGATCTCTGTAAGTTCAAGGCCAACCTGATCTACAGAACAAGTTTCAGGAAAGTAAAATGTATACAGAGAAACCCTGTTTCAAAAAAAAAAAATCCACCAAAACAGTGAGACTGATTGCATAGCAAATGTACACTACACTGAGAATATAGTTACATAATTCTGTATGTTTAACATTTATTTTGTATCAAAGAATTTCTAATGCACTCACCAAGTCATTTTACAAGAAAACAAAAAAGGAAGATGATACTTCTCGTTTCTGGATCCCTTAAGTAGGATATGGCACTGCCACAGAAAGGCCTACTAACATGTACAGGGAGACATGTAAACAGAGCAACACTGTTGAGCTTATATCACAAAAATGTATCAAAATTACTAACTTCAAAAAAGAATGAACAAGATGGTCATGATAGTGCACTTTTAATCTCAGACCCCAAGAGGCAGTAACAGGTGAATCTCTATCATTTCTTGGCCAACCTGTCTGCGTAGAGACCTTGTCTCACACAAACAGAAAAATAAAAAGGAAAAGATAGGCTTCACTTGAAATTCCTCCAGAGTTAAACATTTACTTAAATTCTGTACTTGTCTCACAAAAAACTGGAGTGACCCCCACTTAAAATTTAAGGCTAATATAATATTGCTATGAAGTAATGAATTTTTAATAAGTTACTAACAGATCAAAGAGTTCTCAGAAACGTTAGTAAACGCTGATCCTAAAAATCAAAAACAAAAATGATGGAGCACATAAGGGTGGCTAAACAGATAAGAAAACTTGTTGATTTTGCAGAGGACATGGATCAATCCCCAGAACTTGTTTTGACATTCAAAAACATTTGGGACTTCAGGTCAAGAGAATTCAATTTTCTTTTCTGACTTCAGTGAGCTCCCGGCACACATGCAGTACATATCCATAGATGTGGATGGGCAAAAGATACATGCACACTTTTTTCAAAATTAAAAACGAGGTAGGGAGAATATTCTACACCTGCAATCTAATGCATGTTATATAGTTTAATGTCAAATGACACAAGCTAAAGTCATCTAAGAGGAGAAAACCACAATTACAAAAATACCTCGAAACCCAATGTGGTGGCACACACCTTAATACCAGCACTGGAGAGGCAGAGGAGGGGAAGAAGAAGTACTATTGAGGCAGGGAATTCAGGAGAGATGGCTAGAACTAAGAGGCATCTGGAGGATGATATGAGAACCTACTGCAGCAAAATTTCCTAAATATATATGAAGGTAATCCTAATGAGTTCTCCATATAATAGGGATATGGAGTCCCAACTGGCCACCTCTTGACACCAAATGAAGCTTCCAGTATTGAAACTGCATTGCCTTCAATCCAGTTGTTGGCCAACAGGGTGCCATGGAAATTTTCAAAAACCTATGCTTTTGTTCTGACAATGGGTTGCTCTCAGCAAAGTTACGGTGGGGCCTACTGCCAAGCACAACACCCATAAAAATTATTTAAAATAAAGAAGTTAACCTGGTGTTTAAGGTAAGCTTTCAGTGTTAAGTTCTAGTGTCTTTGGTTAAGGATGATACTCTGCAGGCTACTGAAAAAGAAATCTTAAACAGCAATCCAGCCACAAAATCTTCAACCTACAGTATTTCCTGCTTGCAAGATATGTTAGGGAAATGGCACAGAACTTACAGGAGTAGCGGACCAATGTCTGATTTTACTTAAGGTCCACTACAGAAGCGGAACCCAAACCTGAGACTGCTTGGGTAACCAAGAAACAGAGACAAGATAGACCAAAGACCTGCTTTCAAACCTGTTACACTGTCTTCACTGTGTGCCATGAGGAAGGGGATGAAATACACCAGAGGGCTTGGGAAACTGCAAAATCTTTTATTATTTTCACCACTAAAGCAGAGTGGCTGATCAACCAGGGCCACCACACATGAATTGAGACACTTGTTTCCCTGAGCAGGGGCTGAAACGAAAGGGGCTTTAATCCCAGGTGCATGCTGGGATTAAAAGCAGGCACCACCATGCCTAGAGAGGTCTTTGATTCATATGCTTGATTCTGGGGCACTTTTTCTTTTGTTGGATTGCCTTGTCCAACCTTGATGTGATGGTTTTGTTATTTTGTACTGTAATGTTTCCTTGTTACTACTTAGAAAGCTGTTCTTTTCTAACAAGACACAGAAAAGGAGTGATCCCATTGGGAGAGATGAGAGCAACTGGAAGAGTGCAAAAAAAAAAACTGTAATCATGATACATTATATGTGAAAACAACCTATTTTCAATAAAAGAAAAAAATTAAAAATATGTAGAAAAGCTCTAGCTTTTGCAAACATGTAGGGGTTTCCTAATCAGAGATTGATGGGTGAGGGCCCAGCCCACCGTGGGTGGCGCCACACTGGGCTGATGGTCCTGGTTTCTCTAAGAAAGCAGGCTGAGAAAGCAATGGTGAGCAAGCCAGTGCAGCGCTTCTCCACGGGCTCCGAGTCAGTTCCTGATTCCACCTTTTTGCTGTCTGAATTCCCAGGAGATGCTTTAGTAACTGGAGAAGCTTTGTTAATTGTAGATGTGGGAGAATTAAATATCCTCTTTGAGATACTTAAAAGGTTCATCTTTATGCTTCTGTTGTTCTAAAATTACTTCTAGTACCATAATCTGTATTAATCTCAGTTCTGTGGATTAACAAAATTTGTAGAATGAATCTCTATATGTATAGGATGAGGATTCATTAGAATGACTTGCAGGCTGAGCTAATCTAAGAATAGCTTGACAAGAGCAGAAAGTCCAAGAAACCAATAATACTTGGACAGTACACACAGCTTGATGACTCAGTTGGTCTTAACACAGGCAGCAGTCATGTAGAAGTAGGCTGTAGAGCTTGTTTTTAAAACTACTTTATTTCAGATGTTATTCCCTTCCAACCTCCCAACTCTACGTAGGATAGTGAAGGTTAGTGGGGAGAGAGGGCCCAGACTCTTTTGCTTCTCCTGGCTGTTTAGGGTCAAGGGGTCCAATCTCCCTCAACCTCAGAGCCAGCAATCTCCTTCAAGATGCTGCACCCTTAACTGTTTCTCTCTGTCTGCTCCAAAGTGCTACACGGCACACACCAACACCACACCTTTGTTTTCTCGGCTCTCAATTTATATCCTGAGTCCTAGACTGTGTCCTTCTTATGTGCTGCACGTGGAAGGCTGTTAGCAGCTGGCAAATGCCATGCCCTGCACTAGACAATTAACAGGTGTGGACAAACTTTAGCCCAACTAAAACCCCATGCTTGGGATTAAAACAAAAACATGTTTACATAACTGAGTTTACAAAGAAACCAAAACTTCCAGTGAGGAAATGGGCTTGCAATCAAGAGGAAAAGCAGAGAGTTGTTAGCGGAAGAATTAAAGTGGGATATCCTCAGATGATAAAAAGTCCTGAAACTCATTAGTGAAGTTCACTATTAGTTCCCAGAAGAGGTAATCTCTAGATCCGAGAAGTTGGTCCTGGTTAGGAAGAGCAATTCAGGGAGAATTAGATGCAAGGGAACCAGGAAATAGTTCCTAGGGATGCTTTTCAGCTTTGGAAAGAAATAGAGTAATAGATAAAAATGACAAATCTGAAAACAACAGTGATCAGGAAAAAGCAGAGCACTATACTAAAAGAGAAATTAGAAGCTGAAGATATACTAAGATATACTATCTAATGTCTCTGATGAGGTTGAGGATTTTTCTCCTCTTTGTGCTGATTTTGCTCTCCCCAACTCCAGCTCTAATTTCCTCTGCTCCTAAAACCTATACATCAAGTTTAGCTTCTAATAGAATGGGAACTTTTTCCACTGCTTCACTTCATCTATTATTGAGGCTATTAAGAGGTTTCTGATCTCCTGATAAGAAAATTAAGTTCTTCTAAATCAGGGTAAACATCTCCAATGCAAGAGGCTCTGTCCAGAAGATGGGAGCAGATGTCAGTGAGTGTAATGCTCAATCCTAAAAACCAAAGGCAGTAAGTTAGAAACTATACACCCATTTTATTTAGGACTCTTGAGGATCTTGAGCAGGCTTGTGCTCAAAATGAACAACTGCTCCTTTTCTCTCCTTGATTCTATTCCTGGGGAAGTGTTTCTTCCCTTTGACTGCTGGATCTCAGCAAAGGCTTGTTTTACTGGGGTGAATATTTACTGTGGAAGACTGATTATTCAGAAAGATGCCAGGAACAAGCTATTAGAAACCATGTAAATAATGTTCACATACTTTTTGAAATGTCAGAAAGCATGTATAGTGATGTTCAGTTACAGATTACAGATCCTCCTGTGGATTGGGGACAAATCAGTGCTTTAGCCTTATAGGCATGGATGAATTCTGGATTCTGGAAAAAAGTAAGAGAAAATTAGAAAATTTCTACAGTTAGACAATGGCCTGATGAGCCCTATCATTGTTTCCTCTCCTCTGCAGGCAGGCAGTCGCCTGGTAGTTGATGGGGAGGTGGAAATGGTAATTGTTAAACAGTTGGCATATGAGAATGCTAGCGCTGGCTGCATGCCAGGCTGCCATCCACCCCTCTGGAAAAGAGGATGCTTCTGGGTTGACATAGGCCTTCTCTCTGGCCATTCTCTCCAAGGCAGAATACTACCTCAATTATTGGCAGCCATCCAAAAAAAGAAAACTTAGTAAAAATAATGGCAAACGATGTTTTAAATGTGGTCATCTTGGACATTTTAAAAGACAGTGTGCACAAGGAAGACGGAGCGTTCCTCAGGTCATGGACACTAAGATTTCAGGTTTATGCTCTCACTGTAAACAAGGAAAGTATAGGGCAAACCCAAGTATATTCCTGAGTGGTGATGAAGAATGGTCTTTGCCTCAAGGAAACTGGATGAAGGTAAATCCCAGGCCCAGCCAAAATTTGGGGTGCATTCAGGAACAACTCGGATTAATCTAAAAAGGTGAATACCAGTCCTACAGCCCTTAGTTTCCATCACTCCAATGCATCAAAAACCTGAGAGCACCCTCATAGAGTCCCAGACCTGACCTCAGTGCCACATCCAGATTCATATTAACAACAGAAATGGGAGTCCATGCCATATTTCCTGGTACATTTGGGCCTGTGCAAGAAGGAAAGGCTGGACTGATAATAGGCAAAACTAGTGTGATCAGTTCTAGACTGGGATTATAGTGGTAAGATTAAAATTATGGCATCTGTTCCTGTTGGCACCCAAACTTTACAGAAAAGACAACACATTATTACACAATGATTCCAATGTCAGTGTTTAATTTGGTAATGTCTTCTCAGGAAAGGGGCACAGAATATTGTAGGTTCTTTTTGTCAGTATGAATTTTTTCATGGTTTTGAAGAGTATTGAGATGTGCAAAGGCCTTCTCACATTGATTACATTCATAGAATTTCTCTCCAATATGAGCTCTTTCATGCAGTTGAAGACTACTGTAATATACATAAGCTTTTCCACAGTGATTACACGTATAGGGTTTCTGTCCAGTATGAATTCTTTCATGCATCTTAAGATGACTATTACCTGCAAAGATCTTACCACATTGATTACATTCATAGGGTTTTTCTTCAGTATGATTTCTTTCATGGTTGTAAAGACTACTGTTACTTGCAAAGGCTTTACCACACTCATTACATTTATATGGCTTCTCTCCAGTATGAATTCTTTCATGTATTTGAAGAGTATGGTTATATGCAAAGGCTTTACCACATTGATTACATTCATAAGGTTTTTCTCCAGTATGAGTTCTTCCATGGAGTTGAAGATTACTGAAATATGCAAAGGTTTTACCACACTGATCACATTCATAGGGTTTCTCTCCAGTATGTGTTCTTTCATGAATTTGAAGACTATTGCCATACGCAAAGGTTTTACCACACTGATTACATTCATAGGGTTTCTCTCCAGTATGAATTCTTTCATGCACTTGAAGAGCACTGCGACATTGAAAAGCTTTACCACACTGATTACATGCATAAGGTTTCTTTCTACTATGATTTCTTTCATGCATCTTAAGATGACTGTTACTTGAATACACTTTTCCACACTGACTACATTCATAGGGTTTCTCTCCAGAATGGGTTCTTTCATGCATTTGAAGACTATTGCAATATGCAAACACTTTACCACATTGATCACATTCATAGGGTTTTTCTCCAGAATGACTTTTTTCATGCTTGTAAAGACTACTATTACTTGCAAAGGCTTTACCACACTGATTACATTTATATGGTTTCTCTCCGGTATGAATTCTTTCATGGAGTTTTAGAGTACTGCGATATGCAAAGGTTTTACCACACTGAGAACATTCATAGGGTTTCTCAAGAGTATGAATTCTTTTATGTATATGAAGAGTACAGTTACGTGCAAAGGTTTTTCCACACTGAGTACATTCATAGGGTTTCTCTCCAGTATGAGTTCTTTCATGCATTTGAAGACTATTGTAATATGCAAAGGTTTTACCACATTGTGTACATTTATAGGGTTTCTCTCCAGTGTGAATTCTTTCATGTACTTGAAGAGAACTGCGACATGTAAAGGCTTTACCACATTGATTACAGCCATACAATTTCTCTCCAGTATGAGTTCTTTCATGCCTTTTAAGAGAAGTGTTACATGAAAAAAGTTTACCACACTGATTACATTCATAGGGTTTCTCTCTAGTATGAGTTCTTTCATGTATGAGAGGATAAGTGGGACATGCAAAGGATTTCCCACATTGAGGATTTTTATACTTTTTCTCTCTAGTATTACTTCTATCCACTTGATGATGGCTGTGACATATAAAGGCTTTATCTTCTTGTTTACAGTCATAGGATTTCATTTCCAAATGAGTTCTTTGGTGGAATTCTAAAGAGGCTTTATCACATTTATTACATTCATAGAGACCCTCTTCATTATAGGTTGCTTTGTGTTCTTCAAGATACCTGTGAAGGTTAAAGCTTTTACTACTTGGATCATATTTATCACTTCCTTTTCCCATATGCGATTTTTCACTTCTTTGAAGAGAACTGGAAGAACTCAAAGCTTTTCCACTCTGATTGCATTTACAGCATTTTTCTATAGTGGGAGTCACAATACATGTGCAAAATGAGGCAGGGCAGACAGAAGATTTTTCACATTCCTTGTACTCACAGGGCTTTTCTCCAATGTTAGTATTTTGATGTATTCCCACTGAATCTGGAAAACCAATTATTTGTAAACTTGTATCCCATTCATCTTGTCTTCTCATAGTGGGAATGACCACATATCTTCTAATTGTTCTGGGAAAGAGAGTGGCACACTGCTGCTTTCCATGTTCCTTCAGATCATGTGGCTTGTATCTAGGGGGACAGCCGCTATACCTATCACAGAAACAACAGCAAATAAAAGATGTTCACATTGCATTCACACACTTTAACTTTTTGTTTCTCACAGACATGTGATATAGAGATTTAAGATTCTCCACCACAAAAATCTTGACTTTCATAATTAAATTATGAAATTATTATAATTACATTAAATTACTATAAGCCATACAAGCACATGAGTAACAGGAGTATTATTATGGACAATTTGTTTATAACAGGTCTTGGACATACAGTAAATCGCTAATCAATGTGTTTACCTTTTCTGATACTTGGAAGTTATAAAGCGAAGTGGATAGAGAGTTTTGTAATTGTTCTTATGTGGCTATGATTAAAACTGTGATACCTGTTAAGGCCTTGTTTCCTTTTATTGTTTTTCAAAGAATACTTTGCGAACACTCATCAGCTATCTGACATAGAGATATATGGTGTTTGGAGCATTTAATAATCCTCACAAAGCTGTGCATATTCCCACTATTTCTTTCTATTAAAACTTGAGGTTATATTAAAATTTCTTCATAGAGGCATGTGTACTGGCTTGCATATGAAAATTACCTTACATGTCTTCTAGAACTTTGACAATGTTCTTCAATACTGTGGTCTTCCCCTTTGTGTCCTAAAATATAGTACCAGAAAAATGTATGTTACTGGGAAATTATACAAAATGTAAATTATCTTCAGTGAATCTTAAAAGAATGCTTGACTTACTCACCGTATTCTTCTTTCTCGTTCAAAACTAAAATCAATGAGCACTAATCTCTAAGAAAGAATTGTCCCCTTAAGTAAAAAGTAAAAAAAAAAATTCACATTATTACCTGTAAAATTAAGGTTCCAGTAGGTTTCCAGCATCACATCTTTGTAGAGACTCTTCTGAGAGGGATCTAGCAATGCCCACTCTTCCTGAGAGAAGTTCACATGTACGTCCTCAAAGGTCACTGCATCCTAAAGTACACCATATACATGCATGTATGTATACATATATATATATATGATATGTACATGTAAATATATAAATTATACATATGTAGGTAATAGGAGTGATGAGATTGACTGCATTGTAAATGGATAGTTTATTGAATATATATTTACATAATTCTGTATGTTCAACATAGTAATTCCATGTCACAGAATTGTAAATGCAATCACTAACTCATTTTTGAAGAAAACAAGAGAATCATGCTTCTTATTTCTGTGCACAATAAATAGGATATGGGATTGCAGAAGAAATGTCTACTAACACATACAAAAAGACATGCAAACTGAGCAGTATTATTGAGAATACATCAGTAAGTTCTATCAAAATTACTAACTTTAAAAATGGACGGAAAAATGGCTGTGGTGATGCTTAATTTTAATCCCAGACTTCAGAAGGCAGAAACAGGTGACTCCCTATGATTTCCAGATCAACTTCTCCAAAGAGTTAAATATTACCTATAGAAATGTATTTATCTATTGGAAAACTGGTGTGACCCTGTATAAACTGTAAAGATAATATGATATTTCCATGAAGAAATGTACTTTTAATAAGTTACTGATAGATGACAAAGTTCTACAAAAATTATTAATGGAAATGACGGTCATAAGAAAAAAAAACAATAACACCAAGGAAAAAAATACCCTATATAAGGATGATACTAGAATGAAGATCACTTGTTGCTTTTGCAGAGGACCTGATCAAAGCCCAACCTTCACTTTGAGGCTCCCAACCATTCAGAACTCCAGCCAAGAGAATTCAATGTTCTCTTCTGACTTCAATGAACAGTAGGCTTTCACAAGGTATATATCCATAAATATAGGCAAAAGACAGATGCACATATTTTAAAAATTAAAAAAACACAGAAGGGTAGGAAGAATGTTACACACCTACAAACCAATCAGAGATCAGTGTTAATGTCATGCATGCATGCTACCCTGGTATAAAAAATTATGTCCTCTGAGAAAGTTCTAAAGTCAAGATATGGGTAAAGCTCAGTACAATAACAAATGCTCGACATGTAGACAAACCTAATTCCATAAGGTAGATATACAAACATAAAAATTTCAGGCTAAAAAAACTGCGCAGGGAAGAGCATTGCTTGTATTTTACCTTACATTATTTAGGGTCAGAGACTGTAATGTTGGTACAGTTATGGGTTCATGAGAAAGAAGTAGGCTGCTCAGCTTCAATCACAAAAAGAAGACAAGTGTGATAAGGGTATAAACACTCAAAGCCTATCCCCAGAGACTTTCTCCAAAAGGAATTTTGCCCTTAAAGGTACCATGAGCATGCCAATGAAAGCTACTAACCAGTTACAAATGGTCAATTACATCATCAAATCTGGGAGTGTTTTCATTCAACATACCATATTTCACACAGGTGATGATAGGCTCACACTCAACCCATACTGAAACAGGCATTTATCCTAACTTCCAAATCTCCACAGTACATCACAGTCTGAACACTGTTGAAATGTCCAAAGTTTCTCTTAACCTTCAAGAAATCTCTTAACTTTACGTCTTGTAAAATGAAAACACAGATCATACCTTCCCAACTCACAATACATATTTCTTTTGCAAAGAAGAAAAGATTGGACTAAGGTATCCTGACACCCTGCTGGACAAATATCAAATCCTGTGTCAGCCAACTGGGGATTCAATTTCAAAGGGCTTAGATGGCTCTTTATCTCTGCAACTTCCCATACTCCTTGTTCTTTGCCCACTTCCACTCCCTATATGCAGTATTCATGGCAGGTACCTCAAAGCTTGGGTATTTTAACATTTTGTGGTCTCAAAATGCAACCCAGGCTTTATTACCATGGATTCATGTCAAAACTCTCCCAGTTTCCTCACTGGATCGGACCATGCCAAACCTATGACTGAAATGGTGCTGAACACACAGAGGAAGAATCCATGAGCTTTAAAATTTGTATCTTTCTTCTTTCAAGAAAATGTAGCACATAGATGATACCACCATAAAAAGTTCTAGCTTGGGGTGTACCATGCTCAGTGAAACAAAGTAGCAGCAGGTTCTGTATGGAGTTGCTTTTTAGGACTAGGAATCACCTTATCTTTTCCTTCCACTGTTAAAACACTTTGCTGGGTGGCCCAGTAACATTACATTTTCTGTATGTCCAAAGAAGAGCAGGTACCTTCTTTTTAATGACCCTCACCTCCCTGATAATTTCTGCTTCTGATTCAGCACGTCTGCCATCTGAATTTACCTCGAGTTCTTTTTCTTCTCAAACCACATTTCTGCCCCTGGTGTTGCTCTTTTTCTCTACAGACCTGCAGAAATCATGAGTAGCAACCATGCCACAGACTGAATGTTTTGTCGAGAAATAAGTCTATTACTCTTCCTTTGAGCCTTAGTTGATTTCACAGGACAGGACAAAGAATAGAAAGATAATATGCTAAAATATTACACAAAAAACTGGTCTCAGCGACTGTTCTATTGCTTTGAAAAACACTATGACAAAGACAACTCATAATGCAATACTTTGGGGATTGATTACAGTGACAGAGGGTTACTTCATTATCATCTGAAAGGAAGCATCTTGGTGGGCAGCCATGGGGCTGATGCTAAGTCCTGATACAGAAGAAGGGAAGCAGAAAGAAACACTTGCCTTCTACTGGTCTTTGGAAACCTCAAAGTTTAGCTGCACACACCTAAACAAGCAAGACAAATCTACTCCCACAATGGCATACATCTTAATTTCACAGTGAGGACTACTAATCAGGGACCAAACATTCAAAAATAGGCACATAGCTTGATGTGGTGGTATACAACTGTTATCCCAGTGTTCACAGAGGCAGAGGCAGGCAGATCTCTGCTAGTTTGAGGCCACCTCATCTACAAAGTGAGCCCAGAAAAGCCAATGCTACACAGAGAAATCACATCTCCTAAAACCAAAAACCAAGCCAAAATTAAACAAAACAAAAACAAAAACAGGCACATGAGGCTGCTCAATATAAACCATGACATGAATATAACCTAAGGAGAAAAGAGCTCATAAAGAAAAGAATGAAAGATACTCTTGGAAACAAGAGAGAGAGAAGGAAAGAGAGAGAAAACAAGAGACACAGAGAAACAGAGAAAAGGAAGAAAATATTTCCTCTAAATACAGGGGAGCCAACTCCTCTTGATGGGTTACAAGTTTCCTTAATACAAACTTCCCTACCCTGTATAAGAAGAGATTGAACATCCTGAGGCCTCTAAATTCAGGTTTAATTATATATTTTTTTCTGTGAGTGCATGGTATTCTCCCGTTTCCCTCCCTACTCAGTCTTCTCAGAGAATCTCGGAAACCTTGGATCAGGTTTGGTAGAAGCAATGAAGGCAGTCTCTTGGTGTGCTTAAGTGTGACTGTTGGAGATGATGCCAACAGAAAGTTGCATTTCTGGGTAGAAGTGCCCCACAAGGCTACTAAAGTTTTAAGTTTGATTCAACTATTTTTAACAAGTTGAAATCTGAAAGTCTTAAATTCTAGCCCACATGGAGTCTCAGAAATCTGTCTGGTCACAGCCAAGACCATATTCAACTGTGATAAAATGGGAACAAGCAACATCTTTTGACTGGAAACCGAGGAGAAGGTGACACAAGTGGGTGGCAAGTCTTGGCTTCCCCAAACCAGTCTGTGTGGTGAGACATGGACAGGCTCAATTGTCTCTGCTTGCAACCATGGAAATCTTTCCTCTGTACCTTAGCTGTGGGGGGTTAGCAGGGAGCTGAGCTAAGCTTGTGTACAAAGCAACCATGTGGTTTGCAGCCATCTTGGCTATTATGTCAATATTACATTACAACAATACAGAATTTGAGCTATAGAGTAAAAAATGTCCAACAAAAAGTATCACCATGTACGCTACCAACAACAGGAAACTGATGGGAAAAGATAATCATGAATGAAAAAATGATCAACACACAAGACTGGATACATACTAAAAACAGTGACATTCTTTGAATTCAAATCTTTGAAGACAACTGCTATAAAGACAACACTGTCTGGGGAAAAAATAAAGAGATTAGCAGAACATGAGAGCAAACTTAGAAAAGAAAAACACAAGTCAAATAAAGTAAATGTTGCTTATTAAGACCAGGAAACCCAGGAAGTCTGGCCTTGCTAATACACATGGCATCTACACTCAAACGTGTTAACAACAGACTTTCCACCTGCACAGAATTAACTACAGATGGTCCTACACCTGAATGTTAAGTGCCAGAGTCAGAACTTCTCGAAGACACTTAGAGAAACTAGGACTCAGCGAGTCAGCAAATCTGCCTTCCCTGGTGACAGTAAATGCAGCTGAGGTGAGCTCATTACATAGTGACATCAGCAACAAAGACTTTTCCACATGTTAGACCCAGCATGAGTCTAATTTTCAGAAAGGATGAAGAGAACTCAGGAGACGGATCTCATAGATGGAAAATCGCAAGAGGTTTATTTTAACCATCGTGCAATGGGGTCACCTCTGCTGGTCAGCAAAGAGTGGCACTGGGAAACAAAGGCCTTGGGTTTTTAAAGGACAATTTTTAGGGGTTGCAGTCTTGGCAATTCAGGATTGGATGAGGAAGCTATAAAGTAAGATAAATGGTTAGTCTTAGGTGTCCTGCCAAGTGTGGATGCGGCTGCAATTAAAGGTAGGGATGGGGGTGGGGTGATTAGCTCATCCTTGAAGATCGGGGCTTCGGGCTTTTGGCTGGAAGTCAGGGGCTACTCAGAAGAAGGTTTGAGGCCATCTGGGTTGGTTGCTAAGAAACTATCTCCCAGACAAGTGTGGTCATTCTTTTTGCTGGACGAAAGTCATTGCTTGCTCGCTTTCTTATCTCTACTCACAGACGGCCAGGGTCACATTCCTCTGTTCTCTGGAGAAGTACTAAGAGGCTTTAGCTTAACCTGGGCCTAAAAGAATATAGGCTTTAGAAGACATATAGGTTACAAAGTTAGTCTGATTCTTTCACACACAAGAGCTCAGCTCCCCATGGTGTGAGCAGGTGCAGACAGGGAATGTAAGTCATTCAGAGGTCCCACTTCTGTATGGGTGGTGCAGAGACCTCAGGAGAACAAAATGAATCATACTGGACATTTAGCTTCCCAACTGGTTCTTGTTGTCCCTCGAGGTGCCCCACAGGAACTGCCCAGGTTCTTCCCAAACTGTGGATGATTCCCTCCCCCTGCCTTATTCTGCCAGTCCCTAACCCACCTTTCTGCTCATGATGGTATGAATTCCAAGGTTGCCTGGTACTCCTCACAGCTTCTGGAAGCAGGTCACACCCTAACACACAGGACCTTGGGAGCTCTGTTCTGGTGTCAATTCCTCAGTGGGGCCTTCCCAACATTCTATTATTAACAATAACTGAACACACAGTGGAAGAGTCCATGAACCTTGAAATTTGCATCTTTCTTGTTTCAAGGAAAAGTGGCACATGGACAATAACACCATAAGGAGTTCTAGCTTTCAATGGACCCAGTCCCACTGGAATAAAGTAGCAACAGGTTCTGTAAGGAGTTGCTTTCTGAGACTAAAATCACCTTGTCTTTTCCCTCCATAGTTAATCACTTTGTTGGGTGGTACAGCAACCTCACAACACATTTTCTATATGTCCAAAGAAGAATAGCAGGTGTTTTCTCTTTAATGGCCCTAACAGCCCTAATGATTTCTCATTCAGCACATGACAGCCATATGAATTTACCTACAGCTCTTTTTATTTAGAAACCACACAGGTTTCATTAATTCCTGCCCCTGTTGTTGCTCCCTTTCTCTATGGTCCTGTAGGAGTCACGAGTAATAACCATGACACACACTGAATGCTTTATCTAGAGATCAGTCCATTATTCTTTCATTTAGCCTCATTTGATTTCAGAGGACATGCACAGAACAGAGAGATAATATTTCAAAATATTACATGAACACCCTGTCTCAGTGACTGTCCATTGCTGTGAAGAAGCACTATGAACAAGGCAACTCTTACAATGGAATACTTTTGGGACTGATTGGAATGACAGAGGGTTACTCCATTATCATCTTGAAAGGAAGCATCATGCTGGGCAGGCATGGGGCTGAGTGTTACACCCTGATACACAGGGAGGAAGAAAGAAGCACTTGCCTTGCACTGGTTTTCTGAAACCCCAATTCCCCCTAGAGTGACACAGCTAAACAAATAAGACAAACCT
>NW_026590511.1:2389925-2430878 GCF_907164565.1 Psammomys obesus
CCCCCCCCCCGCCCCGTACCTGTTCTCCATGGTGCCCTGTGCAATAAATGTCTCTGCGGTGGTGCACCCTGGTGGCACCAGCAGACTGCTGACCTTTGTGGCTGAGCACATCATTGAGTGTCTGTCCTCCCTGCCACTCTCCACCTTCTTCACCCCAAAGCCTTCTCCACCCCCTAGTCCTGTTTGCTCTCCTCTGGCTCTGCTCCAGCCTCACAGGCCTCCTGTTGCTCCCCCAGTTTTCATCCTCCTTGTCCCACAAAGGCTTTTGTCTGTACACTGAGGGACAGCGCCTGCATGTGCTCTGGCATCCCCCTGCCTCCTGGCCCTTCCTGGACATCTTCTCTCTCAAGTACTGAGTCCACTACAAGTGCCACGGAGCCTCTCATTTTCACCAAGTGAGACGGGGCCACGTGAACCCCAGACGTGGACGCTGGGTGAGACTAGGTCCCACTTGGAATCCTCCTGTCTCTGCCTCTCACCTCTCTGTGGGAGCGGTGAGACTAGAGATGTGATTCTGCATCTGGCTTTACATGCTTGCTGGGGATTCGAACTCACAGCAAGTGCTTTACCCACCAAGACAGCTACCCAGTGCCCCTCTGCATCATGGTCCTTCCCACTTCCTCCCTGCAGTGACCTGACATCCTCTCTCCCTACAGGTGGGACCCATTGAAGCCACGACCTTCACCCTCAGGGCAGTGCAGCCCCACACAAAGTACTGTGTCCAGGTATCAGCCCAGGACCTCACAGGCTATGGGAAACCAAGTGACTGGAGCCTCCCTGGGCAAGTAGAGGGGGCACCCCAGAAGCCCTGACGAGGAACAGGATCCTTGATGTCAGATCCTAATGTCATCTACTTGAAGGTGTCTGGGTGGCCTGACCTATTCAAATCCTGACATTGCATATGCTAAGCTGCTCAGAAATATAATTAAACTCTCTGGACCTCTCCAAACCTGTGGGAATGATCTTTCTCCTTCCACCAGTGCGGGGCTTTGTAAACTATAAATGTGATTTAAATTAGAAAATTAAATAAGAAGTATTACTATTATCATTTTTTTTTTTTTTTTTTTTTTTTTAGATAGGGTTTCTCTGTGTAGCCTTGGCTGTCTTGGACTCACTTTGTAGACCTAGCTGGCCTTGAACTCACAAAGATCCGCTGGTCTCTGTCTCCCAGAGTGCTGGGATTACAGGCGTACACCACCCCACCCAGCTGCATCATTTGGGTTTTTGAGGTCTCTCTATGTATCCCTGGCTGTCCTAGAACTAGCTCTGTAGACCAGGCTGGCCTCAGACTTAGAAATCCAGCTGCCTCTGCCTTCCAAGTGCTATAATTAAAGGCATGCACCACCACCACCTGACAAGAATTATTATTAAAACAGGATTCCTCTTGTCTTTGTCCATTTAAAAAAAATTAAATATTTTTATTTTATTTCCAAATATGTGCATGGGGATATGTGCAGTGCCCACTGAGGCCACAAGAGGGCGCCAGAACTCCTGAAGCTGGAGTAAAACGCGCAGGGTGGCTGCTGGGTCTACACTTGAAGAGCCGGTGCTCCAGCACTGGAACACCTTTCCAGCCCTGCTTGTCCATTGTGTCCACGCAGTGAGTGACTGTGGGTTGTCTGTGTTCGTGGGCACACAGCACACCACAGGACCTCAGACCTACAAGGCAGGCACTTCACCTACTGAGTCATCTCCCCAGGCGCCCAAACAAGGCCTTTAGGATGGACAGAAGTTGATGTGGCTCCAGGGTCAGGACCCTGGGAGGACCCAGAATGGTGCTAGCTTCCAGAAGGATCTCCTCTGATCTAGTGCGGAAAGGTGAAGGGTCGGGGAGCAAGTGGGTGGGAAAAAAGGGAGAGGGCAGAGCAAGGTGTGAGGCCCTGCAAAAGGAAGGGAGAGGAGGGATTACCAGTAGGTGATTGCTGGAGGTCTCACACACACTAGAGCACCTCTGTTTTCCCAAGCAAGAGCCAAACAGGGTGCAGCCCAGCTCTGTTGAAATGAGGATGGAGGGGAGAAAATGGTAACAAGCTAAAGGCCAGCCTGGAGACCCTGTCTCAAAAAGACCAAAAGGTTAGAGTCCATGGCTCCCGGGGCACAATGTGCCTTCCAGTTCCTGAGAGACAGACGCATTCCATCAGGCAGTGAGGCACTCAGGCTGCTTTGTGTTTCTCTGTATGGTCCTTCAGAAGTTAAGGAAGCATGGAAGACTGACAGGACAATTTGTCTTAGACATTACTCTTGTATACCCTGTATTGCTTTTAAATGTATTTGAATCCTGGCAGCTACAACACTATTGTCATTATAATCTGCTTCTGATAAATGTATAAAACTTCTGAGTGATTTCAATAAAACTGCCTCAGCTTCAGTCTTGCTGTGGTTTTTCCCACTTGCCTGGCTTAATTCCTCACAGCTAGATCAGGTAACCTTGGCCCTGTAAGCTCCAGTGCTTACAGGTGGCACCACGAACAGGGATCTGAAATAGGAGCATTTAAGAGGGGGAAAAGTTAAAGCCCAGAGACTCCTGGGAATCCTGTGTGCACAACTATAAAAAAGCAGGTGCATTGACTGGAGGTAAATATTAGGGACAGGCAGGTTTGAAGGAGCAACATTTGTTTGCAGAAGTTCTGCAAATGTTGCTGAAGGAAGGAGTTAAAGTGGGACATCATCAGTTCATAAAATTTCTGGAATTCATTAGCAAACTTCAGTCTTCTTCAGTCTTCTTTCCCTGAAGAGGGAAACTCTGGATCCCAGAAGATGGTCCTGGATAGGAAGAGCAATCCAGGGAGAATTAGATGCAAGGGAGCCAGAAAAATTCCTAGTGGTGCTTTTCAGCTTTGAGAAAAAAATAAAGGCAGTAATAGATAAAAATGACACAGTTGATAGGCTGGAGAGATGGCTCAGAGGTTAAGAGCACTGGCTGCTCTTCCAGACAACCTGAGTTCAATTTCCAGCAACCACATGGTGGCTCACAACCATCTATAATGAGATCTGGTGCTCTCTTCTGGCGTGCAGCTGTACATGCAGGCAGACCACTGTATACATTATAAATAAATCTTTAAAAAGAACAATACAGTTAACATTAAAAATGAAAATGATCAGGAAAAAAAACAGAACACCGGAATAGAAGAAAATTCAGAAGCTGAAGATTTATATATCTAATATCTGTGTGATGAGGTTGAGGATTTTTCTCTTCCTTCGGCTGATTTTACTCCCCTATCTCCAGCTCCAATTTCCTCTGCTAATAAAATGTATCCATCAAGTTCAGTTCCTGATAGCATGGGATCTTTTTTCACTGCTTTACTTCATGTTTTATTGAAGCTATTAAAGAGTTTCTCACCCTCTGGTAACAGAATTAAGTTCATCTAAGTCAGGGTACAAGTCTCTGATGCAAGAAGCTCTGTATTGTGCCTGGGAAATGGGAGATGACAGAGTGAAATGCCCAATCCTAATAACCCAGGACAATGACTTAGAAACTATATACCCATTCATTTAAGACTTGTGGATCTTAAGGAGGCTTGTGCTCAATATGGATCAACTGCTCCTTTTACATTGTCTCTGTTTGATTCTATTTCTGGGAAAGGGTTTCTTCCATCTAACTGGAGGATCTTAACAAAAGTTTTTCTTGCTTAGATGAGTATATATATACTGTGGAAGATTAATTATTCAGAAAGATTCCAGGACCAAGAAACCATCAAATAAATGCACATACCTTTTTAAATGTTAGTACAGGAGGGCATATATAGTTGTGGGGCTGAGGAAGTCTGTGAACTGGCCTAGAACAAGAGTGAGGTTGAGGTATGTCCAAACTCCAAAAATCTCTTCTTGAGACCAGCAGGAGTAGGACTGTTCCTTCCCTGCCCTGGGTCTGCATGTCCCAGTGCACGTAGCCTTATGACCACCACCTCTGCCATCTTTAAGGTGGTCATGTAGCCTGGCTGCCAGGGTACAGTTACACTTCCTCTTCCTTATAAGGTCATGTCCAGCAAGCACCTGGAATTCTTTTTCATGCAAATAGGGCATTCCTAAGCACCTTAGAACTGGCCAGTGACGTATACTCACTCCAAAAGCCTCTACTCACTTCTCAAAAGTTGAAATTGCCTTACTTCCCCCAATTAAGTGATTTGTCTCACTGAAGCCTGCCTCTCAGGTGTCTCACTCACCACCACTTGAGGTATACTGACTCCCAGCCGTTCCTGCCTCCTGATTCCTTCCCTGCCAGGAAGGTCAGGGAAGCAAAGCCCGAATGGTAGTTGACATCCAACATTGGGCTTGAAGAGTCCACCAGGTCGTGCACAAGAAAGGTGAGCAATCTCTTCTTTGAGGAGACATCGACTGATCCCATCCTGACTCTCTGTAAAAGAGGTGTCAATCTGTTCTTCCTTCCCTCTCTTATGTCTGGGTTTTAGGCTGTCGCCTGGGATTATGTGTGATGAAGAGGCGCCTGGAAAGCTCTGGCCAAGGCCTTGGCCTCGGTAGAAAGTCCCCAACCCTCTGTTTGGACCCTGACAACCCACTTGGGTGTCAGTAAAAATGTCCTCTCTCTCTCTCTCTCTCTTTTTTTTCTCTTTAAAAAAAGAAAAGAGAAAAGGTACTGCATAAGCCAGTTAAATGCCACTAGTATGGCTGCTGCACTCTGAAATTTGTGGACAGGCTTACATTGAGGGCTCTGTGGAATTCCTCGCTGAAGCTGTACAGGACCCCTGGGAATGTTCCTTCTAGACCTTGGCATTTCCAAACCTTTTCTATCATGGGAAACACCTCATCTAACCCAAAAGAATCCCAAATTAGAGGGCTGTGGGCCCTACTCAAGACCCATGGCATGAAACTTACCCAAAGGGAGGGTAAGTTTCTTTTGGAAAGAGGTCATTGAGGCAGCCCTCTGGATGTCAGCAGGTGATCTTTATGGCCTCAACACATGGACTCTGCTCTATTGTCTTGCCTGCCGCCAAGAAAGTCAGGAAGGGAAGCCTCCCTTCCTTAGTTTTCTGCCAATTATAAGTGCCACCTGCCAATGTTTGGGTCCCTCTACTTGGGGCCCACCACAGATGTTTCAGCCACCATCAGATGACTCTGATGATAATTGTCCTGTTGAAGGTCTAGCAGCTCTAGAAAAGGCCATTGAGGAGATTCCAAAAACAGTTACTGCTTCAGTCTCAGCTGCACACTTTGGCCCCACCCAATCTGCCTTGTAATCTCCCTTGCCTCTCAGGCCACTTCTACCTCCACCTCTCATTCCATTACCAAGAAACTCTGTGACTTCCAGGATGCCACTTGAGTCTAGAGACCCAGGCATTCCAGTTAATGTCCACCCCACCCTGGCTAAGCTTATAAATTGATATCCTTATCAGGCTAGACACTTAAAAGAGATGAGACAGGCAGTCAAGGAGGATGGCATCCATGCCTCTTGGATTAAATCCCTCCTCCAAAATCAACTTGCCACTTTAAACACCTCCCAGGATTGGTCAGATATTTGTAGTTCCTCTCTAGCTGTCTCATTTTTCTAGAATGGAAGGTCCTCTACAGAGAGAAATGTCTCCATCAGTTCAGGTGAAATCAGGACCAAAATAATATCACTTGGAGATACGAGGTGCTTTTTCAGCCAGGGACTCTATTCCATGGAGTCCAGCATGCAGCCCAGCCAGCAGGACGTGCCTCTAAGCTCTTCAAGCCTGGGACAGAACCACACCACCCTCTGGCTTACAAGATCTGCCTCTTCCTGCTTTTCCTCTGCCCCAAACTGGAAGAGACACTCGCCCTCTCTGCCCTGGGCCAGCATATTCCAGTACACGTACTCTGCCAACCCCCTCCTCCCCCTACTCTACCACCCTTGAAGCGGTCACATAGCCTGTCTGCCAGGTTACAGGTTAAACTTCCTCTCTCCTTATAAGGCCACATCCAGCAAGCACCTGAATTCTTCATGCAAATAAGGCATTCCCAGCACCCTAACCCTGGCCAATAATATGCACTCACACTGAAAGCCTTTACTCACTGCCCAAAGGTTTAAATAGCCTTGTTGCCCCCAGTTGAAGGAGCTGTTTCACTGAAACCTGCCTCCTGACTCTCAGCTTCCTCTCCTCACCTACCCTCATGATGTATGTCCTGTCCACACCAGGAAGGGAGAGAGAGAGTAAATGGCATATATTGATACTCAATTACATATCCTCCTGAGGCTTATGGACACATCAATGCTTTGGCTTTACAGGCATGGCAGAAGTTCTGGATTCTGGAAAAAAGACAGAATTTTTCTAATATTAGATAGTGGCCTGATGAGCCATATAAAGATTTAAAACATAATTTATTTATTCTATGTGCATTGGTTTCTTCCTGCATGTATGTCTGTGTGAGAATTTCAGATCTTGGAGTTACATATAGTTGTGAGCAGCCATGTGGGTGCTGGGAATTGAACCCAGGTCCTCTGGAAGAGCAGTCAGTGTTCTTAACTGCTGAGCCATCTTTCCAGCCCCCCCCCCCATATCAAGATTTCATTTCTCATCTTTTGCAGGTGGTCAATTGCCTGGTGGTTGACAGGGAGGCAGAAATGATAATTATTGAGCTGGTATATAAGAATGCTATTGCTGCAAGCCAGACTACCATCTATTTCTTTAAGAAACAAATAAAGACAAATAAAATAAAACAAATAAAAAATGCAAATATCGATTGCATTCTCTTCTGTGCTGATATAATCAAGGGTTCTCTCTGTTCTCTCCCTCCAAGGCCAAACAGTGCCTCAATTATTGGCAGTCATCTAGCAAGGAAAAAATAAAAATAATTGTGAAGGATGTTTTAAATGTGGTCATGCTGGATGTTTTAAAAGACAACGTCCACAAGGAAGACAGAATGCATCTCAGGTCCTGATGGCCAAGATTCCAGGTCTATTCTCTCATTGTAAACAAGGAAATAATTGGGCAAAGGAGTATATATCCTTTAGTAGTGGTGAATAATGGCCTTTGACTTGGGGAAACTGGGTGATGGCTGGCCCCAGCCCCTGCCAAAATTTGGGGTGCATCTGTAACAACTTAGACCTATGCTCAAGGGTGAATGGAAATCAAACAGCCCCTCTTAGTGCCTAACACTTCCATGCATCAAAACTTTCCTGGGCAATGTCAGTTCATACACAACCTTAGAGTTATCTCCAGATTCATATTAACAGCAGAAGTGGGAGTCAAGGCCTCACCTACTGGTGTATTTGGCCTGTTGTCACAGTGAGTGGCTGGATTGATAACCGGCAAAAGTACTGTGACCATGAAGGGCTTGCAGATTGGATTGGATTGGTGAGATTAAAGTTATGGCTCTTGCTGGCATTCAAACATTAGGAAAAGGACAACATATTGCTCAACTGTTTTTGATTACAATGTCTGTTTAATTGGGTAAAGTCTACTCAGGAACGGGGAACCAAATGTTTCAGGTCCTTAGGTGTGTACTGGCTGGGATTACTAAAAACGAACCCGCCATGCCCTTATGTACAGTTGGTAATTTGAGGGATTGCTGGACACTAGTGCCAATGTTTCAGCTCTTTCCTATCAATCTTGACTCTCCAACTAGCCTCCTTAAGGATCCAAGCAGAACTCAGAGGAGTAGGAGTTTCCCATGGGACTCAACAAAGTTCAAAAATACCTAATCAGAAAATTGACAAGGGTCAATTTTCAGCTTCCTTCCAGGCTTATGTGCTACAGGGGCTGGCAGTTAACTTATGGGGAAGAGATAGTCTTCAAAGCCTAGGCATATGTTAGAATGAACCGCTGTTTGAGGTTGCAGTCCTCCCAGTCTGGACAGGTATTCTGAGCTTGGTCGGTGTTAAGGTGTGGGACTCCCTCTCCCTAGCAGGCCTCCCTCTTTGCCTGACTTCATCTGGAGAGTGTCTTTAGATATAGAAGGCCCTAAGCACACTTGATATATGGCCTTTGACATAGTTCTCTGCTATCTCTCCCCTCCCTGTGCCTAGAGGATAATTAGGTACTGTGTTCCTGTTCATATGATAGGAGTATGCTATTTAATGCAAATCAAGCAATCTTGAAGTGCCTAGTTTTAAACAATTATGTACACCTATTCTTGGAGCCCCCCCCCCCCATTACCCACTCCCCAGGGTATACATAGCCTTTGTTCTCTGAAATTTAAGTTGAACTAGCTCCCTGCAGTGGTTCCTGGAGTGTCATGCTCACAACCTTCTAAGCTCTGTGCCTCACCTTCTGCTCCTCCTGACTTTGTGGGCCGGTGACCAACAAAGGGTGGCCCCAAGGAGGAAGAGAACCACAGGCATGTATCTCTTTGTGCCTGATATCTCTTCTGAACAGATGATTCTCTCACAAGGAAGGATTCCTGGAAATAATCTGGGAAAAAAAGTTGCAGGAAGGGGCTGGAGAGGTGGCTCACTGCTCTTCCAAAAGTCTCTGCACCCACATGGCGGCTCACAACTGTCTGATGTCTTTTTCTCATGTACAGATATATTTGCAAACAAAGTACTCATGTACATAAAATACATAAATAAATACATTTAAAAAAAAGAGTTGCAGGAAATAACTAACCTTGTAAATGGCATTCCAAAATCTAATAGACAAGATTTGGGTTATTTTTCCTAGAAGCTGATGAAAAGTATCAATGCTGATCTTATGACCTGGTTTCTGAGGTTCTCAAATGGTGGATCAGTAGCCCTTTACAAAAGAAAAGACAGTAGCCACCCAGGCATTACTCTTTGAACAACTTAGGAAAAAACCATATAGAACAATGTGACAGTCCAAGGAATTCTTCTATTTTGGTGAGTATGAAAGCATCAAGAAAATGACATTTTGGTGCAGAATCTAGGCCAAACACACACCACCATGGAATGGGCCCTCTATAACCAGGCCTTCCAGAAACTGTTTATTCCTAAGGAATGGCCTCTTATAGTGATAGATTTAATGGAATGCTTCTATACTATACCTTTACATCATAAATATTGGAAGAGGTTTGCTTTCAGTGTACTTTCTCTTAACTTAACCTAACCAATGAAAAAATATAACTGGGAAATTTTACCTTAAGGAATGGCAAATAACCCAATTCTGCATGAAAAAATTGTTGCTACTGCTTTGAAGAGAGCTGGAGAGTTGTTTCCTCTTGCTTTTATTATGCATTATATGGATGATATTTTGCTTTCTGCCGAAAAAAAAATAAGATTCTAGAAGATTCATTTGCTTAAGTGAAAATTAGATTAAAACCCTATGGATTATCATAGCCCCTAATAAAATTCAACATACTACTCCAATTTTCTATGTAGAAAAATTGACATGTCTTTAGCAATCATTTCTCAAAGGGTGGAGATTAGAAAAAATATCCTAAAAATTCTTAGTGATTTCTAAAAACTATTAGAAGACCTGAATTGGGTCAAACCTGTGTTAAAAATTTTCACAGCACAACAGAAACCTTTATTTGATGTTCCTAAGGTGAATCCTGATCCTTCATTTCCTAGAGAATGCACTGAACCTTCATGTATTTATTATAGCATTACAGCAGGTGGAAAATGCACTTAGGGATGCTCCACTTCAGCATATCTCTTATCTATACACTACTCCTATGTTGTTTGTTGGTATAATGTTCTTTTAAAATGTGTATGCCTTACCCTTGTTAATTCAAATGCTGATTTCCCCACCCCCAACTCTCTGGTTTCAATCTGAATATTGCATTGTGATACTCATTATAAGCATCCTGTCTCAACTCTTGTGTAAACAGACAAAATAAAACAACTAGATACAATGTTGTACAATGGGAGGAGCCAGAGGACAGGAAAGAGGGGAGGAACCAGAAGACAGGAGATGAGTGGGAGGGGAAGGGGCAAGAGGTGAGCGAGGAGAGAGGAGCTAGAGGAGAGATCTTGGAGGATGTGGAGCATGAACCAGACCTAAGATTTCACAAAAAGTAAGTATAATGTGGGAAATCTAAATGTTAGGAAACTGAGGGCTTGGAGGTTTAGGAGGGAGTAAATATTGCCCAGCATTGTGTTCTAGGTTAACTAAAATCCCAGTCTCTGTGTGGTGATTTGGTTATACAGCTGCTGAGGAGTAACAGCAGCATTACAAGAAGATAAACCAATAGTAAATATTAATAACCACCTACAACAGTTGTTAGTTATCCTTTTTCCCAGCATCCCTCTGGAATTGCTCTGGGATAACAGGATAATAGAATGGATACATCTCTCTATTAGTCCAAAAAAGGTTGCCATTCTATATTGGCTTATGGTTTCTGAAGTAACAATTCTGCACAGGTCTCAGACAAAACAATTATTTGGTCAAGATCCAATAAACACTTGTATTTCCTATGATAAAAACAGCTGGAATGTTTAATGAATGCTTCAGATGACTGAGCACTGGCTTTTCCTACATAGCACTTTCACATTGAAAATCATTTCACTTCTAGGAAAGTTTTGATTTTGCATCAAAACATGCTATTCTATTTTCTAAAAGTAACAGGCTTCAGTAAATACCCTCTGTACAAGTAGTAATTACAGATGCCACAAAAGATGGCAAGGGTTCCATGGTTTTACTCAGGTGCTAAAAAGCTTTTGTGGGGACTGGAGAGATAGCTCAATGGTTAAGAGTACTGGTTCTCTTCCTGAGGACCCAGGTTCAATTCCTAGAACCCATATGGCAGCTCACAACTGTTTGACATACATGTAAGCAAAATACCAATGCATATTAAAAAGTCTTTATGGACACCTGAAAGTTGAACTCCTCCTATGGAAGAGGGATGAAGACCTTCAAAGCATCTGCAGAGGCTACACCTAAGAAAAAGGAAGAGAACAGAGTGATGGAGTTGTCCAGCCATGAAGAGTATAGTTCTAATGAGGTCAAGGTATATACAACGACAAAACCAGCTACCTAGGACAAAAACAATTTTTCCCATACAGGCATATAAAGGATAGTTTTAAACACTTAATTGAATAACATCATGGAACAATAATGACTAATATGAATTAAACTCATTGCAATCTGCAATACCTGAGAGGAGCACAAAAATAAATTCTAAGAAAAATTCTGTGTTTTGAAGACATTGATGCTGTCATTAAGAAAGAAAATCTCAATTGTTTGATTTTATGAAGGAAGACTCAGGAGCCAGATGAAGGATGAAAGCCTACTAGCTCAAAGAGATAGAGAACACATCCACCAGACCCTCCTACTCAGCTGATGTCCCAGAAGGAAACAGCTCCTCCTACTCAGCTCATGTCTCAGAATGAAAAAGTGTTTCCTATTTAGCTCATGTCCCAGAAGAAAAAAGCCCTTCCTACCCAGCTCACATACTAGAAGTTTAAAAAAAGCCCCCTTTCCTTCTCTACACTGTCTTAAATACCCTTCAAGTCAATGTCCCTTCTTTCTACATACTGTGCCCATCTCTATCCATCCTCTAGACTTCCTCTCACTCTATACACTTTTTCCCATGTTCCCATTGTGTCTACTGGTTGCTTGCTCCACCTCTTGACCTAGAGTTAACATTATTTAATCCTGTTTCCAGAAAGCTCTTAGATTAAAGGTGTGTACTAGGGCTGAGCCATACCACAGCTAGAAAGTTTTTTCCAGTTCACAATCTCTGGGTTCAAAATGGGATCAAACATCCTGCAACACACTGAAGAACAGGACTCTTGTCTTGGTTTCTTGGAGTGTTTTCACAAGCACTGAGTAGTCTCATGAGTCAATTCCAAAACCAGCTTGACAATGCACATATATTCATTGTATTAATAAAATAACATAGACATGAAGAAAGCCTTTTAAAAAGATGGAGTTATAGCACACACACACTTACCTTTATACTGTTACTATAACTGTTGCCTAAGAAAAGCAGAAAACTTTATTCGACCTTTGACCCAGGATTAACAGGCACATCTGAGCCATCTGATGTGTGTTATATGAAGCAAACTTGGGTACACAGCAGAAGTACTACTGAGTCTGAAATCCAACCCCCAAATATGTCATTATAATGGAGATGAAGATGTCCCATTATTCCCATTAATCTTCTGGCATTCATTTGTGTTTTTGAGAAAGTGTTAAAAAAGTTTTAGTCCTCTGAATAAAATCTGTTAGTTTTAAAATTGTGTATTGCAGTTTCTCTCTTAGCTTGGCTAGCACGCAAATAATTGAGACTGGACTGTTGTATTTATTTAGTAAACTTTAAGGCACAATATTGAAGTTATTATTCTACTTTTAACCCTCTAAACTAATCTGACTCCCTCTTTGCCAAAATCTGCTCCTCTCCCCCCATTTTGAGACAGGGTTTCTCTGTGCAGCCTTGGCAATCCAGGATTTACAGTGTAGATCATCAGCCTGGCCTCTGCATCCCAGAGCGCTGGGATTACAAGTGTGGACCACCACACCCAGCTCCAAAATCCCTTCTAATCCTTTAAGTTTTGACTTTCTCTGCTCCAGCTGTTCTCTCCTCATATTTCCTAGACCTCTGCCTGTGACTCAATCCCCGCTTCCTCTCTTCTCCCCTGGCTTGAAGTCCAGCCCTATTTTCTCCTCTGCTTAGCGACTGGCTGTTAGGCTGCTTTACTGACAGATCAGGAGACACTTGGGAACCTAAAAACTAGACAGCAAGCTTCGTGCAACCCTGGGAACCAGATAGCAAACTTATGTAACCTTGAGTGAATTCTCGGACGCTTTGCCAGGTGATGCAGATGAGTTGTTACTGTGAGAATATCTGCTTGTAACCCTTCGCTTTATAAGTGTTGTTCACACGTTGAGTAAATTGGGACCTTGAGGAACAAAGTTTGAACAGCAGATTCTCAGAACAAGGATTGTAAGCAGATATGGCGGGCACAGAAATCAGCATTTGAATCTTTACACAATAACATTATGCTTACATTAAACTAATATAAGCCAAAAAATTACAACATAAGTATCATTTTCATTTACAAATAAATTTTATTATTCAAATGTCCTGTATTTCTGTATTTTTGGATGACGTGTACAATCTGAAAAGGAAGAACTATTTTAATGATGGAATGGTTTTACTAATCTTACTTTAGCACCAGTGAGAGAGCTCAGCTGGAAAAATAAATATGGTATGCAAGTCTATACATCATTTCTTAGATTCCTGGGCGATTTTTTTATCAGTATGAATTTTTTCATGCTTTTGACGAGTACTGAGACATGCAAAGGCTTTACCACACTGATTGCATTCATAGGGTTTCTCTCCAGTGTGAATTCTTTCATGATTTTGAAGATAACTCTTACGTGCAAAGGCTTTACCACATTGATTGCATATATAGGGTTTTTCTCCAGTATGGATTCTTTCATGTATTTGAAGAGTACTGTGACATGTAAAGGCTTTACCGCAGTGGTTACATTCATAGGGTTTCTTTCCAGTGTGAGTTCTTTCATGCTTCTGAAGATTACTACGACATGCAAAGGCTTTACCACATTGATTACATTTATAGGGTTTCTCTCCAGTATGAATTCTTTCATGCATTTGAAGATAACTGGTACATGCAAAGGCTTTACCACATTGATTACATTTATATGGTTTCTCTCCAGAATGAATTCTTTCATGTATTTGAAGATTACTACGACAGGCAAATGCTTTGCCACATTGATTACATTTATATGGTTTCTCTCCTGTATGAGTTCTTTCATGCTTTTGAAGATTACTGCGACATGCAAAGGCTTTACCACACTGATTACATTTATAGCGTTTCTCTCCGGTATCAATTCTTCCATGTATTTGAAGGTAACTGGGACATGCAAAGGCTTTACCACATTGATGATACTCATACTTTTCTTCTTCAGTATTACTTCTACCTACTTGATGATGACTGTGACATACAAAGACTTTATCTCCTTGATTATATTCATAGGGTTTCATTTTCAAATGAGTTCTTTGGTGGAATTCTAAAGAGGCTTTATCACATTGATTACATTTATAGAGATCCTCTTCATTATAGATTGTCTTGTATACTTGAAGATACCTATGCTGGTTAAAGCTTTTACTAATTGACTCACATTTATTACTTTCTTTTCCCATATGAGTTTTCTCTTCTCCTTGAAGAGAACTGGAAGAAGCCAGAGCTTTCCCACACTGATTGCATTCATAACAATTTCCTATACTATGAGTCAAACTACATGTGCAATATAAACCAAGACAGAGAGACGATTCCCTGCATTTCCTATACTCATAGGGCTTTTCTCCAATGTCAGTATTTTGATGTATTCCCACTGAAGCTGAAAAACCATTTATTTGTAAACTTGTATCCCATTCACCCTGTCTTCTCATAGTGGGGACAACAACACATCTTCTAATTATTCTGGGAAAGAGAGAGGTACATAGCTTCTTTCCATATCCATAGTTGATATACCTATAAAAGGAAGAATAACAAATAAACGATTATTACATTGCAGTCACACAAGTTTAGCTTTTTGCTGTTCATAGACATGTGGGATAGAGATTCAAGTTTCTCCACCACAACAACCTTGACCCTCATAAACTCCCCCTCTCACTAAATCATACTATGTCATACAAATATATTAGTAACACTAGCTTTACTATGAACCACTCGTTTATAATAGGTCTTGGACATACAATAATACCCTAATCGATGTGCTTATCTTTTCTTATACTTGAATGGTATAAAAGAAACAGTTCTACAACATGGTTCTCATGTGGCTATGATTAAAACTGTGATATCGCCTAAGGCTTGTTTCCTTTTCTTGGTTTGTAAAGAAATACTTGGTAAACACTGATCAGCTACCTGACATATAAACATTGATCAGCTACCTCACATATGGTATTATGAGAATTTAATAAATCCCACAAAGCTATGCTTGTATAAACTTTTTTCATTAAAACTTCAGTGTATATTAAAATTTCTTCAGAGTTGCATATGTATCAGCCTGCACATGAAAATTACCTTCCATATCTTCTAGAACTTTGACAGTGTTCTTCAGTATTCTGGTCTTCCCATTTGTAGCCTAAAATACAGTACCAGAAAATGTATATTACTTGAAATTATGCAGAATTTAAATTATTATATTTGGTGAACTTTAGACCAATACTTGATTTACTCACATTCTTCCTCTTTCAGAATCAAAATCAGAGAAGAGCACCCATCTCTAAGAAGAGCTTGTCCCCTTAAGTTAAAAAGTGAATGAAAATTCACATTATTACCTATACAAGTAAGGTTCCAATAGGCTTCTAGCATCACATCTTTGTAGAGATTCTTCTGAGAAGGATCCAGCAAAGCCCACTCTTCCTGAGAGAAGTTCACATGCACATCCTCATAGGTCACTTCATCCTAAAGTATACCATATATATATATATATATATATATATATATATATATATATATATGTAAACACAATAAATTATACATATATGTAATAGAAGTGCTGTGATTGATTGCATTGTAAATGTATGCTCCATTTAAAATATATGTACCTAATCCTGTGTGCTCAACAAATCAATTTCATGTTACAGAATTTCAAATGTAATCACCAACTCATTTTTGGAGGAAACAGAAAGGGAAAATCAAACCTCTCATTTCTGTGTACATAGAATAGAATATGGCATTATAGGAGAAATGCCTACTAACATATACAAAAAGACATGTAAAAAGAGCAGTGTGATTAAGGATACATTAGCAAAATTGTATCAAAACTACTAACTTCAAAAATGAAGGGAAACAATGGGCTTGGTGGTGTTCATCTTTAATCTTAGACCTCAAGAGACAGAGAAAGTGAATCTCTATGATTTCCAGGCCAACCTGTTCTTTATACTGATGATCACAACAGCCCAAGGAACCTAATGAGACCCTGTCTCAAATAAGCAAACAAAAAAGAGAGCACACAGAGGCACACTCAAAATTCCTCCAAAGACTTTCACTCCAGAAATGTATTTGTCTATCAGAAAATTGGAGTAAACTGTATAAACTGTAAGGCTAATATGATATTCTTATGGAAAAAACACACTTTTAATAAGTTAATGACTCACAGATCAAAGAGTTTTCAAAAAGGTTAATAAAATAAATGATATTAAGAAAATAAAGCATCAATACCAACAAAAAAATAGGCTATTTAAAGATGACATTACAATGAGGATCACTTGTTCTTTTTACAGAGGACCTGGATCAATCCCCAGCCCTCACTTTGAGGCTCCCAACCATTCCTAACTCCAGGCAAAGACAATCCAATGCTCTTTACTGATTTTAGTGAACACCAGGCTTTCATTTGGTTCCCACCCATAAATATAGGTAAAAGACTTATGTATATATTTCAAAAGTTAAAAAAAATTAAAACATAATAAGGGTAGGGAGAATGTTACAAGTCTGCAATTCAATCATTCTGGAGATCAGTATTAATGCCATGCATGCCATCCTGGTGTAAAAAAAGTATACCCTCTGCCCAAGTCTAAAAGTCAAGATGTGGGTAAAGCTCAGCACAACAAATGCTATGCATGAAGAAAAACCTAATTCCATAAGATAACAATATAAATATAAAAATACCAGGCAAGAAAAAAAAAAGGCTTCTCAAAGAAAAGCAACTGCTTTTACTTTACCATTTATTATTTACAGATGGAGTCTGTAATGGTGGTGATGGTGTGGCTATATGAGAAGGGACTGCTCAGCTTCAACCACACAAAGAAGATAAGTGTGATGAGGGTATTAACACTCAAAGATCATCTCCAGAGACTTTCTCCAGAAAGGATCCTCCTCCTAAAGGTATCATAAACATCCCAAATGAAGGCCACAAACCAGAGGCAAATGATGAAATACATCATCATATTTAGGAGAGATTTCATTCAACCCACCACATTTTCAGGTCATGATAGGCTCACACTCAACCCATAATGCAAGATGCATTTCAAAGACCCTAATTTCAAAGATCTCCATAATATGTCACAGTTCCAACACTATTGAAGTGTCCAAAGTTTCTTTTTATCAAACAAGGCAATCTTGACTTTGACATCTTCTAAAATCAAAACACAAACTTTATCTTCTCAAAACACAATGGCACAGAATACACATTTGCTTTGCAAAGAAGGAAAGATTAGACCATGCTGGGCAAACACCCAATACTGCAGCTCCATGTCAGACACCTGGGGATTCATTTCAAAGGGCTTAGATGGCTCTTTCTCTCTGCAACTTCTCAGACTACTTCCACTCCCTACATGTAGATATTCATGGCAGGTGTCTCAAGGCTTGGGTATCTCCACATCTTGTTTTCTCAAAATGCAACCCAGACATCATCATCACTGATTCATGCAGTGAACTCTCCCAGTCTCCTCACTGGGGGTCAGACTCTACCAGACAGAGCTGAAAAGGTGCTGAACACAGAGGAAGAGTCCATGACCTTCAAATTTTGCATCTTTCTTCTTTCAAGAAAAAAAAAATAGCACATAGATGATAAAACCATAAGGAGTTCTAGCTTTAGAGAGACCCAGTCTCATTGAAACAAAGTAGCAGCAAAGTTGCTTTCTGGGACTAGGAATTATCTTGCCTTTTCCTTCCATAGTTCCAAGCTTTGCAGGGTGGTACAGTGCCGGGAGCCAAAGCTACCTACTGAAGTCAAAGTCAAAGCTATCTAGTGGAGCCAAAGCTATCTACTGAAGCCTAAGTCAATTAGTGAGTCAAAGCTATCTAGTGGAGACAAAAGGTGTTTACTAGGCCAAAGCCAAATAGTGAGCAAAGGTCATTTAGTGGAAATCTAAAGCTATTTAGTGGAAGTTATCTAGGACCCTAACTCATGGGTGAGAGACTGTGAGGACATCCATTTGTTAGAGCATCTGTGAGAAAACATCCCTATGGTATCTTGCAGGTACCCTATTTAACACATGAAAGCACTCTTCCTGTCTCCTACAGCAGCTAACTACCTTCCCCCTTTCCTGCCTTCTCCCTATGTAAGTTGGGTAAAAATTTCTAATAAATGAAGCTTTGATCAGACAAACAGACTTGGCTTCCTTCCTTGCGCTTCTCGTCCCCTCCCATTCCTTCCACTCTCTTCCCTTAGGAACTCACATTGAAGTCCCGAGGGTCGGGGCAGTATAGTGCCCCTACAACACATTTTCCATTTGTCCAAAGAAGAGCAGGTGCCTTCCCTTTAATGGCCCCAACATCCCTGATAACTGCTGCCTCTGTTTCAGGACAGGACTGCCACCTGAGTTTACCTACAGCTTTTTCTCTCTAAATCACACAAGTTTCATTCATTTCTGCCCTGTTGGTTCTCCTTTCTCTGTGGTCCTGCAGGAGTCATGAGTAATAACCATGACACAGACAGAATGGTTAGTCTAGAGATCATTCCATTACTATTTCATTTAATGTTACTTGACTTCACAGGATATGCTCAGAATAAAGAGATTTCAAAATATTATGTAAACAACCTGTCCTGGTAACCGTTCTATTGCTGTGAAGAAGCACTCTGACCAAGGCAACTCTGATAATGGAATACTTCTGAGACTGATTAGAGTGACAGAGAGTTACTCCATCATCATCTTGAAAGGAAGCATCATGGTGGGCAGGCATGGGGCAGAGAGTTACACCCTGATACATAGGCAGGAGGAAAGGAACACTTGCCTTGCACTGGTCTTCTGAAACCTCAAAGCCCACCTAGAGTGACACACATAAACAAATGGGACAAGTGCACACATTTTACACAGTTAGTTCTACCAGTTGGGGACCAAGCGTCCAAAAACAGAGTGTAAGTGCTGATCTAATATAAGCCGCAACAGTAATGTAACCTAAGGAGAAAAGAGCTTGGAAGGAAAAGAATGAAAGATACTCTTGGAAACGAGAGAGAGAAAGAGAGAGAGAGAGAGAGAGAGAGCGCGCAAGAGGGAAAGACAGAGAGCAAGAAAGACGGACGAGAGAGACAGTCAACAGGAAGAAAACATTTCCTCCAAATATCGGGGAGCCATTTCCTCTGGCTGGCCTCCAGGCTTCCTTCATATGACCTTCCCTACTCTGTCTAACAAGAGAGTAAACAACTGGAGGCCTCTAAACTGAGATTTAAGGATGTATCTTTTCTCTGAGCGCACGGTATTACCCCTTGTTTCCCTCCCCACCCAGTTCACTCAGGGAACTGGAAAAACCTGTCTGTACTGTACTGTCTGGAAAAGAATAAAGAGATCAGCAGAACATGAGAGCAAAATTAGGAGGAAAGAAAAAAATCACACACACACAAACACATCACACACACACACAATTATAAGGGAGTCAATACTGACGAATGAGGCCACGAAACCCAGTAAGTCTGAACTTACTAACACACGGAACTGGACCACCATGGCATCTACATGCAAATGTGTTAATAACACAGACTTTCCACCTGCACAGAATTAACTGCAGACGGAGCCGACACCTGAATGTCAGGACAACGTGCAGAACTCTTAGAAGCAGCTAGGGAGAAACTGGTGCCCTGCGAGTCAGCACACCTGCTTCCCTGCAGACAGTAAAAGCGGCTGAGGCTCGCTGCACGGTGACGTCAGCAACAAGTAAGTTTTCACGCAAGGCTCCCTAAGCCCTAAGAACGTGCAGTCAGGGGAACCAAGTCACTCAGGAACTCAGCTTCCCCCTCGGGGAGGTGCAGTGACCTCACGGGGCGCCGAGTCTGGCCTCCCGTCTCCGCCCCCGGGGCGAACCCACTTGGGCTCCCGCGGCTCCTCCCCGCGTGGGGACGACGGCCCCGCTCACCATGGCGCGGACTCCGAGCTTGCCCCGCTCTCCTCGGCTCCTGGCAGCGGCTCACAGACTCCCTCCCTACCTTAGCTGAACCTTCAGTAAGTCGGACCGGAAATGCCCGCCCCATTCTGACTGGCGGGTTCTGATTGGCTAGTGAGTTCTGAGTGACAGGACCATCTCTGGGACAGAGTGCTGAGAAGTGTCACAGCACAGAGGTTCCCACCGTGGTCTCCGCTCCAGGAACAGAACTGTCCCAAAGCTGGCATTGTAGTAAAGCTTGTGCCTATGACCATACAGGCAATTCTACGAGCCTAATCTCAGGACCTAGAGCGGCTTACGTCATCATCTGCCGCCGCCAGGTGCCCCAGGTTCTCCAAGTGTGTTCAGCCAGATAAAGGGCGCCGCCTGCCACCCCAGTCCTTTCTCTGTTCCCTGTGCTCACCCTGTTCTCCATCTCTCTCCCTCTCTCTCTCTCTCTCTCTCTCTCTCTCTCTCTCTCTCTCGCTGCCCTCGTGGCTCTGCTCCCTGTCTGTCTGCCTCTATCTCTCCCCCAAGACCTCACTCCTCTCCCCTTTTCCAATAACTCTCTTTTACACCAGATGCATAATTAAGCTCTAGAATGAATGCTTGGTATTTTCTACTTCAAAAGTGAAAATAAGGTTACTACATCCAATACGATGAAATAGGTGGATTAGAAGAAGTGCTGTAACAGGAACCAGCTAGTTGGCTCAGGGAGTAAAGGCGCTTGCAAACAAGGCTAAGATCCTTGGGCCAATACCCAGGAGAGGAGCCACTCCTCCAACTTGTCCTCTGATCTTTACACCTGTGCTGTCGGATGTGTCTTCACACATGCCTCAATAGCACAAATTCAAAAAATTTTTAAAATAAAACCGAAAACAACATGAGAAACAAAAAAGCACCAAAACAACAACAATAAATCTAGCGAAACAGCTGGATGTGCTAGTGCGACCACTGACCAAAACACTGCCAGGATGACAACAGGAAGCAAAGCACTCACACTTAACTCTCTACCAAGGGGCTGGAGAGATGGCTCAGAGGTTAAGAGCACTGGCTGCTCTTCCAAAGATCCCGTGTTCAGTTTGTAGGAACCACATGGTGGCTCACAACCATCTATAATGAGATCTGGTGCCATCTTCTGGCTTTCAGGTGTACAGGCAGACAGAACACTATACACAATAAGTAAATTTATCTTTAAAACAAACAAACTTCCTACCAAGTTGTCAAGTTTATCTCTGCAGAGCTTCCTTACAGTCTCAGGGGAACAACTGAAGAGTTTTTTCCATGGAAATACTTATCTTCCCTGCATTTCTTTTGCATTAAACAACTAACTCTACTCTGAGTTGCCTAAAAAATGAAAATAAAAGACAGAAAGACAAAAAACAAAGAAATTTGTAATAAAATGAGTAAATCATGAATATAGAATCTGTCCAATCACACCCTTAGCAGACTGCACCAAGGTCTGTCTCCGTGGTAGGACTTTGCCTCAGGCCTGCTCAGGCAGTCTTTACACAGCATCCAGACGGAAGACAGAGTCTTCTCTATGGCCATCAACCCTTTAGTCAGATCTCTTGTGAGAGGAACAGTTTATTGTGGTCCCTTCTCTCCCTGAAGATCTGGGGCCTCAAGAGAGGACTGTTCACCACACACCTGGGCAGTTACACCCCACTCCCACTTTCCTAGGGGGCTAAGGTGCTGGATGCTATGTATGAATCCACCACACTGCTGTCCTGTGACACGTATGCTTTGAGAAGTCCACAGAGGTGACAGGTAAATGACAACCACCATGGCCAACCCCCTATTGTAGTTGTTGATAGCCCCTGATGGGCCTGAGGTACAAGTGGGGATTATTGTCACAGCTCGTAAACAGATGCTAAAAAGCCTGGAAAGCAGCAGGAGATGGGTGGCTGAAGATGGCTTTCCCTTCCAAGATGACCATGCTGGGGTCAAATATCTTCACATTCCAGCACAGCGAGCATCTGGCACTTTCAAAGCACAAGCTTATTGTAATGGAAGTTTTGGTTTCTTTGTAAACTGTTATGTTATGTAAATATGTTTTTGTTTTAATCCCAAGTGTGGGATTTTAGTTGAGCTTTAGTTTGTTCACAGCTGATAGTCATCTTGTGTGAGGTGTGGCTTTTGCCAGCTAGTAATGGTCTCATGTGACATGAATAGGGACATGGTCTAGGACTCTGGGTGATATAAATTTGAGAGCTCAGAAAGAGAAGTTCTGGCATGCAGTGTTGGCATGTGGCATGTAGCAGTTTGGAGAGACCAGAAGCAGATGGTGTGATGGTTTGGAGAAGACAGATGGAGAGAAAAACACTTTGGGGTGCAGTGGCTTGATGGAGATTGCTGGCTGCATTTGTTGTTGAAGGAGATTGGTATATTCGCCAAAGCTCCTTTGACCCTAAATAGCTGGGAGAAGTAAAAGGGTCTGCACCCTCTCTACCTACTAACCTTCTCTTCCTTGCTAGGGTTGGGCGGATAGTGGAAAGGAGGTAGAGGCATAAATGCTCCGTATAAAGAAGAGTTTTAAAAATGAGTGCTACACTGTTTCTTTACACCATCTTACTTGAGAACATGAAGATACACATGATGACCACAACGAAGAATTCTACAGTGACTCTTGCTCTTTTGGAGGGTCCAGCAGGTAGAATGCTCAAAAATTTCAGCCCTTGGCTCTGTGAATACAAGTACTGAGTCAGCTTGGCTGCAAGCCTGAATCCATGACCCTTTACCAAGCTGCCCAGTACAGGTGCAAAGGTCCCTGGTCCCTGTTGGTCTCAGCACGGCTGCTCATGAAGCCCCTCCCCTTACCAGTTCACAGGTCTTTATGCTAAAGGAGGCTCTGAAAGTGGAGCAGGATGCCCCAGCCAGATCAAAAGTGCAAGAGGATGCCATGTGTGGCCAGATGATAGCCATGCAGCAGGGCACGGAGGTACTGGTTCTGTGGAGCAGGGAATGGGTGATAAGAGCCACAAACTGAGCAGTAAAGGTACAGATAGGATCCAGGCTGGTCAGGACACCTCAGGGTCATGTCCCTTGGAAGACCCCAATATTAGGGTCAAAGTCTGGTGTTTCCAGATAGCCTCTGAGCTTTGTATAAGACAATGACTCCTTTTCTCAGCTGGGTTCCCTCTCTGCCTGATCTGGGTAACTCCAGAGTCTCTAAGGAGAGTCACATAGCCCTTAGGGAAGATTACAGGCCCCACCCTTTCTTGATAAGAAATATGTTCAGCAAGCACCTGAGTATTCCTGGAAACACCTACCTTATGTTAACGAGTTGTCTTGGTATCTTCACTTTTAATCAATGACCTTTAACTGTACCTGGGGCTCTTCCCATATGCACAGGATAATTAAGAATTGCTTTTCCCCCTTATGCCAATAAAAGGCTCCTTTTCTTTCAATATAATAATAATTATAAAATTATGAAAACTATTAGGTAAAATCTGTATGTGCAATGTCCAGTCCATGTGTATTTAGCAACTTAGAAAGTATCTGATTATTCTATCTTGTCAAGTTTAGAGTTCTATACTTAAATTAAATTTCATATTGGTATTACCTAAATGAAAACATTTTCTTAAATTCCTAAACAACTTAAGCTTAATTGTGGAACTGTAACTATTTGGTCTTCAAACCCACCAGAGACTTGAGAAGGAATAAAATTTGTTATTAGAGTAAATAAGAAGTGCATGTTAGCAGCATCCAAAAAAAAAAAAAAATTGACAGAGACAGTTTTCTGCCTGAACAGTCACCCATAACTCTCTATAAGGTTGGAGCATCATCTTTTGCCTTCTGGCTCAGAATATTTGACAGACATATATGTGAAGCAGGAACTATTTAGGACTTGTATACTCTGTCTTGGCAGTCAACTTGTCCTGCATTTAAGCTTGCCCGTTTTGGGCAGAATTCTGTCTTGAAGTGAGGGTATTTTCTTTACCTGAGTGGCTCATTTGCCACATTTGAAGCCATCTTCATATGGTGGTTCTTTGATGCTCATCATCTTCTTTGAGGTAGGCTGAGTGCTGCCAGGAGATGACCTGTTTCATTGTCAAAGAATCTTTACAGTAATAAAGACATTTTTAAATGTCATATTTTGTAGGTCTCTGAAGTTTTTTTTTTAAAGATTTATTTATTTATTATGTATACAACATTCTATTTGCATGTACACCTGCATGACAGAAGAAGACACTAGATCTCATTATAGATGGTTGTGAGCCACCATGTGGTTTCTGGGAATTGAACTCAGGACCTTTGGAAGAGCAGTCAGTGCTCTTAACCTCTGAGCCATCTCTCCAGCCCATCTCTGAAGTTTTTGAAGACCTACCTATTCTTTATATAATTGATCTGTCTATAAAATCATGTCTATGTGTTAAACCTAGGATGTATGCTCCTGTGATAAATTAGACTAGTGTCTAACATAATTGTGAGTTGATTAACTAGCAATTAACTATTACCTAATACCCTAAACAGTTTGTAATAGCAGTTTAAAAGTATTGGAAGTAACCTTGAATTTGTATCAATATTCTAAAATTTACCAATGTATTAAAAATAGACTTATTTTTGCATCAATATACAAAATCTTATCCCAAAGTTAAAATTAACCTTATTTAAGAATAACAAATAAAACCCTGAGTTGAGTAGATTCAATAATCTGCATTTTGTATTATTATTCCCTTAGTATATCCCTGTATGCCCCTTTCTTTCTTTTTAACCCCTTTTCTCCTTATCTAAGAAAGAAAGATAGAGAAAAGAAAAGGGAAGAGAGAAATCTCTGAGTCTTGTTTTCTCTATGAATAAGACCATTAATAATTTATAACCATCTCCTAATGACAATAAACATTCATAGCCATAGAAAACAACCAAAAACCTACCCAACCCCCCTTAAGGAAAATTGGACATCCTCATAGATTTCTTCTAGCTGACATTTTGGACACATGGAAATCCTGTTGGGGGCCCAAAGAAAATTGGGGAAAAAATGCCTAATTAAGCAAGCATTAACATTTGTAGTCCAGTCTTTGAATGTTGAGAAATTTCAGGCTGCGACGTTCTGTTTGGAACAGTCTAAAATGCTGGACCAGTTGAGATTAGACGCTTTCTTCAAAGCTTTCTTGGGAGCAGGCTTTGATGAGAAACAGCAATTGAAGCAGATGAGGCAGGAACAAGCAGAATGCTGGAACATGTAAGATGCTGGAACAGATGTGTCAATGTGTCAGCATGCTGGAGGGATGAATTTTACCAGGTTTGATCCAGCATCTCCAGTGTCTGGTCCTTTTGTTCTGGAAACATACAATTTATCACAAGCATTGTACAGTTCTAAAATTATAAATGTATGAGATGTGCAGGATGAGACTAAACTGTAAGCCAATTTTATCTATGCCAATTAAAGAAATGGCATAATAATTTTTTGAGGATATTATAGCCAAGGATTTATTGGCCCTGTATTGTTGAAGTTTTGGTTAGAGACACCTTTTATGTCTCAGTCAGTTTTAGAGTTGTTCCCATGTGAAAGGATCAGCAATTTTGTTACCATTATTATTGAACATCCAATCATTATGTTGAAATCAAAACAAGATTGTATAGATCAAAATATCTTTTTTTTTTTGGCTCTTGGGCACCTGTTATATTAGGCCAAACTACTATCTTCTGAGAGAAGGCCTCCCATTAGAGAGACAAGCTGATTGCCTTAAGCAATAGAAAAAGCATGCTTTAAGTAAACTTTATATAAACTGCTTTTTAATTTAAAATTTAAGCATACCCTAGGCACCTTCTACCTGTTTAGAGGTTTAGACCTAGGTTTTTATATATGTTGTAGCTATTTTTGCCCTATCCCCTTTTTTATATATAATGGGCAGTTATGTCTTATAGTCAAACTTTATATTAACTCCCATTTACCTTTAGCATTTAAGCATACCCTAGGCATCCTATACCTGGGTTTTTACATTTGTTTTGGCTACCTTTGGCTTGCCCCCTTTTTGATATGGGATGGACAGTTCTGCCTTTTAGACATATGAATTATAATTTTTGAGTTTTTAGGACTTAAATAGGTTGGCATGTACTTTGCCACCTGTAAGCCTCTTGTGTCTTTTTTGCATCAGGCATGACCAACATTTGTCTCCCATGAAAATGTTTCATGTTCAAAAGGATAAGCCAGTTTCCAGAGCAGTATGACACCTTAATTTAGTCAGCATTTAAAAGTTTTTTTTTTTTTTAACATGGGAGGCATGCAGTTTGCATGTTTGTCTCCCAGCCTAATTTTGAGTCCTTACATTGTCCAACAGAACACATTTCTTAAGCCAAAATGCTCTTTTGTACCAGTTTTGTGGAAGTACCAGTTTTTGAGATTGGCTGGACTTTTTAGAGCAGTGTGACATCATCTCTCTTTACATAAACTTAAAATTGATGTGAATCCTACCTTTAGATTAGTAAGGACATAACATCTATTATTAAGAAAAAAGAATTTACATGGTAACCTTAAGGAAAATTTTGTCATTTTGAATTTTAGACTATCTCACAGCAGGATTGCCAATATGGCTTTTATTATGTAAATTAGGCTGACCAGAATTTAAAGATCTGCCTGTTTGTTTTTACTTTGTGTAGGGATTAAAGGCATATGCCTTCACCAACTTGTTCAAATATTTTTCTCCAATCCATATCACTGTAACTCAAAGATTTTAAATGAAAATCAAGCAAAGAGACAAGAAAATTTTAAGTTTTGGGTCAGTTGTGCCAGTTTACACTGTAACAAGCTAAGCCCAGTTGGTTATTTTCTGGAGTTTAGTTGTTGCTTTAGTGAATTGGCGGACCCTTACCAGAAAGAGCTGACAAGTATCTTGCATCCAGAGAGCTTTGAATTTTAGTCATTATTAATCTAATTATTAGGAAGTGTGTCCTTTCTATCGTCTTTTGTCCTTGGCTTTTTCCCCATTTTTTCCTTGAACTTTCTTGGAGAAGGCATGGAGAAGAGCCATCACCATTAAACATAATACAACCAGATTCCTGTCTATGACAACCAAAACAAAGCCAAAAAGGATTAAAACACCTTTAGATTAGATGCAGTTTAGGCCAGGCTCTGTATAGAGTTCTGTCTGCCTCCAGTTCCTTTCTTTCCAGCCATGGCTGCTGAGCTGAGCCAGCCACAGTATAAGGAAGCCATGCTTGTGTACCCCTCCTGTTAGACTGTAGAGGGCAGCCAGTTTTGTTAAGTCTCAGGTCTGCCCACAGCAGGCTGTCTTTTGCTCCTGGGCCTGTTTAAGAGTCTCTCTTTAAGAGACAGTAATTGACCTGGGAGTTTTTAGGTTTTAAGTTTGGATTTTATCACTGGTAGCTTATCCCACCCACCAAATTATGGTAAAATATAATTTAAAGGGTGTGCATACTTAGATTAGTCTCTTTATTTTTCCACCGTGACTGTCTGAGATTCATCATGTTTTTTTTTTTTTTTTTTCTTTTTTTCTGGGAATGGAAGGGCTCCCCTCCTTCCTGAAGGCCACCTTGAGCTTCTGGATACCCCTCTGTTGGTGTTATGTTCTTGTGGAATGTATACAATTTACCCTTGTTCACTCAAATGCTGATTTCTCTACCCCACTATCTGGTTTCAATCCAGACTTTGTATTGTGATGGTTATTCTAAGCTTCACCTGTCTCAAATTTGTGTAAACATGCCACCATTTGTTCTTTTGTTCTCTATATTGTTAATTAAGACAACCAGCCACAATGCTGGGCAATAGAGAGGATAGGGTGGGACATCCTGGTCTAGAGTGGGAGGGAAAGGAAGGAAGCAGGAGAGGAGAGGTGGACAATCTGGGGGAGAGATCTTGGAACCATGTGGAGAGATGGGACCAGCCCTAAGATATGACTAAAAGCAAGTATAATGGGTGAAATCTAAATGGTGGGAAACTATGTGGGCTTGGAGGTTGAGGAGGGAATAATATTGCCCAGCATTGTGCTCTAGGTTAATTAAATAAATCCCAGTCTCTGTGTGGTGATTTGGGTATACAGCTGGTTTATGACTAACCACTGCTTAACTAAAAGATATAGCAATAGTAAATATTTTAACCATCAACACCCCTCCTCCCCTGCTTGACTGTCAGGCACATACTGCTTACCACCTTGAGCACTTACCCTTCCCACGTGTGTCAACCCAGAACACTGTAACCACCTTTCTCGAGCCTCCTTACCCACCAAAGTGCCTGTGGGACTGTCAGTGGGAGCAATAGACTGGCTGTTCCCAATTATTTGCCTGGACAAAACCAGGCTCTGTCTCTGCTTCCCTTGGTTTCAGAGCTCTTACCGAGCTTCCTATACCAGCTTCTCATGAAGCAGCCACTGACTCACCCAGGCCAGGTCTTTGTTACCGCCTGGCTTGGGTTCAGAGGTTTTAATTTTTTAAACACATACTTTATTTAAGGTTCTTAAATTCCTCTATGTCCCTTCCAACCATACATACCTTAGGTAGAAGATTAGTAGGGAAAGGAGCTGTATCCTCTTTTATCTGCTTTCTGCTGATGAGGGTCACTGGGTTCTTGGGGGATATACAAATCTCAGTCATCAGGATACTAGCTGTCCAGTCAAACAACAAAGTAGAAAACCACAGCAGGAGCAGCAGCAGTAGCAGGAGCAGCAGCAGCAGCAAGCAACAGCAATAGTGGGGAATCACTCCACCTGAAGGGCACAAGACTGCCAAAGTGGTAAAGCAATACAAAAAGTTTCTCTGGGGTGTTTCTCTTGAAAGAATCAGACTAACTTTGTAACCTATGTTTCTTTTAATTGCCTTATAACTTATATTTGCAAGTTTTAAGCCCATGCTAATTAAAGCCTCTTAGTGCTTCTCCAGAGAACCAAAGAATGTAAAAGTTCCTGACATTAGCCATCTGTGAGGGCAGAGATAAGAAAGAGAACAAGCAGAGATCTCTACTAAATGGAAAAAAAAATCACCAGCTGGCGCCGGTGAGATGGGCTTTGTTTGGAAACTGGGCCAAATGGCCCCAATCCTTCTCCTGACCTTTGATCCAAAGCCTGTAACCCCCACTCCTCAGAACAGACATGGGATGAGTTAATCACCCTCCCACATTTAACTGTGGATGGCAGGAAATTTCAAACTGACTTGAAGATCAGATATTTACGACAGGGCTGACTGGACCTAAGGGTGACCAGAACTGACCAATTATTTTAAAAGTTAAACATTTCATCCAATCCTAAATCGCCAAGAAGGAAACCCCAGGAGATTTCCACCTTGTGTCTTTTAAAAACCTAAGGTCTTTGTCTCCTGGGGCCACTCCTAGCTGACCAGCAGGGGTGACCCCATTGCGCAATGGTCAAGAAGAGTCTCTTGCGTTTTTGCATCGATGGATGATTAGTTTCCTGAGTTCTCTTCATACCTTCTTATATTTAGGCTCTTGCTGGGCCTAACACTCTCTGCAAAAACCAGCAAAGAAATGTAAAGTGTAGTGATGCAAAAAGCATTGTTTCATTGTCTGTAGGCTTATATTTATCTCAGAGATAAATGAGGATGTTTCCCATCTCCCAAAACCCATGCTGTTTGCACAAAGTAATTTTCAGCTGACAAACATCATGTGCCTTTTCATGGGGGCAGCTTTTTCCTTGGGGATTGTTTTCAGTGGGTTTAAAACATTCCCACATCCCACACTTGGATCCATAACAAAAAATATATTCACCTAACACAACTGAGTTTCCAAAGAAACCAGAAACTTCCACTTCATAGCCCCCTTTTTGTTTTGTTTTTAAAATTCCTTTTCCTCCAACATCAATAAACTATATACAATAAGATTAACTATTAGAATTATCAAGTAAGAATGTCCAGTCCATTCATATTTGGCTTTCTTGGAAAAGTATTCCACTATGTATCCTATCTTGGTGAGTCCAAATTTGTATACCTAAATCACTGTCTTGTAATTATCAAACTAAAAACATCTATATAGACTTTAAAATATCTTTTTATACCTAAAACATTGTCTTAGTTACTAAACAACTAAGCTTAATTGTAGTAAGACGATGACTATCTACTCTTCAACCCCATCACAGACATGAGAAGGAAATAATATTACCTAAGTATGTAGGAAGCATAGAGCAAGGAACTTCCAGAACTATAAAAATGACAGAGACAGCTGACTGCCTGGACAGTCACCAGAGGTTTCTGTAAATGGGTTTGTGTAAATGGGGCATCCAGTCTTCAGTCCATCAGCCCAGAATAATCTGATAGAATTTCTGTGAAACAGGAATTTTGATAGATTGGCCACTTAGTCGCTGCAAATTTGGACAATCAATTTCACAGTGTCCTGCTTGTTCAGTTTGGACAGACAGCCTGCTATCAGCAGTTGAAGGACATTTTTTTCTCCAGTGACTATCTTACTACATTTGTTTCTTTGATGCCCATCATCTTCTTTAAACTAGAGGCGCTGCCAGGAGCAGATGTGTCTTCCTGTCAGAAAGGCTTTTTATATTAAAATATCTTTAAATGCCATTTTCTGTAGGTCTCTGAAGTATTTGAAGACCACTTATTTACCTACCATTATACAGTGCATATTATATTTATCTACCTATCAATCTATAGTATATTAGAATAATGATCCTTGTTTCTAGCTATGTACTATCTGCTTAACATTAAAAACATATACAGGAGACTAAATAAAGCTTATTTCTGCAATGAAAGAAACTAGTATCTAACAAGACAACAATTAAAATTATTTATAGGTGACTAATTACTTACTTGTATCTCCAATCAACCTGAAAAGTTTGCAATAGTTAGCTTTCATAAAACTAGAACTCTATATCACATTTCTAAATGAGCTGCTTATGTACAGCAAATAGTTAAACAAAATAACCTTAAAATTCTATTAATATACAATAGTTTTAAAAAACTTAAATTTTTATCAGTCCATACCACAGTAAAATATTTGAGACTAGTAGATTCTACTTTTTGTTTAAAAAAGTTTTGTTCCCTTTCCTCCTCCCTTTCCCATCATTAGATAAAAAAGAAAGATAATATAAAAAAGAATAGAGGGGAGAAAGAAAGAGATCCCTGATTTAAACTTTATTCTGTTTTCCTTCCTGTCCATAACCAACCACTGTAGATGACAACAAACAACCCTAATACATCAAAACCACCCACCTCTTGGGAGCAGGGATGTCATGGTCTCAAAATACTTGTCTGGAAGCAAAGACATCTTTTGCATACGTTGGTATAATGTTCTTGTGTAATGTATACAATTTACCCTTGTTCATTCACATGCTGATTTCTCTACCTCACAATTTGGTTTTAATCTGGACATTGCATTGTGATGCTTATTCTAAGATTTGTCTCAAGTTTGTGTAAACATGCTACCATTTGTTCTATGAATTGCCAATAAAAACAATCAGTCAATGCTGAGCAATGGAGAGAATAGGGTGGGACATCCTGGTCCAGAGGGAGGAAAAAGAAGTGAGTGGGAAGAGAGATCAGAGAGGAGAGGACTGCAAAACATGAGGAGAAATGAACTAGACTTAAGATATGACTAAAAATCGAGTATAATGTAGGAAATCTGAATGGGAGGAATCTATGTGGGCTTGGAGGTTTAGGATGGAGTAATTATTGCCCAGCATTGTGCTTTAGGTTAATTAAATAAATCCTAGTTTCTGTGTGGTGATAGGTATACAGCTGGTTTAGGAATAACCACTGTTTAACTAAAAGATAAATCAGTATTAAATATTAATAATCATCAACAGCATACCCTATGAAAATTAAGATATTGGCCAAGTCTCTGGAAAGGTAGCTATTTCTTTGTCCAGTCTCTGTATTGTCTGTCCAGTTTTTGTGTTGTTGATCATTTGGGTGAGTCGTTTTGAAGTTGATTTGTATGCAAATTTTTGAGAAATCAGTATTTGAGACAGTTTGTGAGGCTAAATCATCTGGATTATTTGCTTTGTGAAGACATTCATTTCTTAGTTGATAGGTTTTCCATGGTCAAATCTAATCTTCAAAATTTTTGTTGGTAACCATACTTTTTCATTCTCTGTAGATTCCCCTGTATCTCAAAACTATTGCAGGTTTCCATTCTAATGTCAACATCCTTACAATATACTGGTTGACCTACTTCCTCCATTCTTTTTTATAACCCAGTGTCTCTCAGCCACTGTTGTTACTTTTTCACCAACATTAAGGAAATTCAGAATGAACAAAGCATTACTTAGCCTCTCCCTGGGGGTTTTTATACTTCCTTTTTGTTTAGTAAGCATATCTTTTAAGGTATGATTGGATCTTTCTACAACTGCATATCCTGTAGGATTGTGTGGTATACCATTAATGTGTTTTATATTATAATATGCAAAAAATTGCTTCATCTTACTGGATACGTATGCAGGAGCATTATCAGTTTTAATTTATGCAGGTATCCCCCATAATTGCCATTATTTCCAATAAATGTGTAATTACATAATCAGTCTTTTCAGAACGTAAAGCAGTTGCCCATTGAAACTCTGAGTATGTACCAATGCTTTGGTGTACATACCTTTGTGTTCCAAATTATGAAAATGAAACACATCCATCTGTCAGATTTCATTTCTTTTGGTACTCCTAGGGTTACTTCCAACAGGTAATAGAGTTCTTTGACTTGTTGCCAAGCGATAGAGAATTTTTTCTTTAAACCTTTATTGTTAACATGATGTTTTTAATGAAAATTTGAGACTTCTAATACATTTCCTATTAATTGGCCAACCCTCATTTCTTTGTGTCAATGGATCTGGCAAACCTGTATGAAACAGAATATAAGAAATATGTAATGGATACCTTCTACTTCTGATGCCCTGTTGTAATTGCATAAATAACAAAGTTAATTCTGAGTTATTAGGAACAAATTCAGCAATCTCTACATGCAAAACAACTCTGTCCACATATACAGAATCAGTAATTATATGAAAAGATTCAGAAAAATCTAATAATACCATAATGATTACATATAATTCTGATTTTTGAACTGAGGTATATGGGCTTTTAATCACTTTTCTTATTTTGTTTGACTTATAACCTGCCATTCCCTTCTTGTTTACAATATAGTATGTTGGTTCCTCTGGAATTGGTGTTTTCTTTACAATATGTGGAAGAAACCAATTAGTTCTTTTTATAAACTGTATGCATTTGCTTTTCATATATTTGTTATTAATTTCTCCTAAATATTTACTACAAGCTCTTTGCCAATCTTCATTAATTACCCACAATGACATAATCTCAGCATTAGTAAGAGGTACTACAATTTCAACTGGGCCTATTCCTTCCAATTGATGTAGTGTAAAGAGCCTGAAGCAAATGCCATTACAAGATGGCGCCGGCATCCAGTGTGTGAGATGGTAAACAACTGCCTATGCGCATGCGCTAAAGCTGAATTCGAGCCAAAGATTGGCTCACTTAGTGATATAAGATGGCCTGATGGGCTGCATCCAATCAGGAACCAACACGTCACCATTTAGGGTATAAAAGGGGTGCCATTTTGGGGCTCTGGGTCTTCCTCTCATTACTGCTGAATAAACGCTTGCTGCAGAAGAATCCTGGTGTCTGTGTGCGTTCTTGCTGGCGAGACGACCACGCGGGCTACAACTGGTGCCGAAACCCGGGACGCCAGGCTACCGACCATCGTCAGCGCTGAGGAGACCCCCCCACCGCGGGGAGGATTCAGAACTGCAGTCTCAGGAAATTGGTCAGAAGGATTTGATGAGACGCTGGAGGTATTAAGAGCAGCAATTGTGACGATTAATTCAACATGAGTGGACCTGTCACTGACGAAGGGACTCTCCTCGTGGATTTTTTCAGCCTTTTCTTTCTTCAAAGAATGGGTGGGGGTTGGTTTATTTGGCACTATGCTCTGTGGTGGATTGGTCTTGGTTCTTTGGTTGCTTTGTAGGCTCAGAAGCCAACATGCCCATGATAAGGCCATTATTACTCAAGCGCTTGTTGCAATAGAGCAAGGCTCCTCCCCTGAAGTTTGGCTTTCTTTACTTCGCAAGTGAGGCTGTGAACAGCCCTTACACTTCCAGGAGACGTTGAACTCCATTGCATGGGAAGGGTTGAAAGATCCCTGGAGGGTATCTTCCGTCTGAGAGACCCCCTCCCAAGGAACAACGAGTCCATTCGGATGCAAACAGCAAGAGGCTTTTATTTTGATACACGGGTACCCGGGGCGAAAGTCACTCGAAAGGACTTTGCGCGCCTCCTTGGGGAAAAACTGGGGTTTTTATAGGGTTTTAGAGCAGAAGCACTGGTACAGAAGCGAGAAGCATGGTTACAGGGGGCTGATTGGTACGTTTACACGAGACCACAATTTGTGTCAAAGTTTGGCAGGGGCACCAAGATTCCAGGAACTGGGTGGTCAAGGGGGTTATGATGACCCCTTGACGTGTCTCGCCACCTGTTTGTTTTATTTTTTTCTATCTTAACTGAAACAGTCTCACAGATATCTATGAGGGTGATTAACACAAACTGTTTTTAGTATGACTGGGGCAGCCTGACCACAGATATCCCAAGTGGGTGACACAGCTAGGATTTCTCAGTAATTTTTCAGTTTTTTATCTGGCCTTTAGAGTTTTACAAAACAGTGGTGTCTCACAAAATGGCGTTAGCTATGTTTAACTTAGGGTGAGGCAGGGGTCTTTCAGGTGTCGCGCCTGCTTGAGTTGCCTACCTTACACTCGGTCTGTCAAGCTAAGCATTGCACAGAGAATCCTAAATCGCCTTGATAGGCTCTCTGAAAGGCATGTCTAATTGCATGAGGGTTGTGGCTAAGTTTTACCCTCCCTCGGGAAAAAGGACACGGGCTGGGTCAGGACAGTCGATGAATGTAGGGTTCGGAGACTGTACCAGTACATTAGCCATCTGCACCGGGGATTGGACCTCTACCTTTGGCCGTTGTGTCTTAATAAAATAAAAAGGGGGAGATGTAAAGAGCCTGAAGCAAACGCCATTACAAGATGGCACCGGCATCCGGTGTGTGAGATCGTAAACAACTGCCTATGCGCATGTGCTAAAGCTGAAATCGAGCCAAAGATTGGCTCACTTAGTGATATAAGATGGCCTGATGGGCTGCATCCAATCAGGAACCAACACGTCACCATTTAGGGTATGAAAGGGGTGCCATTTTGGGGCTCTGGGTCTTCCTCTCATTACTGCTGAATAAACGCTTGCTGCAGAAGAATCCTGGTGCCCGTGTGCGTTCTTGCTGGCGAGACGACCACGCGGGCTACAATGTAGTCTTATCCTACCTTTTATAATTATTTCAGAAATCTTTTCTATGTATGTCTTCAACTTTTTACTTAGTTTATATGCTAAGAGAGTCTATCATAATACTATCTTCCCTTTGAACAATGAGCCTAGCAAGAGAATTGAAGGCAAAATGACCAAAATACAATTAAGTTTAGAATCAATTCAATCTATATATGCATCTTGCAATCTTTGTTCTACAAGAGTTAACTCTTTCTGCTTCAGCTATTAGACACCTTGGGTTGTTTAAATCCAAATCTCCTTGTAATGTTTGAAACAAATTACTTAACTCATAAGTACTTGATCCAATCATAGGCCTCAGCCAGTAAGTATCTCCCATTCATTTTTGAAAATCATTAAGAGTTTACAATTGTGTCCTACAATCTGTACTTTTTGTGCACCAATTTTTGACTTACTTTGTGACCCAAATAGCTAAGGGAATCATTTCTTTTTATTTTTTCTGGAGCAATCTGTAATCCCCAGCATGGCACACTTTTCTGTTTCCTTAAACATTTTCTCTAAAGTGTCTGTATCAGATTCAGCCAACAAAGTATTCAGAGGCTTCTAGAAGACCAAATGGTGTACTCTTGTATCAACAAGGAAGTTTACTGGATATCCCCCCACTTTCAAGTTTTTTCTCAGCTCAAGCGGGGACTTAGAGCCCTGACAGCTTCAGTCCAACAATTTCACAGTAGCCTTGGGTTCCTGGTGACATTTTGGGTTTTGGAGCCACTTACCCTTCTAGTGACCCATCTCTTTGCTATATTCGCATTGATCCTTTTGATGTCTTGACTATGTTAAGTTTGGCCAGACTCATCTTTATCCTTTCTGGGCTTTTGGGGCCCTTTGCCATGGTTTCTGTGTGGCTTTTGAGCTATGATCAGGACTCTCACCAGCTTCCTGATATGTCTGTTCTCTTGGCTTTTTCTGTTATCTGTAAGTCTCTCTAAAAAGTCAGCAGTGGATTCTGTGGGTCCCTGACTACCTGATTTACCTTTGACATATTTGTGGAGTGTTTGGCAGCCCCCAGAAGCCCCCCCATAAGAGTCTGGCAAGAATTCCTAAGTGCCTCCCTCCTGTGGTTTGAATTGGTGTTTTAGCTAGGGCTGGCTCAAAGGAAAGTAGTGTTGATCCTCTCAGGATCTTTACTGTATCTACCATTATCCCCTGGGGCCAATCTATGGTCTTCCCTACCTATATGGTCCCGTTCCTCTGTGGTGAAGAGGGTTTGAAGGAGCAACAGGATGACAACAAACATGGGCTGATGAGTAGAAGAGAAAGAAGATTGAACTGAGAAGAGTGAAGGGAATTAAAATACAGTGGGGGGGGTGTCACAGGAGCTGGGGCAGCCAGTGTTACCCAATAGGATAGGTCTTCCACTTCAGGTTGGGAAAGAATAAAAGATGGTCACTGCTGAGGGAAGTCTGTGGAAAAGATCCCAGTGCGGTCTTTGGGTATACTGTAAACAGAAAAAGAAACCATCAAGAGTTCCTGGGAAATCAATAAGCTTCCTTTGTTATGGGGACTGCAGGCAAAGGTTGTTTATCCAAGATACTCCCAAGGGTAGACTTCAGAGAGGACTGGGATTATAGTTGAGGAGTGGGGAGCCAGAGAGGAGAAAATGGCACAGATGAAAACAAAACAAAACTAAACAAAACTAATAAACATGAAAGGACCTAGACAAGACACAAAGATGACAGCCAGTGCATGGGATGAGGAATGCCTTGGGAGGAGGTCTCATGCAAGCCTGAAGGGGAAGAATTGGACCCCACTCCCTTCACCAAGTACAGAAATTGGTTGTCCCCTGTACTCAGAGATTACAGCAGCTGCATCCAGCCTGTCTCCACTGAGTCACCAAAAGAATGGACTACCAAGGAAAAAAAAACTAGACCACAAACTTAACTCCCCATGGAGTTAAGCATTCACTGAGGGTGGTCAAGGGCAAGAAGGCTACCATGGGATGAGCCCCCAAATGTTGTGGTTCAGGAATAGCTGAACACTGACAACTCAGACACCATACTCAGATTGATGGAAGTTTATTAAATGCTTAGCAGAGTATGACCAGTCAGGCACAGTCTGGATTCAGGAGCCAAGACTGTGACCCTGAGCCATTCTCAGAGTGAGCTTTTAAAGAAAAAATACCATAACTCAGCAGGAAGAATAAATTCTGTTTCAGGTATATTGTGCCTAGGTAGGTAGACAAAGCATTGTAAGCTGATTGGCTGGGATTTAGGGTAGGGGAACTTGGGGACTTTTCGGTTCTTCATCATTCCAGGAGAAAGGAACCCCATCACTGCAGGAGAAAGAAACATAGCATGGTATTGTTTAAATAGAACATACATTTATCATTAATTCAAGTAGAACATCTTTATAATTTTTGCTATTATTTTATCATTGTAAGTTAAGTTAAAGGCTATTGAACTTATCACCTTATGATCAAAATGGAGACTAAAGACAAAATATCTGTAGTTATGTTAAAGGCTAAAGCATGTCTCAACACTGAGCTTGTCACCCCAAGTGTGTCGGGGTCCCACAGTTAGCTATAGGTGGTCTGGTCCCTGCAAAGCACCCAGGTACCTTTGGTAACTCCCCATGGTGCTTCCCACACAGGCTGGGTGTGGCTGCCTGGTAGGAGGGCTGACCCTGCTTACAGCCAACCCCCACCCCAGGTCACCAGGTGCACCCTCCCTCATGTGCATCTGTTCTCATGGAGCCCTGTGTGTTAAATGTCACTGCGGTGCCTCCTGGTAGCACCACCAGCAGCTACTGGCTTTTATAGCTGAGCAGATCAGTGAGTGTCCTTCATACCCCTGTCCACCTTCTTCACCCCACAGCCAACCAGTACTGCCCAGTTCCCACATCCTCCCTCCTCCAGCTCTGCTTCAGCCTCACAGGCCTCCCATTGCTCTCCCAACACCCTGGGCTCCATCATGCCCCAGGGCCTTTGCAGGGCTTCGTTCCTCACTGTTCTAAGTTCTCTGCCCAGGTGTCATTTCCTCCGTGAGGCCTCTCCAAAAGTATATTATTAAACACAAATGACAGTCATAGTTAAGAGAGGATGAAAGCCAGGAGAGGTGTAGAGGCCTTTAATCCCAGAGGCAGGCATATTTCTGAGAGTTCACAGCCAACCTGTTCTATAAATCAAATTCAATGCAAGTCAGAGTCACTCATGAGGGTTTCAAAAAAAAAGCTGATGAAGGTCAGTGAAAGACTACCCTGCCCTCACAGGGATAAACATGGAGTCTCCACATGATCTGACTATTCCAGGCCTAGGTATCTTCTAAACAGGAATAAAAATGTTCATCTCTACAAATCCATGGCAACTTTATTCATAGCATCTAGAAGGGGACAGCCCAGTGTCATGTGTCCTGTGAATGGACACACAATGTCCATCTACATAGAAGAACATTACTTGGCCCTGAAGAAGAATGAGATTCTGCTGCCAGCCAGTGTGGAGGGACCTTGAAGACACTGTGCTTAGTGAGTATCCCAGACACAATACACAATGTGGGCTGCAGGACAGGGAATCTAGCTAGAGACAGGAGAACTGTGGGTGCTGAGGGCCCCAGAGGGACAGGAGAGGGCTTATGGGTGTAGGGCTTGTGTTGGCATGAAGGAATTCTAGAAGCAGGCAGAGTAATGGTAACACTCACTGCACCAGATGTTCTCCAGCACAGTCTTGTATGATCAGAAGGTGTCTCAGAAAAGCCCTTCATCCCTCTGGGGACTTGCTTTCTGAAACTTTGTCTTTGCCTGTGTGAGTATCATGAGTTCTGTCAGCAGTGATGAGACTGATTTCAACAAATGCTTGTTCCTTGAGCAGATGAGTGAATGATGAATCCATTAATGACATGAGTGAGTTAATGACTGACATGAGTACTCTCTCATGAACACATGAATGACTTAATGAGCAAATGAATGAATGAAGGATAGCAGGTATGAGTTTATGACCTACTGACTGAGGAAATTAATTCCTGAATGACTAAATGAATCAAGAAATGCATGAATTAGTGAGAATATAAATGAATAAATGAAAGTGAATCACTTAATAAATCCATGAAGAGATCTATACTTGAATCAAACAAATATATGAGTGAGTGAGCAGGCGACTAATTGAGTAAAGGAATGAATTAGTGAAGGATTTAACAATAAGTGAAGTGAACAATAAGTGAATGAAGTGATGGTATGATTGGATGAGTAAATGACCAAGCAAATTAATGAATGGGTGTCTTAAGGTGAGAGCCAGTGTATGAATGAATGAGAGTCACGTATGAATGAAGCAAGCACTGTGTGATTAACCAGTGAAACTGCCCTTGATCCAGCCCCCATTTTCCACAGTCAAGCCAGAGCCCCAACACTTTGATGCAGCACCTGCAGGTGCTCTGGGAATCCCACTGCCTCCTGGCTCTTCTGGGATATCTCTCTCAAGTACTGAATCTGCTATGAGTGCCAGAAAGCCTCTCACTTCTGCCAGGTGAGGTTATGGAGGGAGGGATGGAATTGGTCTAGAAGAGGCAGGAGCTACGTGGAGTCCAGAGGTGATTGCTGGGTGAGACTGGGTCTCACTGGGAATCCTCCTGTCTCTGCCTCTCACCTCTCTGTGGGAGCGCTGAGACTAGAGATGTGATTCTACCGCTGGCTTTACATACGTGCTGGGGATTCGAACTCACAGCAAGTGCTTTACCTACCCAGACAGCTACCCAGTGCCCCGCTGCATCCTCTCTCCCCACAGGCGGGACACATTGAAGCCACAACCATCACCCTCAGGGCTGCGCAGCCCCACACAAAGTACTGCATCCATCCAGGTGTAGACCCAGGACCTCACAGGCTATTGGAAACCACGTGACTGGAGCCTCCCTGAGCAAGTACAGGGGGCGCCCCAGAAGCCCTGAAGGACTGGGTCCTTGATGTCAGACTCTGATGCCATCTACTTGAAGGTGGCTGGGTGGCCTGGCCTTGGTTCAAATCCTGACATTGCATGTGTTGAGCTTCTTAGAAGCATAAGATAATTAAACTCTCTGGTCCTCAATTTGCAAACCTATAAGGATGATCTTTCTTCTTCCATCAGTGAGGGGCTTTGTAAACTCTAAATATGACTTACCTAGAAGAAATAATTTTTTTTTTTTTTTTTTTTTTTTTTTTTTTTTTGTGAAAGACACACATTCCATCAGGCAGTGAATCATTCAGGGAGTTTTGTGTTTCTCCGTATGCTCCTTCAGAAGTCAAGGAAGCATGGAAGACTAACAGGACAATTTGTCTTAGACATTAATCTTGTATACCCTGTATCACTTGTAAACATAATTGAATCTTGGCAACTACAATACTATTGCCATTATACTCTGTTTCTGATAAAGGTATAAGAATCTGATTGTTCTCTATAAAACTGGCACAGCTCCAGTCTTGCTGTGGTCTCTCCAACTTCTCTGGTTTTAAAAGACAGAAACTTTCTAAAAGTAGACAGTGGCTTCATGAGCCATATCAAGATTTGTGATGCATCCATTCTATTAACCTGTTATCCCAGAGCAATTCCATAGGAATGCTGGGGGAACAGATAACTTACAATGCAGGAACATGATAGGATATGAGATATGCTGAAGTTGAGCATTCCTAGGTGCACGTTCCACCTGCTGTAATGCTATAATACATGAAGGTTCAGTGCATTCTCTAGGAGATGAAGGATCAGGATTCCCCTTTGAAACATCAAATAAAGGTTTCAGTTGTTCTATGAAAAATTTTAACATAGGTATAAGTCAATTCAATTCCCCTGTTTTTGAAAATCATTTAGTTTTTAGAATATCTTTTCTAATCTCTATTCTTTGAAAAATGATTGTTGAAAAATATTGTCATGCAACACACTGAAGTCACAAGACTCTTGTCTTTGAGTGTTCTCACAAGCACTGAGAATTCTCATATGATCTGATTCCAAGATCATGTTCAGACAATGCCTATAAATTCATTGTATTAAAAAAATAACACGTGAAAATTTTTAAAAATATGGAGTCATGTCATACCACACACACACACACACACACACACACACACACACACACACACACACA
>NW_026590511.1:2430888-2499056 GCF_907164565.1 Psammomys obesus
ACACACACACACACACACACACACACACACACACACACACACACACAATTTACCTTTACACTATCACCATAACTGTTGCCTAAGAAAGTAAGAAAACTATCAGACTTTTTGGCCCAGGATTAACAGGTACATCTGAGCCATCTGAAGTGTGTTATAGGAAGCAAACTTGGGTACACAGCAGCAGTACTACTGAGTCCAAAGTCCACCCCCCCAAATATGTCATTATAATGGAGATGAAGATGCCCCATTACTCCTTCTATCACCTGCAGGTGATGAAAATTCCTGCTACATGATCATTGAAGGATTGAATGTATTTCTATCAATCTGTGAATGGACTTTGTAGACTGCTTCTCATTGTCAATGTTTACACAGTTCTCTTGATGTGAATGAAGACAACAAAAGACTTAAATATGTAGAGATGAGTCCAGATTATGTTATCGAAAGTTCCATAATGTGATAAACTCTTTAAAAAATGATTACTTTTATTTTACATACATAAGTGCTTTGCCTGGATGCAGGAGCCTCACAAAGTTAGAGTTCTAAGTTTCCATGTGGGGGCAGGGACTTGAAGCTGGATCCTCTGAAACAGCCAGTCTCTTAATCTCTGGGAAACCTTTCCAGACCTTTTTTGTTGTTTGTTTGTTTTTTGAGACACAATCTCTCTACATAGCTATGGCCATCCTGGAACTCGCTATGTAGAGCAGGCTAGTCTCAAACTCAGAAAGCTCCATCTGCACTTGGAATATACATATATATGTATATAATTATTATATTCTGACTTGCTGGGGATTATATGCATGCACAACTCCACCCACTTAAGACATGCTTTAAAGATGACATATCTATGAGTAAGAGAAAGATAATGTAAGATTTGAACAAGAACCCTTATTGCTTTGAACAGTAATGCTTCTTGGAATTTTACACTGTATTAATTAGAACTGGCAAATCATGGCCTATGTTCCCATTATTTTGGTTAATTTCTTTGCTTTGTTAATTTCATCTCTGTAAAACTTTTTAACTGTGTGTATGCACCTGTGCAATGGTGTACATGTGCCAGTTAGAGGAGAACTGACAGATGTCTATTCTCTAATTCCTCTATGTGAGAAGAAATAAAACCTAGCTAGTCAAATCTGGCATCAAGTACCCTAAACTGGTGGATGAACACACCATCATTTTGGTTTCAACAATATTTATGTTATGTCCTGTGTGTGGACATGCATACAACCCAAGTGTAGCATTCACAGAAAAACTTGCCTGATTAATGTGGGTATCCAAGAGAATGAACTCAGGTCATCAAGCTTAGCAGCAACCACCTTTACTCCCTGAGACAATCTTCTGGCATTCATTTGTGTTTCTGAGAAAGTGTTAAAAACAAGTTCTCAGAATAAACTGTTAGTGTTAGTTTTAAAATTGTGTGTTGCATTTTCTCTCTTAGCCTGGCTAGTACACAAATACTTGAAGACCAGGCAGCTACATTTATTTACCGTGCTTCAAGGCACAAAACTACATTATTTCTTTATTCTTAACCCTCTAAGCTAATCTGACTCCCTCTTTGCCAAAACCCTTTTTTATCCATTGCATTTTATGGCTTTCTCTGCTCCAGCTGTTCTCTCTCATATTTCCTGGACCTCTCTGCCTGTGGCAAAATCCCCAATTCCTCTTTCTCTCTTCTCCTCCCATGGCTGGTAGGAAATCCAGGCTTAGCACTTGACTGTTAAGCTGCTTTATTGACACAGCAGAGGACAATTAAGTAAAGTTTCAAAGGTAGATTCTCATAACAAGGAGTGCAACCAGACATGGGGGCACAGAAATCAGCATTTGAATTTTTACAACGTACACAATAACATTACACCTGTAACAAATTATCAAGACAAAAAGAATACATGGAAAAATATCAAATTCATTTACAAATAGATTTTATTATTCAAACTGTCCTGTATTGTAATTTTAGATGACAATATATCTACAGTTTGAAAAGTAGACAATATTTTAATGATGGCATGAATCTATTAATCTTATTTCAAGCACCAGTGAGAGCGCTCAGTGTGGAAAATGAATGAGACAGTCAAGACTATACCTCATTTCCTAGATTCCTGGGGGATTTTTTGTAAGTATGAATTCTTTTATGCTTTTGTAGAGTACTGAGACAGGCAAAGGCTTTACCACACTGATTACATTGATAGGGTTTCTCTCCAGTGTGAATTCTTTCATGATTTTGAAGATAACTCTTACGTGCAAAGGCTTTACCACACTGATTGCATTTATAGGGTTTTTCTCCAGTATGAATTCTTTCATGTATTTGAAGAGTACTGTGACAGGCAAAGGCTTTACCACAATGATTACATTCATAGGGCTTTTCTCCAGTATGAGTTCTTTCATGCTTTTGAAGATTACTACGACATGCAAAGGCTTTATCACACTGATTACATTTATATGGCTTCTCTCCAGTATGAATTCTTTCATGCATTTGAAGATAACTGGTACATGCAAAGGCTTTACCACATTGATTACATTTATATGGTTTCTCTTCAGCATGAATTCTTTCATGATTTTGAAGATTACTACGAAATGCAAAGGCTTTACCACATTGATTACACTTGTAGGGTTTCTCTCCAGAATGAATTCTTTCATGCATTTGAAGATAACGGTTACGTGCAAATGCTTTACCACACTGATTACATTTATAGGGTTTTTTTGTAGTATGAATTCTTTCATGTATTTGAAGAGTAGTGTGACATGTAAAGGATTTACCACATTGATTACATTCATAAAGTTTCTCTCCAGTATCAATTCTTCCATGTATCTGAAGGTAACTGGGATATGCAAAGGCATTACCACATTGATGATATTCATACTTTTTCTCTGTAGTATTAGCTCCATTTACTTGTAGACAACTATGACTCCCAAAGACTTTATCTTCTTGATTGTATTCATAGGACTTCATTTCCAAATGAGTTCTTTGTTGTAATTCTAAGGAGGCTTTATCATATTGATTATATTCATGGATATCCTCTTCATTATAGGTTGTCTTGTGTACTTCAAGATATACGTGACGGTTAAAGCTTTTACTACGTGGCTCACATTTATCACTTCCTTTTTCCATATGATTTTTTTCACATCTTTGAAGAGAACTGGAAGAAGCCAGAGCTTTCCCACACTGATTGCATTCATAACAATTTCCTATAGTATGAGTCACATTACATGTGCAAAGTGAACCAGGACAGACAGAAGATCTTCCACATTCCTTGTACTCATATGGCTTTTTACCAGTGTCAATATTTTGATGTATTCCCACTGAAGCTGGATAACCAATTATTTGTAAACTTGTATCACATTCACCTCTTCCTCTCAGAGTGGGGATGACTATATATCTTCTAATTTTTCTGGGAGAGAGAGAAGTACTATGCTTCTTTCCATATCCAGAGGGACATTTGATATAGCTATTAAAGGAATAATAACAAATAAAAGATGTTCAAATGGTATTCACACAGTTTAACTTTTTATTTCTTAAAGACATATGATATAGATTCAAAAATTCTCCACCACAACAACCTTCTTGACTCTCATAAACTACCCCTCACTAAACTATGCTAAGTCATTACAAATATATGGGTAATACTAGCTTTACTATTGACAATTTGCTTATAACAGTCTTGGACATACATATATTTCCTAGTCAATGTATTTACCCTTTCTGACACTTGAGATGTATAAAACTAAGTAGATGAACAGTTCTACAACACGGTACTCATATGGCTAAAATTAATTAAAATCTGTTTAAGACCTTGTTTCTTGTTTCTGAAAGGAATACTTTGCAGCTACCTGACATTGAGGTATAAGGTATTCTGAGCATATAATAAACCTCACAATTCTATGTTTGTTTAACACAGCATTATTTTTTCATTAAAACTTCTGGGTACATTAAAATTTCTTCAGATGCACATATGTATCAGCTTGTACATGAAAATTACCTTCTATGTCTTCTAGAACTTTGATAATGTTCAATATTCCGGTCTTCCCATTTGTAGCCTAAAATACAGTACCAGAAAATGTATGATATATTACTGGAAATGACACAAAATTTAAAATTATTATCTTTGGAGAACCTTAGAACAATGCTTGATTATTTCTTTCTCTTTCAAAATCAAAATCAGAGAACAGCATCCATCTCTAAGAAACGCTTGTCCCCTTAAGTTAAAGAGTGAAGGAAACTTCACATTATTACCTATACAAGTAAGGTTCCAATAGGTTTCCAGCATCACATCTTTGTAGAGATTCTTCTGAGAGGGATTCAGCAAAGCCCACTCTTCCTGAGAGAAGTTCACATGCACGTCCTCAAAGGTCACTGCATCCTAAAGTATACCACAATATGCATGTATATACATATATATGTATATAAATATAATAAAGTATGCATATATGTGTAATAGAAGTGGTGACACCAACTGCATTGTAAATGTATACTTCATTTAAAATATATTTACATAATTCTATGTGCTCAACAAATCAATTCTATGTCACAGAATTTTAAATGCAAATTACCAACAGAAAAGGAAAATCACATCTCTCATTTCTGTGCATACCGGACAGAATATGCCATTGCAGAAGAAAGGCCTACTAACATATACAAAGAGACACAGAAACAGAGCAGCATTGTTGAGGATACATCAGCAAAATTCTATCAAAATTACTAAATTAAAAAATAAAGAGAAAATATGGGTACAGTGGTGCTTATCTTTAATCCTGGACCTCAGGAGGCAGAGAAGAGTGAGTTCCAGGTCAACCTGATCTTTGTAGCCAAAGGTACCTAATGAGACCCTGTCTCAAATAAATAAACAAAAAAAGCACATAGGGCACACTCAAAATTCCTCCAAAGACTTAAACGTTCACTTCAGAAATGTACTATTGTCTATCAGAAAACTGGAGTGACCTTGTATAAACTGTAAGGCTAATATGATATTCTTATGAAAAAAAGTACTTTTAATAAGTTAGTGACTCACGGATCAAAGAGTTCTCAAAAAGATTAATAAAGTAAATGATGATATTAAGAAAATAAAGCATCAATACCATCAACAAAAAGCAAGTGGCTATATAAAGATGATGCTACAATTATGATCACTTGTTGCTTTTGTAGAGGACCAGGGTCAATCTCCAGCCCACACCATTCCTAACTCTAGGCAGAATCCAATGCTCCCTTCTGACTTCAGTCAATACCAGCCTTTCATGTGGTTCCCATCTATGAATATACGCAAAAGACTCATGCTCATATCTTAAAAAAATTAAAAACATACATAAGGCTAGGGAGAATTGTTACAAATCTGCAATTCATTCTGGAGATCAGTATTAATGTCGTCCATGCATGTCATCCTGGTATAAAAAAATTATACCCTCTGCCAAAGTTCAAAAGTCAAAATGTGGGTAAAGCTCAGCACAATAACAAATGGTAGGCACACAGAAAAAATCTAATCTTATAAGATTAAATATAAACATAAAAATACCAGGCAAGAAAAAATGGCTTTTTAAAGAAAAGCAATTGCTTCTATTTTACCATACATTATCTACAGATGGAGTCTGTAATGGTGGTGATGGCTATATGAGAATGTGGCTATATGGGAAGGGGCTGCTCAGTCTCAACCATACAAAAAAAGACAAGTGTGATGAAGGTGTTAAAACTCAAAGCCCATTCTCAGAGACTAAATTCCTCCAGAAAGCATCTTCCTCCTAAAGGTACCATAAAGCACCCAAATGAAGACCACAAACCAGAGACAAATGCTCAAATACATCATCACATCTGAGAGATTTTTTCATTCAACTTACCACATTTTCACACAAGTCATGATAGGCTCACCCTCGGCCCATAATGAAATAAGCATTTATCCTAATTTCAAAGATCTCCATATTATCTCACAGTCCCAACACTGTTGAAATGTCCAAAGTCTCTTTTTAACACTAAGGCAATCTTTTGACTTTGACATCTTGTAAAATCAAAACACAAATTATATCTTCCCAACACACAGTGGCACAGAATATACATTTTCTTTGCAAAGAAGGAAAGATTGGACCAAGGCAACCTTGAAACCCTGCTGGGCAAACACCCAATCCTGCAGCTCAGTGTCAGACACCTGGGGATTCACTTCAAAGGGCTTAGATGGCTCTTTCTGCAATGTCTTATACTCCTTGCTCTTTGCCTATTTCCACTCCCTACATGTATATATTCTTGGCAGGTGTCTCAAAGCTTGGGTATCTCAACATGTTGAGATATGCAATCCAGGCTTTACCATCATGGATTCATGCAATGACTTCTCCCAGGCACCTCACAGTGGGTCACCTCACTTACCAGACAGATGGCTGAAACAGTGCTGAATACATAGGGGAAGTATAGATGACCCTTAAAATTTGTATCTTTCTTCTTTTAAGGAAAAGATGATAAAATCACAAGGAGTTCTAGCTTTGGATGGACCTTACCTCACTGAAACAAAGCAGCATCAAGTTCTGCATGGAGTTGCTTTCTGGGACTAGGAATCACCTTGTCTTTTTCTTCCATAGTTAAAATGTTTTGCTAGGTATTGCAGTACACTTACAACACATAATTCTCTATGTCCAAAGAAGAGCAGGTATCTTCTCTCTAATGGTCCTAACATCCCTGATAATTGCTGTCTGTTTCAGCACATGGTTGACATCTGAATTTACCTACAGGTCTTTTTACTTACAGACCACACAGGTTTTATTAATCTATGGCTCCATTGTTAGTCTTTTCTCTATGAGTCAGGAGTCATAACTGCCACAGAGTGACTGTTTAGTCTAGAGATCAGTCCGTTACTCTTTCATTTAGCCTTAATTGATTTCACAAGACATGCACAGAAAGAGAAATTTCACAATATTACACAGCCTGCCTTAGTAACTGCTCTATTGCTCTGAAGAAGCATTATGACCAAGGCAACTCTTACAATGGAATACTTTTGTGATAGATTATAGTGACAGAAGGGTGCTCCATTATCATCTTGAAATGAAGCATCATGGTTGGCAGGCATGGGGCTGAGTGTTACATCCTGATACACAGGCAGGAAGAAAGAAACATTTGTCTTGCCCTGGTCTTCTAAAATCTCAAAGCCCACCTAGAGTGATACACCTAAACAAACAAGATAAACCTATGCTCACATGGGCATACCTCTTAATTTTACACAGTTAGTACTACTAAATACAGACCAAGCATTTAAAAATAGAAGAGTTGTGAGGCTGTTGCACTAATATAAGCCATGACAGTAATATAACCTAAGGAGAAAAGAGCTCTAAAGAAAAAGAGTGAAAGATACTAATAGAAACAGAGAAAAAGAGAAAAAAAAAAAAAAAGAGAGACAGACAAAAGAAAGAAAATACTGGCTTCCACAATATAATGTGTGAGATAAGACATACGGATGGACTCAACTGTCTCTGCCTGAGGCCACAGAAATCTTTCCTCTGTTCTTTAGCTGTGAGGAGTCTACCTGCCTAGACCATGCCATGGGTACCATCTCCTCCTGTATTCACGCTAACCTCTCAAAAGTGTCTCTATAAAGAAAAGGCTGTAACACTGTACATTCAATGTTTGAGAAGTGTAGATCCAACTGGAACTTGTGTCTGATGGAGGATAGGGTGGCCTTAGCAGGGAGTTGAGCTAACTAACCTTAGGCAGAAAGCAACTGTAAAAGGAACTTTTATTTGCCTGCTTCAGTTGATGTTTTGAAGGCTTACTGCCTCTATCTATCTAGGCCTATTCCTGGACTCTAGCCTCCACACAATCTAATCTAGGCCTAAAATGTTTTAGGGCCTGTGAGACTTACTGCTGAATAAGCTCAGGCTTTCTTGTTCATTCTGAGCTCATAGCTGACTGGTTCAACTCAGCTGTTCTGGCTCAAACTCTTCTCAGAGCTGACTTATTCAATCTGGTTTTTCTCTCAGCCTCTGAATTGCTATGCTTAGCCTCAACCTAACTCCAGCAATCTTTTTCAATCTTCTAACTCCTCATTCTCTGACTTGTTCAGTCTTCACCTGTGTCTAGCTTGTTCTCTCATTCAACCTCTCTCTCTGTAAAACTTTCCCTGTAAAACTGCCTTCTCCCTCTTTCTCTGCATTATCCCTTAAGTAGCTTCTCTTTCCTCTCTTTTCCTGAGAGTTGGGCTTATCCTATTCTGTCAAGTCTTCTTGGATTTGTCACTTTCTTTTTTGCCACTCAATTGACATCACTTTCAAACATGGCCGCTTCCTCCTACAAACTAACTTTACCTTCATTGTTTGGGATTAAAGGCGTGTACCATCACACCCGGATCTTTGCTTTTTTTTTTAACCCCAAACTTGCTCTATACCAGGCTGGCCTTGAACTCAGACCTGCTTGCCTCTGTCTCCTGGATTAAAGGCGTGTTTGGATTCCAGCAGGATCACACAGACTTAGAAGGTCTTTGGATGTGATCTGTGGCCAGAGTAGCCTAGCTCTGAATTAAAATTACTCTACAAGCAACCATGTGGTTTGCTGCCATCTTAAATAATATGTCAATATTATATTACAACAATACGGAATGTGAGCTATAGAGTCAACAAATGTCCAAAGAAAATTGTAACAATTTATTCTACCAACAACAGAAAACATGAAAAATCATGAATGAAAAAAATGATCACATACAAGGTTAGAGAAATACTAAATGCAGTGACATCCTATGACTTCAAAACTTTGAACTGAATACAACTTCAATAAAAAAGAAAAAAATACAGAAAGAGAAAAAATAGAGACAGACAAAAGGAAGAAAATATTTTCTTCAACTCCTTTGAATGGGTTACAGGCTTCCTTAATAAGAACAATTAAACAACTGGAGCCTCTAAACTGAGATTTAAGGATGTGTCTTTTCTCTGAGTGCACGGTATTACCCCTTGTTTCCCTCCCCACCCAGTTCACTCAGGGAACCGGAAAAACCTGTCTGTTCTGTACTGTCTGGGAAAGAATAAAGAGATCAACAACATGAGAGCATAATTAGAGGGAAAGAAAGAAATAACACAATTAAAAGAGTAAATGTTGACGAACGAGGCAGGAAACCCAGGAAGTCTGGCCTTACTAACACACGGGACTGGACCACCGCGGCATCTACATGCAAATGTGTTAATAACACAGACTTTCCACCCGCACAGAATTAACTGCGGACGGAGCCGACACCTGAATGTCAGTGCAGAGCTTCTAGACGACACTGGAGAAAGAGCTCTGCGAGTCAGCACACCTGCTTCCCTGCAGACAGTAAAAGCGGCTGAGGCTCGCTGCACGGTGACGTCGGCAACAGGAAAGTTTTCACGCAAGGCTCCCTAAGCCCTGAGGACGCGCAGCCAGGGGAACCAAGTCACTCAGAAGTTCAACTTCCCCCTCGCGGAGGCGCAGTGACCTCACGGGGCCCCGCTTCCCGTCCCCGCCCCCGGAGCGAACCCACACGGGCTCCCGCGGCTCCTCCCCGCGTGCGGACGGCGGCCCCGCTCACCATGGCGCGGACTCCGAGCTCTCCCTGCTCTCTTTGGCTCCCGGCAGCGGCTCACAGCGCGGCTCTCCGGAATATCTCAGCCTCCCTAGGTACCTTAGCCGAGCTTTAAGTTAAGACCGACCGGAAGTGCCCTCCCCGTTCTGACTGGCGGGTCCGTCTAGAGGCCCTGATTGGCTAGTGAGCTCTGAGTGACAGGAACATCTCTGGGACAGAGTGCTGTGAAGTGTCAGAGCGCGGTGTTTCCCAGCCATGGTCTACACTTCAGTCACAGAACTGTCCCAAATCTGCCAAGACTGACATTGCAGTAAAACTTGGGCTAGCTACCGTACGGACAATCCCACGAACCTAATCTCAGGACCTAAAAACGGCTTACGTCAGCATCTGTCGCCATCACCTACGGCCGCCGCCGAGCGCCCAAGGTTCGCCAGGTGTGTTCGGCCAGAGAAAAGGACCCGCCCGTCATCCCAGTTCTTTCTCTGTTCCTTGAGCTCGGTCCCAAAGTTTCCCCCTCGCTGCCTTCGTGGCTCTGCTCCCTGTCTGTCAGCCTCTGTCTCTTCCCCAGATCTCACTTCTCTCCCCTCCCCAATAATCCTTTTACACCAGATGCATATTTAAGCTCCTGGAGTAATTTCTCAGGGGCACACGTTGGCTCGGCTTGCAAAAGGTACACCCCCGTCCCTCTCCCCCACCCCCGCCGCCGCGTATTTCATAACAGCGCCTGGACTGTAGTCCCTGCATTACTCCTGCAATCATTAGTAGGCACTGCTTCTTTGTCTAGGTACAAGGTCTCTAGCCTATGCCGAGCATTAAACAACGTGAAAAACAGTGATCCCCACTTGCCCCACAGCTGAAAGGGCGCAAGTCTATCCAGATCAGAGCTAAACCACCTGATTGATAGTCACCAGGCATTAGCAATTTAAAAAAGGCTCAAAGGATTGTTCACACCTCTCAGCTGAACAATGGTAGCCAAAACACAAGTTCCCAGCCTTCAGTGGTAGCACTGGCTCATGCCAGCACTTGGGACATCAAAGTTTTAAACCTGATACACAGAGTGAGTTCCAGGACAGCTAAAGCTACGAAAAGAAACACTGTCTTTATAAACCTAAACAGGGAGGAAAAAAAAAAGAATAAAAAAGTAAAAAAGAAAGTTTAAATCAGTTTCGTTTATGACACCAAACACCAACTATTAGAGATCCCCAAAATGAGGTGACCAGGAGGAGGACATAGGATTAGAAAACAAAAATAGAAAATTTGGCATCATTATGTCTTGCATAACCTGATGGCTCATGTTCAGCAAGTTTATTAAGACAGACAGCTCTGATACACTATTTATATGTGGAGAATAAGATGTCATCAGACAGATAATTTAGCAAAGATGGCAGAACACCTCAGAGTGAGCACACAGTGGCCATGAGACTGATCACCACAGACTCTCAGGCTGAAGAGCCTGGTTCCCTTGACTCCTTCAAGATGCTTCCTCCAGCACCAGACCAGAAGTTTCCAAGTCTACCTTTAGACAAGACAAAAAAGTAATATTCTCTTGGTGCCTTCATCAGAGCATCTGAGAAAACCTTGGATAGTCTTGGCTCCCAAAAGGCTTACCTTTAACCTAAACAAATACGGAAACAAAAGAAACAATGAATGGAAAATTAGGACTTAGAAAGAAAGACTAGTATAGGTTGGAGAATCAGTCCACATAACAGGGAATGAGAAAGTACTGACGACACAAAAGGTTGATTTTTAAAAACCATAATTGAAACACTTTAACTAAATTACTTTTTGAAAAAAAGCAGACTCAACTTGCTAATTCCCCACATGAATTTAGAGCTTTGAGTGGAGGTCCAGTCCCAGAATCCCACCACATGGAGGGTTGAGCCAGGAGCATCGCTAGTTTAAGTCCTGGTATTGCTACAAACTGAGTTGACAGAATACTTGGATAACTTAACCAGATCCCACCTCAAAATAACTTTTGTTTAAAGCTCAGTAGACAGATGCTGGCCAAGCATGGGATGGGTTCTAGAATGAGTGCCTGGTATTTTCTACCCCCAAAATGGAAATAGAGTACTACAACCAATGTACTGGAATAGGTGGGTTAGAAGGAAGTGCTGTAACAAGAGCCAGCTAGTTGGCTCAGAGAGTAAAAGCGCTTGCAACCAAATCTGAGATCCTTGGGCCAATACCCAGGGGAAGAGCTGTTTCTCCAAGTTGTCCTCGTACCTTTACACATGTGCTGAGGGATGTGTCTTCACACATGTCTTCATGGTACAAATTCAGAATTTGTCAAAAGAAAACTGAGAATAATATGAGAAACAAAAACAAATAAACAACAACAAAAAACCCCTAATAGAACAACAAACAAATCTAGAAAAACATAATGGTTGTGTTAGTATAACCATTGATCAATACAGAACTCCTTCACAACACTGTCAGGATGACAATAGGAAGGAAAGCATTCACAGTTAACTTCATACCAAGTTGTCAAATTATCTCTTCACAGCTTCCTTAGGGTAACATGGGAACAACGGAAGAGTATTTCAGAGAAATACTTACCTTTTGGATTGAACAGCTACCTCTAGTCTGAGTTGTCAAAGAAAAACAAACGACAAAAAGCAAAACAAAAAAAAATTGCAGTAAAATGAGTAAGAATCATAAACCCAGGGTCTGTCCAACCACACCCTTACCACAATGCACTTCTAAGGTACACTGCAAGTCCTGTCTCTGTGGTATGGATTTTTGCCTCAGGCCTTCTCAGGCAGTGCTTACACGGCATCCAGAGTGAAAACAGTCTGTTCTGTGGCCTTCAGCTCTTTACTGTGGGCCCTTCTCTCCCTGAGGACCTGGGAGTTCAAGAGAGGCCTGTTCATCTGAGCAGTGTCTCCCCTAGGGGCTAAAGTGCTGGATGCCATGTGTGAGTTCTCCACACTGCTGTCCTATGTTACTGTGATCTCCACATAGGTGCTAAGTATATGGCAACCACCCATGGCCAACCTCCTACTGTGCTGTCGCATACATGTAGGACAGGCAGGAGAGGGTTTGGCTGCATGCCTTCCATCTGACAGATCTCACTCAACAGTCTCAAGATTCACCACCAAGAATTGTCATCATGCTGCTTTGTCTTATAGCCTCCAGGCTGTAAGACTTCAAAACCCAGGACAGGCCACTCCTTCCTGCCAGCCATGCAAGTGAGCTACTCAGGGTCTTTCTTGCCTGGTAGGTGAAGTGATATCCTGCTTCTTTCCTGCCCTGATGTTGTGCTCCTAAGCCTCAGCACCTGAAGCACTGACTACAGAAAGCTAGGAATGACTCAATATTGGACCGACCTCCCTTCCCAAGATCTGCAATCTTAGGAAAATGTATGTGAAGTCAGGGGTTTACTTAAAAGAGTAAGTGTCTGGTCTGGAAGGCCAACGCTGCCCCCAAGCCTTTTGTAACACAATGGCAGCCTACAGAGTGAGGTGAGGGCTCCCACCATCCCACCAGGAAGAAAAATATGGTGGCTTGAACCTCTGCCACCTGCTGAATTAGACCTCAATTCTGACCAGCCTCTTGGGGACTGTGGACTCATTTCTGAGGCATTAGTCTGGTCTGGCTAAGAAACTGAGAAAGAACAAAGGAATCCTGCCTGGTTTTTGGATAGCCATACCCCAGTCCACATGTGAGAAACCCACTTTGATAGTATTTTTGGTAAAAAGAAAGTTTGATTTAAAAATATGTGCCAAAAATCTGTAATCTTTTAATCTATTCTTCTATTGAAAATGATCACCAATGTAAATACAGGATTTTAGTCAATTCAACCCTGAGGGATCAAAGTATAAGTTTTTTATTTAATAACTCCATATTTCTTATGGAGCCACTTAATTCTCTCTCTTTCTCTCTTCTCTCTCTCTTCAAAACAGGGTTTCTCTGTGTACTCTTACCTGTCTTGGACTTGCTTTGTAGACCAGACTGGCCTTGAACTCACAGAAATCTGCCTACCTTTGCCTCCCTGAGTGCTGGAATTATAGGTGTGTGCCACCTCGCCTTAATCCTCTTAATATTCTCATGAATACATTATACATATTTTATTGCCTACTTAATCTTACTTATGAGAATTTACATATGAACCGTCATACTTATTTTTCCCTCAATCTTACATCATTAGGGAAAATAAAGTAAACCAAATTAAGCGTTAAGTTTTTTGGTTTGGTTTTTTTTGAGACATGGTTTTTGGTGTAGTCCTGGCTGTTCTGGAACTCACTCTGTAGACCAGGCTGGCCTTGACTTCCTCTGCCTCACAAGTGCTGAGAAAGAATTTTAACATTATGCTCTTACTATTTTATTTTCTTACTCAGGTTCTCACTCAGTAACTCTGGCTGAACAGCAACTCACTATGAAGACCAGGCTAGCCTTCCAATCATAATGATCACTGACTCTGCTGCAGAGTGCTAAGATTAAAGTACACGTATCACCACCCCTGACTTGTATTAATTCTGCATATTTAGTCACCAAATAGAAAGAAGCTAACTGTGGTTCATAATTGTAGTCTGAACTGAAGACACCTTGGCAGGAGGATCACCAAGAGGGTTGGGTAGGCCTGGGTTATAATCCAGACACTATCTCAAAAAAGCAGTGGCACAGCATGAGCAGACTGTTGCCCCACTTTTTAGGCCATTAGTGTAAGTATTTATCCTGGAGTTCCCATGGAAACATGGCATCATGGCCATGTCCCCGAGTCCACGTTCCACTTTTTTGACATCTGTGACTGTCATCTGTGAAGGTGCTGAAGCAGCAGCCAGCGGCAGTGGCAATGGCATGACGAATCTCCATCCAGCTGCTTTCCTGCTACCTCCACTGCTTTTGTGGAGGAATTTTATCTTGTGTCCTGCTTGCAGGCCTTCAGGTTTCCTTGAATGGCAAGTTCAATCACACTATCTCATTTCTGGCTCAGGTAATCTAGATCCAGCCTCCTTATTTCTGCCTGAACAGCAGGTGGAGTCACATGCTAATGGTGATTATAGAATGGATGCACAGTTGTTGATAGCTCCTGATGGGCCCGAGGTACAAGTGGAACTATGTCACAGCTTGTAAACAAATGCTAAAAAGACTGGAAAGCAGCAGTCTTTTTAGCAGAGAAAGATCTTCAGTTTTACCCACACTCATATTTTACTACATAGTATGAATGTTCTATAAGCTATTTGAGAAGTTTTTTGTTAATGGATAATTAAATATGTTTTTTCTCATATTTCTTATGTTAGTGTACTGTATACTTTCCTTGCAGTCTTTTAATTGAAGTGATGATGTTGAACTGATTTTAAATTCGTTTTAAAGTTTTTGGGGTATAGAGGTTGGAGAGATGGCTCAGTAGTTAAGATCATGTACTGCTTTGGCAGAGGACCCAACTTCAGTCTCTGTCACAGGGTAGCTCAAAACCACCTGTAACTAACTCCAGCTCCAGGGGATCAGGCACTCTCCTCTGGTCTCTTGGGTACTTAAACTCACATGTATATACCTTCCTTAACCCACACACATTTAAAAAAAAATGGGTATTCCAAAACTAAACTGAAAATTCCAAAATGAAATTGAGTTGTTGCAATTCAATATCTGCCAAACAATGCAAGAGAATTTTCAAATTCTTCAACAAAGGAACAGTCTCAACATTTAGTAAGTAATATGTGATGTTTTAGTAAGAAAACTGTGAAAATCTATCTCCTGCAGACTGAGTGCAGGACCCTGTGTATGCTAGACATGTGCTCTTTTACTGTTACAGCTCAGTCTAAAATTTTCATTTTTCTCAAAAGTCTTCGTCTGCCATTGAAGCTGGGTTTTTTGTTTCTGAGTATACCACTGATTTTTGTCATTATTTTATATTACCCTTTGACCTTTAATAATATACATTTAGGTGCCAATTTAGTATTGCTTTATGTTAATTTTTTAAAATTTTGAGCAAGATCCTGTTATGTAGCCCAGGCCTTGAAGTCAGTCTTTCTGCCTCAGCTTTCAATTGTTACAAGGATTCAAAGCAGCACAGATTTATTGTCTTATAGTTTGAGGACAAAAAAATGTCAGAGTTTTGATGGTGCTTATGAAATAAGACATGGACAAAGCTGTGTCCTACAGAGTCCTTTTGCCTTTTCCAGTGTCGAGGAAGCCCCTACATTCATTGCCACCTTCCATCTCCACAGCCCTCAGATCTCTGCCTCTGATTGTTCCCATCATGACTTCTCTTTGCCTCTTATGACTGGCCTTTCTTCAACCCTCTTTTAAGGACTCCTGTAATTATATTAGTTCCACCTGGATATGGGCTTGTCTCAAGGTCTTTTTTTTTTTTTTTCTATCTGCTCCCTTTTTCATGTCTAGGCAGCTATTTGCAGGCTCTGGGAATTAAGAACGATCATCTCTGGGTGCTGTTCTTATGTCTGGTACAGATTACAGCATAATAAATATGCAGGTTTCCAGAGAAGCAGCCGTATGCATCCTTAAGTATCACAGTGGTCAGAGTCCTTGCCCTGCTGTGCAGCTATTCTGCCCTGCATTCCTGAACTCTGATTGCTCTCAGCCTTTTGCTTTTCTCACTGAGTCCCCTGACTTACCAGTTTATAGCACTTGCAGGTACTTTAAATAGTCAAAAGGCCAGGCCAAGCCCAGAGTTCTCTCAGCCTGTGGATCAGGACGTAGTTCTCAGCTACTTCTCTAACATCAGGTCTGCCTGCATACAGCCATGCTCCCTCCATGATGATAATGGACTAACCTCGGAAACTGTAAACCAGCCCCCAATTAAATACTTTCTTTCCTAAGACTTGACTTGATTGCGGTGTCTCTTCACAGCAATAGAACAGTGACTGAGACAGAGGTATATATAAATTCTGTTTGTATCTGCAGGGGAGACACCTTTGGATACCAGTTAAGTCAGCATGATCTGGCGCTGAACTATTATTGGGGCTTCCTATCTCTTTACTCTTTAGATTTCTCTCCCTCTCCTGTAGATGCTCACTGCTTTGCCCTGTCTATACCTGCCTCTCCTTGGTTCTCCTCTCATCTTTTCCCTCATTCTTTTCTTTCATCTCTGGTTATTTGGTTTTTGTTTTCTGCTTTTCTTTGCTAGACTCACTGCTGTTTTATTTGTGTATTCCTTTGTCCTCAGAGGGCTTTTTAAAACTATGAATGAGATCAGGCCACCACTCCTTCATTAAAACTACTAGTTTCCAAATGCATGTAAAGCGAAACCTGATTTTTTTTAACACTACCTGTGTGATGGAGCAACTCTCCAACACTATTTTTCTAAGCCACCGATTTTCTACCCTTCAGCCATTGTCTTCTTAAAGTGCTTGGAATTCATCGTACTTTCTTGACATGGAGCCTTTGTAAAAACTGCTTTTTATGTACAGAACCCTTCTTCTTTTCTTGGCTAAAACTCTTAGCATTCTTCATTGTTGTGGGTTATTAATATTTATTATTGATTTATCTTTTAGTTAAACAGCAGTTATTCCTAAACCAGCATATGTATACCCAAATCACCATACAGAGACTAGGGTATATTTAGTTAATCTAGAGCACAATGCTGGGCAATGATTAGTCCGTCCTAAACCTCCAAGCCTGCATAGTTTCCTACCATTCAGATTTTATACATTATACTTGCTTTTAGTTATATCTTAGGTCCAGTCATTTCTCTTTGTGGTTCCAAGTCCTCTCCTGCTGAACTCTGCCCTCTCCTCCTCCCACTCCCTTCCTTCTCTTCCCCTCCGGACCAGGATGACCCACCCTATTCTCTCCATTGCACAGCACTGGCTTATTGTTTTATTGACAATACAGAGAACAAATGGTGGCAGGTTACACAAACTTGAGACAGGTGATGCTTAGAGTAAACATCACAGTGCAATGTCTGGATGGAAACCAGAGAGTTGGGGAGAGAAATCAGCATTTGAATGAACAAGGGTAAATTGTATACATTCCATAAGAATATTATAACATTTCCTCCTTTAAGTCCAAAAAAAGCCTCCTTTTCTTTCCAAACAATAAAAATTATAAAACAGTTATGAAAGCTATTAGGTAAGATTTACATGTGCAATATCCAGTCCATGTGTATTTGTCAACTTAGGAGAAAGTATCTGATTATCCTATCTTGGCAAGTTTAGAGTTCTATACCTAAATTAACTTTTAGCTTTGTTGGTATTACCTATATAAAAGCATTTTCTTAAATTCTTAAACAACTTAAGCTTAATTGTAGAACTATAACTATTTGGTCTTCAACCCCACCAGAGACTTGAGAAGGAATAAAATTAGTTACTGGAGTAAATAGGAAGTAAATATTAGCAGCATCCAAAAAATAAAAAATTGACAGAGACAGTTTTCTGCCTGAACAGTCACCCATAACTCTTTATAATGTTGGAGGATCATCTTTAGCCCTTTGGCTCAGTATATTTGACAGACATATATGTGAAGCAGGAACTATTTAGGACTTGCTTACCCTGTCTTGGCAGAGTTTGGCAGTCAACTTGTCCTGCATTTAAGCTTGCCCATTTTTGGCAGAATTGTGTCTGTCATGAAACAAGGGCATTTTTTTTTTTTAACCCGTATGGCTTGTTTGCCACATTTGAAGCCATCTCCATATGGAGGTTCTTTGTTGCTCATCATCTTCTTTGAGGTAGGCGGGGTGCTGCCAGGAGGTGACCTGTTTAATTGTCAAAGAATCTTTAAAATAACAAAGACATTTTAAAATGCCATATTTTATAGGTCTCTGAGGTTTTTGAAGACTTACCTATCTTTATAGAATCATATCTATCTGTTAACCCTAGGTTGTATACTCCTGTGATAAATTAGACTGTTATCTGAGATAATTATGAGTTAATTAATTAACAGTTAACTTGCATTACCTAATACCCTAAACAGTTTATAGTAGCAGTTTAAAAGTATTGGAAGTAACCTTGAATTTGTATCAGTATGCTAAAATTTACCAATGTATTAAAATTAGACTCATTTTTGCATCAATATACAAAATCTTATACCAGAGTTAAAAATCATCTTATTTGAGAATAACAAATAAAGCCCTAAGTTTGGTGGATTCAATAATCTACCTTTTGTCTTATTATTCCCATAAGATATCCCTGTATTCTCCTTTCTTTCTTTTTAACGCCTTTTTTCCTTATCTAAGGAAGAAAGAGAAAAGGAGATGATAGGAGAGAAATCCCTGAGTCTAATCTTGTTTTCTCTCTGAATAAGATCATTAATAATTTATAACCATAACCCAATGACAATAAACATTCATAGCCACAGAAAACAACCAAAAACCTACCCAACCATCCTTAAAGGAAATTGGACATCATTCTCATGATTTTTTCTAGCTGGCTTTTTGGACACATAGAAATCCTATTAGGGAGCCCAAAGGAAATTGGGAAAATGGTTAATTAAGTAAGCATTAACATTTGTGGTCCGGTCTTTGAATGTTGAGAAATTTCAGGCTTAATAGGAGTCCTGTTTAGAACAGTCTAAAATGCTGGGCCAATTGAGATTAGTAGATTTCTTGAAAGCTCTCTTGAGAGCAGGCTTTGATGAGAAACATCAGCTTAAGCAGTTGAGGCAGGAACAAGCAGAATGCTGGAACATGCAAGATGCTGGAACAGATGTGTCAGTGTCTCAGCATGCTGGAAGGATGAATTCTGTCAGATTTGATCCAGCATCTCCAGTGTCCAGTCCTTTTGTTCTTCAAACATATAATTTCTCACAGCATTATACAGTCATATAATTATAAATGTATGAGATGTTCAGGGTGAAACTAAACTGTAAACCAATTTTATCTATGCCAATTAAAAGAATGGCATAATAAATTTTGAGGATATTGTAGCCAAGGATTTATTGGCCAGGTATTGTTGAAGTTCTGGCTGGAGACATTTTTTATGTCTCAGTCAGTTTCAAAGTTTTTCCCAAGTAAAGGAGTCAGCACTTTATGTTACCTGTTTTGTTTGGTCTTCTTGATTTCTCACTTCTCGTGTGTGGCCAAGTTCTTCAGGTGGTCTTCCTCTGTCTTATCTTATTTTTATTAGTTTTGATGGAACCCATAATTTTTCTTCTCCTGTATGAATATTAGCAAAACCTCTTCCCCAACATAACAAATTCCCTGCTCTCCATTGTGAAGTTAGGGTATTTTTGAAATATATAAGCTGAAATAATTCAACAGTTTTTTTTTCTATAACGTAGTGTCTCCATACCCATTGTTTGTTGTTCATTAACATTTAAGAAATTTAAGGTCAAGAAAGCATTATGTAATCTATCTCTGGGGGTCTTTGATACTCCTCTTTGTTTGCCAAGCATGTCCCTTAAAGTATGATTGGAGCTTTGGATGACTGCTTGACTGGTAGGATTGTGCAGTATACTTATGAAATGTTTTATCTTGTAATATGTAAAAGATCATTCCATTTTGTTAAAGACATACACTGTAGCATTATCAGTCTTTTTTAATTTAAAATTTTTATGTTAATTACAGTTTATTCACTTTGTATCCCAGCTCTAGTCCCCTCTTTCATTCCCTCCCAATCTCACCCTCCCTCTTGTCCCCTCTATGCCCCTCTCCAAGTCCACTGATAGGCGAGGTCCTCCTCCCCTTCCATCTGATCCTAGCCTATCAGATCTAAAATCCAGCTACTGAGTTCATGTCAGAGACAGCCCCTGTTCCCCTTATTAAGGGTTCTAGGTTATCTCCATGCATGGTCCTTGATTGGAGTATCAGTCTCAGAAAAGACCCCTAGACCCAGATTTCTTGGTTCTGTTGCTCTCCTTGTAGAGCTCCTGTTCCCTCCAGGTCATACTAACTCCTTCTTTCATAAGGTTCCCTGCACCCTGCCCAAAGTTTGGCTATGAGTCTCAGCATCTGCTTTCAATGGCGCTCTGTGGTAGACTCCTGTCCTGTTCCCTGTTTTCTCCCTCTTTCGATGTCTGTCCCATTTGCCTTTCTGAGTGAGGATTGATCACCTTACCCTGGGTCCTTCTTCTTGTTTAACTTCTTTAGATATACAGATTTTAGTATGTTTATCCTATATTATATGCCTAATATCCACTTATAAGTGAGTATATACCATGTGTTTCTTTCTGCTTCTGGGATAGCTCACTCAGGATGATCTTTTCTAGTTCCCACCATTTGACTGCAATTTTCATGATATCCTTGTTTTTAATTGCTGAGCAGTGTTCCATTGTAAAAATGTACCACAATGTCTGTATCCATTCCTCAGTTGAGGGACATCTGGGTTGTTTCCAGATTCTGGTTATTAAAATAAAGCTGCTATGAACGTGATTGAGCAAATGTTCTTGTTGAATACTTGAGCATGCTTTGGATATATGCCTAGGAGTGTTATAGCTGGATCTTGAGGAAGCACTATTCCTAACTGTCTGAGAAAGTGCCAGATTGATTTCCAAAGTGGTTGTACAAGTTTACATTCCCACCAGCAATGGAGGAAGGTTCCCCTTTCCCTACATCCCCTCCAGCATGTATTGTCACTTGAGTTTTTGATCTTGGACATTTTGATGGGTGTGAGGTGTAATCTCAGGGTCATTTTGATTTGCATTTCCCTTATGACTAAGGATGTTGAACATTTCTTTAAGTGTTTCTCTGCCATTTGAGATTTCTCTATTGAGAATTCTGTTTAGCTCTGTGCCCATTTTTAATTGGATTACTTGTTTTGTTGCTTTTTAACTTCTTGAGTCATTATATATTCTGGATATTAGCCCTCTGTCAGATAAAGGGTTGGTGAAGATCTTTTTCCAGTCTTTAGGCTGTCATTTTGTTCTGATAACAGTGTCCTTTGCTTAACAGAAGCTTTTTAGTTTCATAAGGCCCCATTTATTGATTGTTGATCTTAGAGCCTGTGCTGTTGGTGTTCTGTTCAGGAAGTTGTCTCCTGTGTCAATGAGTTCAAGGCTCTTCCCCATTTTTTCTTCTAAGAGGTTTAGTGTGTCTGGTTTTATGTTGAGGTCTTTGATCCACTTGGATTTTAGTTTTGTGCAGGGTGATAAATATGGATCCATTTTCATTTTTCTATGTGTAACATCCAGTTAGACCAGCACCATTTTTTGAAGATGCTGTCTTTTTTCCATTGAATGGTTTTGGCTTCTTTGTCAAAAATCAAGTATCTGTAGGTGTGTGGGTTTGTTTCTAGGTCTTCTATTCGATTCCATTGATCCACCATTCTGTTTCTATGCCAGTACCATACAGTTTTTATTACCATTGCTCTGATCTCAGCTGAGATTGGGGATGGAGATATCTGCAGATGATATGTTGTTGTACAGGATTGTTTTAGATTGTTTTTTTCATATGAAATTAAGAATTGTTCTTTCAAGGTCTGTAAAGAATTGTGTTGGTATTTTGATGGGAATTGCATTGAATCTGTAGATTGCTTTTGGCAGGATGGCCATTTTCACTATGTTAATCCCACCGATCCATGAGCATGGGAGATCTTTCCATCTTCTGATATCTTTTTCAATTTCTTGCTTCAGAGACTTGAAGTTTTTTTCAAACAGGTCTTTCACTCGCTTGGTTAGAGTCAAACCAAGGTACTTTATGTTATTTGTAGCTGTTAGGAAGGATGTTGTTTCCCTCATTTCTTTCTTAGCCCTTTTGTCTATTGTATGCAGGAGGACTACTGATTTTTTTTGAGTTAATTTTGTATCCAGCCACTTTGCTGAAGGTGTTTCAAGGTTAGAATTTCTAATCATCAGGAATTTGAGTAGGAAGACCAAATCTGAGGACACCAAGCCCACCATCCTTTAAGCACCTTTTCACACATTCCAGTTTCCTGACTTTTCTGGCCCTCACACCCCCTTCACACCCTTAATTCTCCTAGTTGGTCACCTCTACAGACTCAGGTGAAATTCAGTCCCAGTGCATTCTTTTTCCCAGTCAATAGTATACTAAGATCTGTCTTAATCATTTTATCCAGAGTCTGGCTTTAGTTTTGACACTCTCCAAATCCCAATCAATTCTATAAAGTTGTCATTTTCCAGACACAAATCTAATCATTGTATCTTCCATATTTCAACCTTCAAATAATTTCTCATTACTCTGAGATAGCACGGTAGTGGGTACCAGCATCTTGACACCGCCCTCACAGTTCAAGTTTTACTTGTGATCACTTTTGGTAAAGAATACCAGAGTGTGGCATTCATTGCCTAAATTCTTTTCTTTATATAGCACCAATTTTTTTTCTTTTCTTTTCTTTTTTAGACTTTACAAGTTTATTTGTGTCACAGCACCTATAGCCAGTTTCCTTCTCATATATAATTATCATTTCTAAGGCAATGTGCAGTTGGGTAGATGGAAATATTGAGTCTAAGAGGCGCTCTTCACCAGCAGTGCCAGCAGCACTGATGTCACCTCACCAGTCTTGGAAGTTTAGTCAAACACAAGCCAACCCCAATGTGATTCCTAATTTAGGACATGGGCTACCAGGATGAGAAGTAGGGAGCTGTCCAAAGCATGTTTGTGTGGTTCTCCAGGTCCCTGGTGAGGTTACAGAGGCCGTACCTGAGACTCATGTCTTAAAATAATATCTGCAACAGTCATGATCAGCCATGTGGCCAAGAGGTAGGCTTTATTTTTTCCTGCCTTCTAGATCTGGAAGATAAAAAAAGAAAGGATTGTTTCTTGTATTTTCCTGGCCCCTGTGACTGCCTTCTAGAAAACCCAGTTTTTATACCTCTCCAACTTCCAAGTTCTATCTTGCTAAAATGCTGACCATGCAACTCTTTGGTGGTGAGCTTTTGAATTCTTGGGATCTGGCCAACAGAATCAAAACCAAACGGTGTGCCACCTCATCATGGGTTTGAAAATGTCATGCTCTAAACCATTCATAGTGCTCACTTGCTTCTGAAGAGAGTGTAGAAATAGGCACCTGCCCTATTCCCTGGTGCTGTAGGCAGAGGGGAGCAGTTGTGTTGTGCCTTTGGTGCTCACAGACCTAGGAGAGCATCTTCCAGGCAGCCAGCCCAACATTTTTTTTAAAGATTTATTTATTAATTTAAAGTGTGTGAGTGCTGTATCTGGATAGTACAACCTGCATGCCAGAAGAGGGTTTTAGATCTCATTGTAGATGTTTGGGAGCCACCATGTGGGTGCTGGAAATTGAACTCAGGACCTCTGGAAGAGCAGGTGGCGCACTTAACCGCTGAGACATCCCTCTAGCTCCAGCCCAGCATTTTTTAACAGGACTCTTTCAATCCCAGTGCTCTGGAGCAGAGACAGGCAGACTCCTCTGAGTTCTGGGCCACTCTGCTCTAATGGTGAGTTTCAGGCCAGTGAGAACACATGGAATACTGTCTCAATACCAAAACCAAACAACAAATAAAAATGGGTGCATTGAATTGGATAAGCTGGACTAAGGACATGACTCAGTGAGCAAAAGTATTTGCTGGTGAACTATGAGTGTGACCACCTAAATTCAATCCCCAAAGCCCATCTAAAAGTTGGAAGGAGAGACTCTACAAAATTGTCTTTTGATCCTCACAAACACCATGATATGCACAAGTCCCCTACCCCCAAACATAACAAAATTTTGTAAACGTGGGACAGGCTGTCCTAGAATTCCTTCTGTAGCTTATGCAGGCCTTGTAATGAGCTGGCATGTGTGTCCCTTCCCCATGGATCCAGAAGTGACCATGTGTTTCTTTTCTTAGGGTTTTAAAGTTTTTTTTAATGTTCATATGTTATCTTTCCACATGTATGTGTATGCACCTCATGCACGCAGTACCCTGAAGAGAAGAGGATGCCAGATCCTCTGGGACGACAATTACAGATGTTTTTGAACTGTCATCTGGCACAAGGACTGATATTTGGTTCCCTGAAAGAACGGCCAGTGCTCTGAACCTAATGAGCCATCTCTCCAGCCCTTTAATAAGACACCTAATCCTGTATTTTTATTCTGAGGGGCAACTTGGGAGTCAAACATAGCCCAAAATATTTCATTGAAGGCTGGTTTGAAAACTTCCTTCTACCAGGGCTGGAGAAATAGCATCGTGCTTAAAGCCATTGGTTGTTCTTTCTGAGGATTGTGGTTCTGGAAGGGTCACTGCCCAGGTACGTGGTGAAAAGCCCTCTCTTGAGGTCTCAGATCCTCACAGAGGTAAGAAGAACCCAACATAAACAGTTCCTGTCACAAAAGAGCTCAGTAAAGAGCTGATGGCCCTTACACAGACTCCATCTTCAGTCTGGATGCTGTGTAAGGACTGCATGAGCAGGCCTGAGGCAAAGTCCGTACCACAGAGACAGACCTTGGTACATGCTGCTAAGGGTATTTTGGGGGCAGATACTGTATTCATGATTCTTACTCATTTTACTATGAGTAAATATTTCTGTCTTTTTTGTTGTTTTATTTAGTTATTTAGTCCAAAAGAATGTGCCAACAAAATAAAAATTCCCATAAAAAACTCTTCATTTGTTACCATTTTACCCTATGGAAGCTGTGCAGTGATAACTTGATAACTTCTTAGAAAGTTAACTATGAATGCTTTGCTCCCTGTTGTCATCCTGGAAATGTGATGAGGGAGTTCTACTTTGGTGAATGGTTGCACTAACACATCGCCGTTTTGCTGGATTTTTTCTAGCTTTCTTTTTTTCTGTGCTTTTTTGTTTTTATATTGTTTTCTATTTAAAAAGTCTGACTTCATGCCATTGCTATGTGTGGGAAGACACATGTCACAGCACATGTGTGAAGGTCAGATTACAAGTTCAAGCAGTGGCTCCTCCCTTGGGCATAGACCTCAGGCCCTCAGACGTGGTTGCATGTGTTTTTACTCATTGAGCCAACCAGGTGATTCCTGTTACAGCACCTGTTAATCCTGTTAATCTACCTATTTCAGTATATTGGTTGTAGTAGCTCTATTTTCATTTTGAGACAGAGAATGCTAGGTATTCATTCTTGAGCCACACTCATGCTTAGGAGCATCTTTCCACTGAGCTTTAAAGGAAAAATTTATTTTGAGGCAGTGTCTAGCTAAATTCCCCAACTATTTTGTCAACACAACAGTCTGTAGTCATACCAGGCCTTAAACTAGTGATGTTCCTGTCTCAGCCTTCCATGTGGTGGGATTCCAGGACTGAACCACAACTCTCAGTCCTAAATTCATATGAAAAGTTAGCAATAGGAGTCTGTCTTCTTTTAAGAAGTAGTTTGGCTGAAAGTGTTTCAATTATGGTGTAGAAAAATGCACTTTTGGTGTTAATATTTTCTTATTCCCTGTTATGTGACTTTAATCTCCAATCTCTACTAGTCTTTCATTTTAAGCCCTATCATTCCATGCATTGATTCTTCTGTTTCCACTTTCTTCACTTTTTTTTTTTTTTTTGCTTAGGTTGGAGGTGGTCCATTTGGGAACCAGGCCTGTGGCAGGCTTTCTCAACTGTGCTGATGAAAGCACCAAGGGAACATGACTTTTGTGTCCTGTTCATGGGCAGTCAGGGATATCTGGTGTGGTGCCTGAGCAAGCATCTTGAAGGAGTCAAGGGAAGCAGGATCTTGACCCTGAGAGGCTGTGGTTATCATGGCCACTGTGTGCTCACTCTGAGGTATCCTGTGTTATTCTACAACATTGCTAAGTTATCTTTCTGATGACTGTCCCATTCTCCACCTGTAAATAGAGTATCAGAGTTGTACATCTGAATAAAATTGCTTAATATGAGCTATCAGGTTATGCAAGACATACTGATGCCAAACTTTCTTTCTTTGTCTTCTCATCCCAGGTCTTCATCCTGGTAACCTCATCTTTGGGGCCCCTAATAGTTGGTGTTTGGTGTCTAAACCAAGCTGGTTTGTTTTGTTTGTTTCTTTATTTGTTTATAGAGACACAGTTTCTTCTTGTAGCTTTGGATGTCCTGGAATGCATTTTGTACACCAGGCTTAAACTTTGATGAATGATGTCCTGACTACAGCTCCGAAGTGCTGGCATGATATGCCAGTGTTACCACTGAAGGCTGGGAACTTGTTAGTGTTTTGCCTACTAATGTTCAGCTGAGAGAGGTGTGAGCAATCCAGGTGAGCCTTTTTAAGATTGCTAATTCTTGGTAAATATCAATCAGGTGTTGTTGATTATTAATATTTAATATTGATTTATCTTTGAGTTAAACAGTGGTTATTACTAAACTAGCTGTATACCCAAATCACCATACAGAGACTAGGATTTATTTAATTAACTTAGAGCACAATGCTAGGAATAATTACTCCATCCTAAACCTCCAAGCCCGCAAAGCATCCTCCCATTCAGATTTCCCACATTATGCTTGCTTATATCTTAGGAGGTCTGGTGCAACTCTCCTGGTGTTTCCAAGTCCTCTCCTCTCAGATCTCTCTTCTCCGATATTCCTCCCACTCCCATCTTTATCTTCCCCTCTGGACCAGGATGTCCCAAACCTATGCTCTCCATTGCTTAGCACTGGCTGGTTGTTTTTATTGGCAACACAGAGAACAAATACTAGCGTGTTCACACAAACTTGAGACAGGTGATGCCTACAACAAGCACCGCAACGCAATGTCTGGAACCAGATAGTGGGGTAGAGAAATCAGCATGTGAATGAACAAGAGTGAATTCTAGCCATTCCACAAGAACATTATACCAAGAAGGTGGTTTAAATTTGACCTGGTTGGACTTGGGCCCTTTCAGCTGTGGGTCACTCCATTTCACATTGTTTAATAATCAGCATATGTTAGAGACCTTATGCCTAAGTCAAGGAGCGGTGCCTACTGAGTGCAGGAGTAGCGCAAGGACGACTCTGTTATGAAATATAAGAGGCCGGGGTTGGGAGTATTGTTGGTAGGCTGATCCAAGCTGTGAGAAATTATGTCAGGGGCATTATTATACATCTGGTGTAAAAAAGGTATTTGGGAGGAGGGGGAGCAGTGAGGTCCTGTGGATAGACTCAGAAAAGTGGACATGCAGACAGGCAGACAGACAGGGAGCCCCCACCAGGGCAGAGAGAGGGAGAGAAAGGTTGAGCACAGGGAACAGAGAAAGAGTTGGTATAGGGGGCAGGCCCTTTTATCTCGCGGAACACGCCTAGAGAATCGGGCGCACCTGTCCCCCACGGCAAGTGATGGCGGCAGGGGATGAGCCGTTTCTAGGTCCCTGAGATTAAGCTAGTGGAATTGCCTGTACGGCAACAGGCGCAAATTTTACTGGAATGCCAATCTCCGCAGGTTTGGGACAGTTCTTGCCTTGAGACGGGCTATCCCAAAGAGAGATGTTCCTGTCACTCAGGCCCCATTAGCCAATCAGAGCCTCCAGACGAACCCGCCGGGCAGAAGAGGCGGGAACTTCCGGTCCGCCTTACTCAGCTAATGTACTGAGGCAAGTTCAGTTTGTCCGGAGAGCCGCGCTGTGAGCCGCTGCCGGGAGCCGAGGCGAGCGGGGCGAGCTCGGAGTCCGCGCCATGGTGAGCGGGGCCGCCGTCCCCACGCGGGGAGGAGCCGCGGGAGCCCGAGTGGGTTTGCCCCGGGGGCGGGGACGAGAGGCCGGACTTGGCGCCCTGGTGTTCCCGTAAGGTTCCGTGAGTTCCTGAGGTCCCTGCAAATCCCAGGCAGAAGCGGGACCTCAGAATGACTTGGTTCCCCTGGCTGCGCGTCCTCAGGGCTTAGGGAGCCTTGCGTGAAAACTTCGTTGCCGACGTTACCGTGCAGCGAGCCTCAGCCGCTTTTACTGTCTGCAGGGAAGCAGGTGTGCTGACTCGCAGAGCTCTTTCTCCAGTGTCGTCTAGAAGCAATGCACTTGACATTCAGGTGTCGGCTCCGTCCGCAGTTAATTCTGTGCGGGTGGAAAGTCTGTGTTATTAACACATTTGCATGTAGATGCCACGGTGGTCCAAGTCACGTATGTTAGTAAGTTCAGACTTACTGGGTTTCCTGGCCTCGTTCGTCAACATTTGCTCCCTTTTATTTGTGTGTGTGTGTGTCTGTGTTCTTTCTATGTTTGCTCTCAGGTCCCGCTGATCTCTTTATTCTTTCCCAGACAGTACAATACAGACAGGTTTTTCTGGTTTTCTGAGGGAACTGGGTAGGGAGGAGGACAAGGGATAATACCATGAACTCAGAAAAAGTATGTACTTGAACCTGAGTTTAAAGGCCTTGAATTGTTTAATCTGTTCTTAGGGTAGGAAAGGTTATATTAAGGAAGCCTGTATCCCAGTTAGAGGAGTTGGCTCCCCTTTTGGAGAAAATATTTTCTTTTGTCTTCTCTCTCTTTTTCTTTCTCTTTATATTTTCTCTCTTTTCTATTGCAGTTTTCTTCAAAGTTTTGAAGTCAGAGGATGTCTCTGAGTTTAGTATTTATCCAGGCTTGTGTGTTGATTATTTTTAATTCATTATGACCTTTTCTCACCAATTTCCTGTTGTTGGTAGCATACACGGTGATACTTCTTATTGAACATTGTTGAATCTATAGCTCAGATTTTGTATTGGTGTATTATATTGACATAATAGCCAAGATGGCAGCAAACCACATGGTTACCTTCTACTCAAGGTTAGCTCAGCTCCCTGATAAGGAGAGCCCAGCCTCCATCAGGTACAAATCTGAGTCGGACCCACACTTCTCCAAGGTTAAATGTATAGTGTTACAGCCTTTTCTTTATAAAGACACTTTCGAGAGGTTAGCGTGAATACAGGAGGAGATGGTACCTATGGCATGGCCTAGGCAGGTAGACTTCTCACAGCTAAAGAACATTAGGAAAGATTTCCATGGCCTCAGGCAGAGACAGTTGAGTCCATGCATATGTGTTACCTCACAGATTGTAACTGTGGAAGCCAAGTGTGGTCATCCAGGTGTTTCACCTTCTCCTCAGTTCCTGGGCACAAAGTGTTGCTTGACTCCATTTTATCCCAGTTGAATGTGGCCTGGGCTGTGATTAGACATATTCTGACCTTCCATGTTGGCTGGAATTTAGACTTTCAGATTTTCACCTGTTAAAGTCATTGAATCAAATTTAAAACTTTAGTATGCTTGTGTGACACTTATACCCAGTTAGAAATGCAGCTGTGTAGTGAGGGAAACAAGGAATAATGCCGCACTAACAGAAAAGATACATACCTAAACCCGAGTTTAGAGGCCTCCAAGCTTCCCATCAGCTATGTGTTCGGGGGGGGGGGGTCTAGGTCCAGATCATGTATGCTCCTTAGTTGATGTCTCAGTCCCTGAATGAACCCATGGTACTGGGTTAGTTGTCTCTGTTGGTCTTCTTGTGATGTTCCTGACCCCTCTAGGTCCCTCCAACTTTCCTCCAACACTTCCACAGGACCCCCAGAGCTCCACCCTATGCTTGACTGCAGGACCCAGCATTTGTCTCAATCCTCTGCTGGCTGGAGCCTCCCAGATGCCAGTCAAGTTAGGCTCCTGTCTGCAAGCATAGCAGAGTATCATTAATAGTGTCAGGGACTGGCTTTCTACCCTGGCGTAGGTCTCGGGTTAGGCCAATTATTGGTTGTACTTCCCTCAATCTTTGTACCCCATTATCCCTGCACTTCTTGTAGGCAGGGGGTAATTTCTGGATCAAAGGTTTTGTCAGTGGGTTGTTGTTCCCCTCCTTCCACTAGTCCTGCCTGGCTAGGAGGTTGGTCACTTCAGTCTTCATGACCCTCCCTCTTAGGAGTCTCAGCTAGGGTCACACCCATATCCTCCCAGGAGCCTACTCATTTGCAGGCCTCCAGCTTGACAAAGAGATGTCCCTCCCCAGTTCCCCTTCTTGTTCCCAGCTCTCTCACCTCCCACCCCACATCTGATCACCACCCTTGTTTCCTTCTCCATTCCTTTCCTGCCCAGTTCCCTCTCTTCATCCACTTCTGCTGTCTGTTCTATTTCCCCTTCCAGCACTCTCCCTTTGGCTCTCCTTGTTCCTTAGCTTCTTTGGGTCTGTGGATTGTAATATGGTTGTCCTGTACTATGGGTCTAATATCTACTTATTAGTGAGTACATGCCATGTGAGTTGTTCTGGGTCTGGGTTACCTCACTTAGCATGATCTTTTCTGGTTCCATCCATTTGTCTGCACATTTCATGATGTCCTTGTTTTTAATAGCTGAGTAGTATTCCATTGTGTAAATGTACCACAATTTCTGTATCCATTCTTAATTTGTGGGACATCTAGGTTGTTTCCAGTTTCTGGCTATTATGAATAAGGCTGCTATAAACATAGTTGAGCAAATGTCCTTGTTGTTTGGTGAAGCATCTTTTGGGTATATGCCTAGGAGTGGAATTGCTGGGTCTTGAGGTAGAACTATTCCCAATTTTCTGAGAAAGTGCCAGATTGTCTTCCAGAGAGGTTGTATAAATTTGCACTCCCACCAGCAGTGGAGGAGTGTTCCTTTTTCTCCACATCCTCTCCAGCATGTATTTTCACATGAGTTTTTGATCTTAGCCATTCTGACTGGTATAAGATGGAATCTTAGGGCCTTTTTTTTTAAAAAAAACAAAACAAAACAAAACAAAACACAAATACTGTGTACTTTATTGTACTAGGCAATAATAAAACGAATAAATGATGTCTTATTCCTTAATATCATTTAGGATATTTTTCTTTTTAAAATAATTTTATATTAATTACAGTTTATTCACTTTGCATCTCAGCTGTAGCCCCCTCCCTTGTCTCCTCCCAATGCCACCCCCTTCTTCCCTTATCTCCTCCCATGCCCCTTCCCTAGTCCACTGGTATGGGATGTCCTCCTCCCCTCTGACCCTAGCCTATCAGAACTCATCAGGACTGGCTGCATTGTCTTCCTCTGTGGCCTGGTAAAGCTGCGCCCTTAGAGTCGTTTTGATTTGCAACTCTCTGATGGCTAAGGACATTGAGCCTTTCTTTACCTGTATCTCAGCCATTTGAGATTCCTCTGTTGTGAATTCTTGGTTTAGCTCTGTACCCATTTTTAATTGGATTATTTGATTTGTTGGTGTTTAATTTCTTAATTTCTTTGTATATTTTAGATACCAGTCCTCTGTCTGATGTAGGGTTGGTGAAGATCTTTTTCCAGTCTATAGACAGCCGTTTTGTTTTATTGACAGTGTCCTTTGATTTACAGAAGCTTCTCAGTTTCATGAGATCCCATTTATTAATTGTTTATCTCATAGCCTGTGATGTTGGTGCTTTGTTCAGAAAGTTGTCTTCTATGTCAGTGAGTCCAGACTTTCTCCCTCTTTGTCTTCTAATAGGTTAGAGTCTCTGGTTTTATGTCAGAGTTTCTAACATTCTTCCTACCCTCATTGTGTTTTTAATATTTTTTAATATTTAAAACATGTGTATGAGTCTTTTCTCTATATTTATGAATGTGAACCATGTGAAAGCCTGGTGTTCATTGACGTCAGAAGGGAGTATTGGATTGTCTTGCCTTTGAGTTTGGAGTGGTTGGGAGTCTCAAAGTAAGGGTTGGTGATTGATCCAGTTCCTCTGCAAAAACAACAGTTGATCTTCATTGTAGATCATCTTTATATAGTCTATTTTTTTCCTAGTGATATTGATTTTTTTTTCTCTTACGATCACTATTTCCTTTACTAATTTTTTTGTAGAACTCTTTGACTTGGCATTCAGTAACTTATAAAAACTACATCTTTTTATGTAATTTTAATTAATTTATTTTTTATTTAGTTTGTATCCCAGCTATAGCCCTCTCCCTCATTCCCTCCCAATCTCACCCTCTCTCCCTCATCTCCTCCCTATCCCTTTCTAAGTACACTGATAGGGGAGGTCCTCTTCCCCTTCCATCTGACCCTAGTTTATCAGGTCTCATTAGGACTGGCTGCAATGTCCTCCTCTGTGGCCTAGCAAGGCTGCTCCTCCCTTGATGTGTGTGTGGGGAGGTCAAAGAGACCGTCATGCAAGAGGCCTACAGAACATCTTTTTTATAGGAGCATTGTATTATACTTACAGTTTATACTGTGTCACTCCCATTAAGTATATTTCTGAAGTGAATGTTTAACTCTTTGGAGAAGTTGACCTCGAATTCAAAGAGATTCACCTGTCTCTGCCTCCTGCAGTCTGGGATTAAAGTTGAGCATCACCATACCCATTTCCCATCATTTTTGAAGTTAGTAATTTTGATACAGTTTTGCTAATGTATACTCTGTATTGCTGCTCTGTTTGCATGTCCCTTTGTATATGTTAGTAGGCATTTCTCCTGCAATGGCATATTCTATTCAGTGTACACAGAAATGAGAGGCATGATTCTCCTTTTCTGTTTCCTTTTAAAATGAGTTGGTGATTGCATTTGAAATTTTGTGACATGGAATTAATTTTTTGAGCACACAGAATTATATAAATATATATTCAATGAAATGTACAATTAAAACGCAGCTAATCTCACCACTTCTATTGCATATGTATTACATGTATTTACATGTATATAATATATATACAAATACATGTATATGCTGTACTTTAGGATGCAGTGACCTATGAAGATGTGCATGTCAACTTCTCTCAGGAAGAATGGGCTTTGCTGGATACTTCTCAGAAGCGTCTCTACAAAGATGTGATGCTGGAAACCTACTGGAACCTTACTTGTATAGGTAATAATGCAAATTTTCCTTCACTTTTTAACTTAAAGGGACAAGCCTTTCTTGGTGATTGGTATTCTGTGATTTTGATTGTGAAAGAGGAAGACTATGTTGAATAAATCAGGCATTGTTCACTGAAGATAATAATTTAAATATTCTATAATTTCCAGCAACATTTATTTTCTGATACTGTATTTTAGGCTACAAATGGAAAGACCAGAATATTGAAGAACACTATCAAAATTCTAGAAGAAATGGAAGGTAATTTTCATGTGCAGGCCAATACATGTATGCCTTTGAAGAAATTTTAATATATCCTGAACTTTTAGTGAAAAAAAAAAGTATAAACAAGCACAAGTTTGTAATGATTATTAAATGCTCACAATACCATATTCCTCTGTATCAGGTAGCTGATGAGTGTTTGCAAAGTGTTCCTTTAAGAAACAAGAAAAGGAAACAAGGCCTTAATGGTATCACTGTTTTAATCATAGCCTCATAAGAATCATGTTATGGCAGGCTGGAGAGATGGCTCAGAGGTTAAGAGCACTGACTGTTCTTCCAGAGGTCCTTAGTTAAATTCCCAGCAACTACATGGTGGCTCGTAACACCTATAATGATATATAGTGCCCTTTACTGGTGTTTAGGCACACATGCAGGCAGAATACTGTATAAATAATAAATCTTTTTAAAAAAAGAATCATGTTATAAAACTCCATCCCCTTTGTTTTACACCATTCAAGTGTAAGAAAAGATAGGCACATTTATTAGGAGATTAGTGTATGTCCTAAATGGGTTACAGGCAAATTGTCCATAGTAAATCTAGTGTTACTTACGTATTCGTATAACTTACCATAGTTTAGTGAGAGGGGCAGTTTATGAAGATCAAGTAGGTAGTTGAGGTAGAAAATCTTGAACCCTACACCACATGGCTATGAGGAACAGAAAGTTAAACTGTGTTAATGCAATGTGAACACCTTTTATTTGTTATTCCTTTAATAGGTATATCAACTATTCCTCTGGATACAAACCCCATGATCCTAAGAAAAATGGAAAGAAGCCGTGTACCTCTCTCTTTCCCAGAACAATTGGAAGATATGTGGTCATCCCCACTATGAGAAGGCAAGATGAATGGGATTCACATTTACAAGTAATTGGTTTTCCAGATTCAGTGGGAATACATCAAAATACTAACATTAGAGAAAAGCCCTGTGAGTACAAGGAATGTGAAAAATCTTCTGTCTGCCCTGCCTCATTTTGCACATGCATTGTGACTCCCACTACAGGAAAATGTTATGAATGCAGTCAGTGTGGGAAAGCTCTGAGTTCTTCCAGTTCTCTTCAAAGAAATGAAAAACCTCATATGGGAAAAGGAAGTGATAAATGTGAGCCAAGTAGTAAAAGCTTTAACCTTCACAGGTATCTTGAAGTACAGAAGACAACCTATAATGAAGAGGGTCTCTATGAATATAATCAATATGATAAAGCCTTTTTAGAAGTACAACAAAGAACTCATTTGGAAATGAAATCCTATGACTGTAATCAAGAAGATAAAGTCTTTGCATGTCACAGTCATCATAAAGTAGGTAGAACTAATACTAGAGAGAAAAAGTATGAATATCTTCAATGTGGTAAATATTTTGTATGTTCCAGTTATCTTCAAATACATGAAAAAAGTCCTACTGAAGAGAAACCCTATGAATGTAATCACTGTGGTAAAGCCTTTACCCGTAACAGTCATCTTCAAATACATGAAAGAATTCATACTGGAGAGAAACCCTTTGAATGTACTCAATGTGGTAAAGCCTTTAAATGTTTCAGTGCTCTTCAAATGCATGAAAGAATTCATACTGGAGAGAAACCCTATGAATGTAATCAATGTGATAAAGCTTTTACACGTAACAGTCATCTTCAACGGCATAAAAGAACTCATACTAGAGAGAAATGCCATGAATGCAATCAATGTGGTAAAACCTTTTCATGTAACGATAGTCTTCAAAGGCATGAAAGAACTCATACTGGAGAGAAACCCTACGAATGTAATCAGTGTGGTAAAGCCTTTACTCGTAAGAGTCATCTTAAAATGCATGAAAGAATTCATACTGGAGAGAAACCCTATGAATGCACCCAGTGTGGTAAAGCCTTTAAATGTTTCAGTGCTCTTCAAATACATGAAAGAACGCATACTGGAGAGAAACCTTATGAATGTAATCAATGTGGTAAAACCTTTGCATATTGCAGCAGTCTTCAACTCCATGAAAGAAATCATACTGGACAGAAACCTTATGAATGTAATCATTGTGGTAAAGCCTTTGCATGTAACCGTAGTCTTCAAATACATAAAAGAACTCATACTAGAGAGAGACCCTATGCATGTAATCAATGTGGTAAAGCCTTTGCAAGTAACAGTCATCTTCAAACACATGAAAAAAGTCATACTGGAGAGAAACCCTATGAATGTAATCAGTGTGGGAAAGCCTTTGCATATAACAGCCACCTAAAGATCCATGAAAGAAGTCACACTGGAGAAAAACCCTATGCATGTAATCAATGTGGTAAAGCCTTTACACGTGGCATTTATCTTCAGATGCATGAAAGAAGTCACACTGGAGAGAAACCCTATGCATGTAATCGATGTGGTAAAGCCTTTGCACGTAATAGCTATCTTCAGATACATGAAAAAAGTCACACTGGAGAGAAACCCTATGCATGTAATCAATGTGGTAAAGCCTATGGATATCACAGTCATCTTAAAGTGCATGAAAGAACTCACACTGGAGAGAAACCCAATGAATGTAGTCAATGTGGTAAAGCCTTTGCCTATCGCAGTAGTCTTCAATTGCATAAAAAAACTCATACTGGAGAGAAACCCTATAAATGTATTCATTGTGGTAAAGCCTTTGCGTATCGTAGGAGTCTTCAACTGCATGAAAGAATTCATACTGGAGAGAAACCCTATAAATGTAACCAATGTGGTAAAGCCTTTGCACGTCCCAGTTATCTTCAAAATCATGAACGAATTCATACTGGAGAGAAACCCTATAAATGTCATCAATGTGGTAAAGCCTTTGTATATTGCAGTAGTCTTTACATGCATGAAAAAAGTCATACTAGAGACAAACCCTATGCATGTAACCAATGTGGTAAAGCCTTTATACATCTCAGTATTCTTCAAACCCATGAAAAAAATCATACAAAAAAATCCCTCAGGAATCTAATAGATGAGGTATAGCTTTGTATACCACATTCATTTTCCCCACTGAGCTCTCTCACTGGTGCATGAATAAGATTAGTAAAGTCATTCCATCATTAAAGTACTGTCTCCTTTTCAAATTGTAAACATTTTGATAGCCAAGAATATAGGAATGTAGGAAATTTTGAATAATAAAATCTAATTGCAAATGAAAATCATATTTTGTCATTTTTTTTTTGCATTAGTTTATTCTGAGGGCTAAATTCTTGTTCTTAACACTTTCTCAGAAACAAATGAATGCCAGAGAATTGTCTCAGAGAGTAATGGTGGTTACTGCTAGGCTTAATGACCTGAGTTCATTCTCTTGGATACTCACATCTCATGCAAGTTTTTATGTGGATAGTACACTCAGGTTGTATGCACACCCACACACCAGCACAATATAAATATTATTGGAACCGAAATAAGGGCCACTGAGTTCTGACACATGCACACCATGGCACAGGTGTATACATATACTTTAAAAGTTTTAAAGAGATAAAAGAAATTAAATTAACCAAAATATTGAGAACATAGGACACAATTTACCAGTTGGAATTAATACATTGTAAAATTCCAACAACTATTACTGTTCAAAACAAAACAATGTGGGTTCTTCTTTAAATCTTGCATTATCTTTTCATTCTCTGAGTCAAAGATGGGTCATTTTTTTTTTTAAACATAGCTGGCTGGAATGGTACACACATGTAATCCTAGCACTTGAGAGGTAGTGGTTGGAGTGGTTGGAGTATTTCTCTTGAGTTTGAGGCCAGCCTAGCCCACATAGTTCCAGGATGTCCTTAGCTATGTAGAGATGTGCTGTCTCAAAAAAAAAAAAGGGTGGTGGTGGTGGTGAGTGGTTCTGAAAAGATGGCTCAGAGATTAAGAACTCTGGCTGTTCTTCCTGAGGACCCCGTTTAATTCCTTTCTCTCACCTGGAAGTGTAGAACAACTCTAACTCCAGGAGCTCTAACACACAAACACCCATTCAAGTAAAAAGACCTATGTACATAAAATAATAATCAGTTTTAAAAGGTGTATGTAACATTACGGAACTTGCCCTACCATAATCTGGACTATTCTCTGCATATGTAAGTCTTTCATTCTTTTCATTCACACCCAGAGAACTATGTAGACATTGACAATGAAATGAAATGCACCCAGTCCATTGACAGAGTGATAGAAATCTATTTAATCCTTCAATGACCATGTAGAAGAGATTTTCATCACCTGTAAGTGATAGAAAGTGGAGTAATGAGGCATCTTAATCTTTAGCATTCTAATGACATATTTGGGGGCTGGAGTGTGGATTCAGGAGTCTGCTGAGTAGTAGTAGTCCACTGCTGCTGTTGGGTATCCAAGTTTGGTTTCTGAGCATATGGATCAGATGTATTAATACTGGTCTCAGAGATTTGATGAACCTTTCTGCCTTCTTCAGACATCAGATATGTGTGTGTGACTATTTTGAAAAGGGCTTTCGTCGTGTCTGCTTTTTAAAATTTTAAGTGATTTGTGTGCATTGCTGGAACATAGTCTTAGAATCATGTCATGTGAGGAGAATTCTGAGTGCTTGGGAGAACACTCCAGGAAAACAATACAAGAGTCTTGTGACCTCAGTGTCTTCAAAATACAAAATTATTCTTGAAATGTACTTTTGTGCTCCTCTCAGGTGTTGCAGATAGGAGTGAATTTACTTCAGATTACTTACCACTGTTTGATGTTTCAATTGAGTGTTTAAAGTGTCCTTTATATGTCTGTTAGGAAAAACATGTTTTTGTACTATTTGGTTGGTTTTGTCATTGTATATACTTTGACCTCATGAGAACTATCTCTTCATGTGTCTCTTCATGGCTCCACAACTTCATCACCTTCATTTTCTTTTTAAAGGTGTAGCCTCTGCAGATATTTTGGAAGCTCTTTGTCAGTCTTCCATAGGTAGAGTCAGACTTTCAAGTGCCTACAAAGGCTTTTTAGTGCCCCGAGGAAAAGCATAAACATAGCCTTGGTTCCAGTGAATTAATAAGTCTGGGTCATTGCCTTGATCAGACATAACATCCTCCCAAGAAGCATGTCTTTGAATTTATTCCCAGGGGCTCATTCTGCAGCAGTGAGGTCATCCTTGCCTTGTAAAAATTTTAAAGTATACATAATAAAGGGTAATTACTGTGAGGAAGCCGTGTTACTCTTCGTCCCCTCCTTTATTTTTCAATAATGTTAGTTGTCTATTAGCTCTTCACAGTATAATATGACCCTAATGGTTATATGAGATGCCTGTGATGTGGAATATATCAAACTGTTGGCAAAATTCCTTAAAGGCTTGGCAATGAAACAGCAAAAAGCTCTGAATAAAAAGGTAATAAATCCTTAACCTCTTCTGATAGGGGAACAGGAAAAATTAGCAAAGAATTGTTCACAATAATATTAACACATTTCAGCTCCCCAAACAGGGACATGAGTAATAATCTATGTTACCAAATATGATTTGGCAATAATCCTGGATTAGTCATGAGAGTAGAGACATAATATTAAATTTTACATATGAAAAACATTGCTTAACTGTCAACTAAGCCTGCTTTTTTTATTGAAAACTACTGATCAGTGCTGAAGCATTTTGATGAAAGCTTGCTGAAATTCTCATGCTTCCTTTAGGTTGTTATCTGGGACTATAATCAATCCATAGTGAGTTAATCCAATTTTACTTCAGCAAACAAATCTTGTAGCATTTTATTATTTTCAGCAGAAAGCAGAATATCATTCACATAACAAAAGCAAGATGAAACAACTCTAGTTCTCTTCAACGCAGTGGCCATATTTTTTTTTTTTTTACACAAAGTTGGTCTATTTGTCATTCTTTATGGTAAAACTTCTGAATGATATCTTTTCATTGGTTCAGATAAATAAAAAGAAGATACACCAGAAGCAAATCTCTTACACTTTTTAGAATGCAAAGGTATAATAGAGAAACAGTCCATTAAATCTAACACTGTAATAGGTCATTCCTTAAGAACAGTATTAGTTGTTGGAAGGCTTGCTTGTAAAGGTTCCATTAATTATCTGGTCGTGTTTACTCAGCATAGATCCTGCTGCAAGTGCCATTTTCCTTACCTTTTCTTAATCACCAAAATAGAATTCCATCACCTGTCGAATTGTTCCATATGCTGTTTTTCAAGTTGGTCCAAGAGTAATTATCTCTTTTTCTTTTCTTTTTTCTTCTTTCTTTCTTTCTTTCTTTCTTTCTTTCTTTCTTTCTTTCTTTCTTTCTTTCTTTCTTTCCTCTTTCTTTCTCTCTTTCTTCCTCTCTCTTTCTTTCTTTAAGGGCTCAGTGATCTACCCAGATGAGACCTTCAGAAAGCCAGGTTATAGGATCAGCATGACATGTTTAGGCAGCTTCTAGGAAAAATACCCCAAATCTGATCTACTAGATTTTGAAATAGGATTTAAAATTTCAGTTATTTACTGCAACTCTTTTCCCAGATCATTTCCAAAAATCCATCTTTGTGAGAGCATCATCTTTACAGCAGGGTTATTAGGCACAAAGATATGCATACATAGGTTTGATGAACATCTCTTCCCCATAAATAAACTGCCAGACCCTGCAGCATGTAACCCTGGAAGGAACATGATGACCTTCATCAATTTCCAATTAAGACTTTTTCTGGGCACTGTCGTATGCCTGTAACCCCAGCACTCTGGGAGGCAGAGGCACGTGGATTTCAGTGAGTTCAAGGCCAGCCTAGTCTACAGAGTCCAGGACAGCCAAGACTACACTGAGAAATGCTGTCTTAAAAAAATGTTTAAAAAATTTTTTGAACTTTTTTGAGGCCCATGGGATACTACTACTCTTCTGAGCTCTGCTTGGGTGTTTGAAGAGGTCAGTGGATGGCCAAGGTTTATAGGAAAGAACTGAAACTTGGCAAAGTGTCCATCAGCCCCTCAGATTTCTTGCTAGCTATCCAGAGAGTTATGGTGGGTTCCTGTTTAGTAATTCTATCTAGTATACATCTGAGGACTCAGAACATTTTCCCTGTTCCTGGGCAGACTTTACCCAATTAAGCACTGACATTGAAATCAACAGATGAGCAATGCACTGTGCTTTTCCTAAAGTTTGGATGCCAGCAGGAGTAGAAGCCACATCTTTAAAATCACCAGTATAATCCCAATCTGTACCTCTTGGAGAAATCTGCAAGCCCAGAACTTAATTCTCTTATGGGAGGATGAGAATGCTGAAGTTCACTAATGAATTTCAGAAAAATTTTGGTCTGATGATACCCCACTTTAACTTTTTCCTTCAGCAATAAATTTGCAGAACTTCTACAAATGTTTCTTCTTACACCCAGCCTATTTCAAAATTTTAACTCCAGTGCACACTTCTGCCTTTTAAACTTGTTATCCTTCTGGGGAAATACCAATATCAGTTGTCCAGAAATCCATAAGTCCAGGTAACCAGCAACTCAGTAAATGGCAAATGCAGCAAGCAGTTCTCCTCCAAGCAGTCATACCTTCTTTCTCTGGGATGTCGTATTTATATCCTTCAAAGTCCTCAGAATTCAACTAATTCCATCTGGCAAAGACCATGCTCTGCACAAAACACTTAACAGGTATGAACAAACTAAAATCCCCAACTTGGAATTTTAACAAAAACATGTTTACATATCATAAACCAAAACATTTACAACAGTATACTCTCAGAAGACATGCAAGACTCAGAAAACATGTTTTTCCATAGAGAAGCATGAAAACACATTCCAAAAAACAATTCCATGTTTTGAAGAAACTGAGGTCAAGAGGTTGAATTCATGAGTTCATTCATGTGACCTTTCTTAACCTGTAGAGCATAAATTCTCTGGGCCTCTGAATGAAGTTGGCTATTGTTTGAGACTTTGATCCTTCTCATTTTCGGGCTTCCTTCTCCCAGGTCCCACTGTCTCTAGAGCAATGACAGGGTGTGCCTTCACAACCTGCAAATGTTTTATTTGTTTGTTTTTGTTTTTTTAAGAAATAGTTTCACATAATCCAGTGTTTTTCTGAGTTAGAGCAGTGATGGCTACATAATGTCCTGTCAATGGTGAGCCAAGTAAGTTAAAATGGTGAGTTTCACTTGTGTGAATGGTACTGCAATAAGATAAAAATTCTATAATATCTGATGGTACTATTTTACTTCACTGAAACTTTTTGCTTGTAAGTGTCAAGAAAGGAAGAAATTCAAACATCCAATTCCTGTATTAGCAGGATTGCTTAAAGGTCCTTGTAGCCAAACATAATGACTCAAGTTGAAATTGTGAAATCCGTAGGGTACCAACTCCTGCACACTCTCCTCTGACCTCTTTTGTACTGTCATTTCCCACCATGCTGTATATCCTTATATACATATGCCTACACTGAATAAATATGTGCATAAATTGATGTAAAAATATCAAGTTCTTATTTTTATTTTTTTAATTTTATTTTTTTTTATCAGTTACATTTTATTAACTCTGTATCCCAGCCGTGTCCCGATCCCTCATTCCTTCCCAGTCCCTCCCTTCCTCCCTCATCTCCACCGTGCCCCTTGCCAAGTCCACTAATAGGGGGGACCTCCTCCCCATTCATCTGATCCTGTTTTATCAAGTATCTTCAGGACTGGCTGCAAAGCTCTCCTCTGTGGCCTAATAGGACTGCTCCTCCCTTGGGCGGTGGGGAGGTCAAAGAGCCAGTCATTGAGTTCCTGTTAGAAATAGACCTTGTTCTCCTCACTATGGGAAACCAATTGGTTACTGAGCTACCTTAGGCTACATTTGAGCAGAGGTTCTAGGTTATATCCATACATGGTCCTTGGTTGAATGTCAGTCTCAGAAAAGACCCTGTGCCCAGATATATTAGGTCCTTGTGGAGCTCCTATCCTTTCCTCATCAGACTAACTCCCCTTCTTTCTTATGATTCCCTGTACTCTGCCAAAGGTTTGGTCATGAGTCTTTGCTTTGAAAACACTGCTAGTTAGAGTCTTTCAAATGCGCTCAAGAGACTCCTGTCATACGTTCAATGCACATCCCATCTATCTTTCTAAACAAGGATTGATCATCTCATCCCATGTCTGCTCTCTTGATGATCTTTTTTAAGTGTACAGATTTCATTATGTTTATCATATCTTATAGGTCTATATAAATGAGTATATACCGTGTTTCTCTTTCTCCTTTTGGGATATTTCACTCAGGATGATCTTTTCTAGATTCCACCATTTGCCTGCAAATTTCATGATATCCTCCTTTTTGATTGCTGAGTAGTATTCCATTGTGTAAAAATACCACAATTTCTGTACCCATTCCTCCATTGATGGACATCTGGGTTGTTTCCAGGTTCTGGCTATTACAAATAATGCTGCTATAAACATGGTTGAGCAAATATCCCTTTTGTGTATTTGAGCAAAGTTTGGGTATATACCTAGCAGTGGTATAGCTGGGTCTTGAGGAAGCACTATTCGTAATTGTCTTAGAAAGCGCCAGATAGATTTCCAGAGTGGTTGTACCAGTTTACATTCCCACCAGCAGTGGAGGAGGGTTCCCCTTTCTCCACAACCTCTCCCGCATGTGTTGTCCCTTGAGTTTTTCATCTTGGCCATTCTGATGGGTGTAAGGTGATATCTCAGGGTCGTTTTGATTTGCATTTCCCTAATGGCTAATGAGGATGAGCATTTCTTTAAGTGTTTCTCTGCCATTCGATATTCCTCTGTCGAGAATTCTCTGTTTAGCTCTGTTCCCCATTTTTTAATTGGATTACTTGGTTTGCTGCTTTTCAGCTTCTTTAGTTCTTTATATATACTCGATATCAGTCCTCTGTCAGATAAAGGGTTAGTGAAGATTCTTTCCCAATCTGTAGGCAGGCGTTTTGCTTTGATGACAGTGTCCTTTGCTTTACAGAAGCTTTTCAGTTTCATGAGGTCCCATTTATTGATTGTTGCTCTTAGAGCCTGTGCTGTTGGTGTTCTGTTCAGGAAGTTGTCTCCTGTGCCAATGAGTTCTAGACTCTTCCCCACTTTTTCTTCTAACATATTTAGAGTATCTGGTTTTATGTTGAGGTCTTTGATCCACTTGGACTTTAGTTTTGTGCAGGGTGATAAATATAGATCTATTTTCATTTTTCTGCATGTGGACATCCACTTGGACCAGTACCATTTGTTGAAGATGCTGTCTTTTTTCCATTGAATGGTTTTGGCTTCTTTGTCAAAAATCAAGTACTCATAGGTGTGTGGGTTTATTTCTGGGTCTTCTATGCGGTTCCATTGATCCTCCTTTCTGTTTCTATGCCAATACCATGCAGTTTTCATTACTATTGCTCTGTAGTACAACTTGAGATGGGGGATGGAGATACCTCCAGATGATCTGTTGTTGTACAGGATTGTTTTGGAGATTCTGGGTTTTTTGTTTCTCCATATGAAGCTGAGAATCCTTTTTTCAAGGTCTGTAAAGAATTGAGTTGGTATTTTGATGGGAATTGCATTGAATCTGTAGATTGCTTTTGGCAGGATGGCCATTTTCACAGTGTTAATCCTACCAATCCATGAGCACGGGAGATCTTTTCATCTTCTGAGATCTTCTTCAATTTCTTTCTTTAGAGACTTGAAGTTTTTCTCAAACAGGTCTTTCACTTGCTTGGTTAGTGTCACCCCAAGGTACTTTATGTTATTAGTGGCTATTGTGAAGGGTGTTGTTTCCCTAATTTCTTTCTCGGCCGTTTTGTCTTTGGTATACAGGAGGGCTTCTGATTTTTTTGAGTTGATTTTGTATCCTGCCACTTTGCTGAAGGTGTTTATCAGCTGGAGGAGTTCTCTGGTTGAATTTTTGGGGTCACTCATATATACTATCATATCATCTGCGAATAGTGATACTTTGACCTCTTCCTTTCCGATTTGTATCCCCTTGATCTCCTTTAGTTGTCTTAGTGCTCTGGCTAGGACTTCAAGTACTATGTTGAAGAGGTAGGGAGAGATTGGGCATCCTTGTCTTGTCCCTGATTTCAGTGGGATTGATTTAAGTTTCTCTCCATTGAGTTTGATGTTGGCTATAGGCTTGCTGTATATTGCCTTTACTATGTTTAGATATGTGCCTTGTATTCCTAATCTCTCCAAGACTTTAAACATGAATGGGTGTTGGACTTTGTCAAATGCTTTTTCAGCATCTAAGGAGATGATCATGTGGTTTTTCTCCTTCAGTTTGTTTATGTGGTGGATTACATTGATGGATTTCTGTATGTTGAACCACCCTTGCATGCCTGGTATGAAGCCTACTTGGTCATGGTGGATGATATCTTTGATGTGTTCTTGGATTTGGTTTGCAAGTATTTTATTGAGTATTTTTGCGTCAATGTTCATAAGAGAGATAGGTCTGAAGTTCTCTTTTTTTGTTGGGTTTTTGTGTGGTTTAGGTATCAGGGTGACTGTTGCTTCATAGAATGAGTTTGGTAATGTACCTTTTGTTTCTATTTTGTGGAATAGTTTGAGGAGAATTGGTGTGAGCACTTCTTTGAAGGTCTGGTAGAATTCCACGCTGAAGCCATCTGGCCCAGGGCTTTTTTTGGAGGGGAGACTATGAATGACTGCTTCTATTTCCTTGGGGGATATAGGGCTGTTCAGTCTTTCTACCTGATCTTGACTTAATGTTGGAAGATGGAATCTATCAAGAAAATTGTCCATTTCATTTAGGTTTTCAAATTTTGTGGCATATAGGCTTTTGTAGTATGACCTAATGATTGTTTGAATTTCCTCTGTTTCTGTAGTTATGTCACCCTTTTCATCTCTGATTTTGTTGATTTGGATAGATTCCCTCTGCTTTTTAGTTAGTTTGGCTAAGGGGTTGTCTATCTTGTTGATTTTCTCAAAGTACCAGCTTTTTGTTTCATTGATTCTTTGAATAGTTTTGTTTGTTTCTAATTGACTGATTTCAGCCCTGAGTTTGATTATTTCCAGCCTTCTGCTCCTCTTGGGAGTATCTGCTTCTTTTTTTTTTCTAGGGTTTTCAGTTGGGCCATTAAGTTGTTTGTATGTGATGTTACGAATTTCTTCTTGCAGGCACTTAGTGCTATAAATTTTCCCCTGAGCACTGCTTTCAATGTGTCCCATAAATTTGGGTATGTTGTGCCTTCATTTTCATTGAATTCTAGGAAGTCTTTAATTTCTTTCTTTATTTCTTCCTTAACCCAGCTGTCGTTGAGTAACAAGTTGTTCAGTTTCCATGTGCGTGTAGGCTGTTTGTTATTTCTGTTGTTGTTGAGGTCCAGCTTAAGTCCATGGTGGTCAGATAGAATACAAGGGATTATTTCAATCTTTTTGTATCTGTTGATATTTGCTTTATGACCAACTATATGGTCTATTTTGGAGAAGGTTCCATGCAGTGTTGAAAAGAAGGTATACTCTTTTGAGTTTGTATGAAAAGATCTGTAGATGTCTATTAGGTCCACTTGATTTAGGGTCTCTGTAAGTGTTTTTATTTCCCCATTTGTTTTCTGTCTAGTTGATCAGTCCCTTGGTGAGAGTGGAGTGTTGAAGTCTCCCACTATTAGGGTTTTAGGATCAATGTGTGATTTAAGCTTTAATATTGTTTCATTGCCTAAGTAAGGAATGTGACGCTGGCGCTATTTGCGTGCGCTTTTAGCGGGTGCAGTGTGCATGCGCGGATTCTCTGACTATTGCAGTGGCCTGCAAGCCACTATTACGCAGTTCTGACTGAGATCCAGGGATTGTTTGCCTGGATTACACTGGTGGACCCCCAAGGCAGAGGCTTCAATGTTGGGGTCGCTATCCCAAGAATCCCTATGATGCCCACACTAGGGGTGTGGGTGGCAGGGATCTCGTCTGGTTGCTTCTGTGGAGAGGCCATGGGTCTGGGGCAATCTCTCCCTAGAAGGCTCACTCACTCTCTTGCAGGACCAGTTGGAATGCACAGGGGTTCCCCTTGCTCACTACTCTCTGTTTTGGTCCTGCTGCGGAAGTGCACGGGTAGGCTAACAGTCAGCTCTGTGACACTGTGGCTGCAGGACTTGGTGTCCACCTTTCCTGTGTGCTGCCTCTTTGTCCTTTCCCTCTGCCAGGAGGGGTTATGTTGACTGGTCCCTGGATGGCACGGGAAAGAGTTAGGTTGAGTGTACTCAATCCCTGATCCCAGGCCCAGATCTCTCTGCCAGAAGCAGCCTGGCCATAGAATCTATGTTTGCTGATCCCAAGAGTGTACCAGGTAGGGTTGAGTGTCCTCAGATCCAGAGCTTGGGTTTCTCTGCTAGGGGCCGCTGGTTGAGCTGGAGAGAGGGTGCTGTGTCCTTGGCAGCCTGCCTCTCTGTCCTCCCCCTCTGACCTTCACCCCTGCTAGGGCAAGCTTATGGAAGTGCTCTCAGGGGAATGCCAGCAGGGGTTGGGGCTTCTCAGTCGGATCCTGAGCCCTGAGCCGGCGGCGTTTCTCTGCCAGGGGTCGGGGGGGGGGTGTGGGGCGCCGGTGATAGAACTTGCTGCTAGATCTTATTGCGCTGGACCCAGGATAATCTCAGGACATGTAGAATGACCACAGTCCCAGATCCCGAGCTGTAGTTTGTTTGCTAGGAGCAGCCGGCAGCACTGGAGTTCTAGCACTGTGAAGCTGCTGTGCACCTGTTTATCCTTCTGCTCTGCCATGGCAGGGGTATGGCGGTGTTTGGGGAGTGCCCGAAAGGATTGGGTTTTCTCAGGCCCGATCTCGGGTTGGGGTACAGAGAATATGGTCCGTGGCAGATTCTGCTGGCCTCCTTTTGCCTCCTCCCCAGAGGGAGTAGGGATTTTGAGCGGTGCGCAGCTTCTCTCCATGCACGGTAAGAGCTCAGTTGTGATGGCAGCAGGTACCTGTGGTTGGAGAGACCTTCCAGGGAAAGACTGGGTGACTCATGACCAGTCTGGCAACTTTCCTTCCCCGTGGGTTTTTTTTTGCGACTGGGACTTCCACTCTCAGGCACTCTTGTGCCCACCGATCAGCCTGGGAAAGTGATCAGGATATGCAGGCTTGCGGCACCAGCCCGGAGACCGAAAACCCGTGTTAGCCGGGTTCTCTTCCGGGTTCTCCCTGGGCAGCCGAGAGTGGACCCGACAGATTCCCCCTCCGTGGGAGCCTCTCCTCACCTGGGAAACACGATCGCTGTTGTTTTAGGTCCCAGAGTTCAGTCTCCTGGTCGCTGCATGAAGTGTGTTGTCCCGCTTCTCAGACACGGTGTTCTCCCGGCGCCGCCATCTTGGCCCCCCCAAATATTAAGTTCTTATCCCTGTGTTTGATAATGACAATGCTCTTGCACCAGACAGCACTAAATGGCCTTGACACACCAAATGCAATACACTAGGATAAAATGAATTATGAATTCACAGTTTAGGAAGGCTGGATTTTTTCCATTTTATCCATTTTTTCATTTTCTTTTACACAGGTTATTACACTGTAGTCCAAACTGGCCTGAAATCTCAATATAGCTCTGACATGGTGGGACCACATATTCTATGTGATGAAATTTCAGGCATTAGTGAAGATGCCCAGTTTTCATCCCTTAAAAGCAAGAGACTAACATGTTGAGGTAGGACCACTTTTAGATTTTATTATATATGAATTTCCTAAAAGATTCCAGATGATCAATGACTGTTTTGACATCAACCCCTTCTTGTCCAAGTGTGCTATATTAATATTGCCTCCAGATTGGAGGGATATGCAGAGAGAGAGGCATCAATATCAACATATGAAAGAAGAAAGGGGCCAGGACTAAGGTCCATTTGATAGACTGCTTTCCTAGGATGCACAGTGCCCTTGGTTCCACCCTTAGCATGGCTAAATCCTGGCATGGAGGCTCCTGTCTGTCATCCCAGCACTCAGGAGGCAGCACTGGTAAGCTCTGGAATTTAAGGTCATTTTCATATACAAAATTGAGTGTGAGATCACCCTAGGTTATATCAACCTTGTCTTAGAACAAACAAAAAAGGAAATGCCAGCGGTCAGAGAAAACCTGGAAATCTTTCCTCTGGAATAAAACAGAAATGGTGGGTGTTATGAAAATAACTCAGAAAAGAACAGAACCTGGGGAGATGGGTCACAGATAAAAGCACACTTATTGTGTAAATCATGAGACCCTGAGTTCAACATTGGATCCACTGAGTAGATCTTGGCCTGGGATTCATGCCCTACCTCCCTGTGCTGGCTGTTCTTGGTTGTTAACTTGATTATATCTGGAATTAAATAAAACTGAAACATGGAGGGCACACCTGTGATGGGTTCTTGGCTAATTTGAAATTGGATGATCCACTCCTAATCAAGAACTTTGAGATAGGGAGATACATGCATTTAATCTGGATCTTGAGATATGAGGATAACTTTAATCTGGACCACACCTTCTGCTGGAACCTATATAAGGAAAAGGAAGAAGGAGAGTTTTGCTCTTTCTCTGATTTTCCTCTTCTTGGTAGGAAGTCCATTTCTTCACTGGCACTAGAGCCTGCTTCTTCTTGACTCCTGCCTGTATTGAAGACCAGCTGAATCATCAAGCTTTGTGGTCTGTCCAACTATTGGATTCTTGGACTTTCTGTTCATGTCCAGCCATTGTTAGATTAGTTGAACAACAGCCTGTAAGTCATCCTAATAAACTCTCTTTCTAAACATATAGAGATACATGTTATAAAATTTGTTATCTACAGAACTGAGACTAATGCAGATTATGGTACTAGAAGTAGTTCTAGAACAACAGAAGTATAAGGATGAATCTTTTAAGTTCCTAAATAGGATATTCAATTTACATACACAGCTACAATTACCAAAGCTTCTCCTGTTACTAAAGCCTCTTCAAACAGGGCAGGAAGCTGTAGCAGGAACTGATAAAGAGTCCATGGAGGATGGCTGCTTCCCATTGCTTCCCCAGCCTGCTTTTCTTAAGAATCCAGGACCACCAGCCCGGGGTGGTACCACCCACAATGGGCTGGGACCTCCCCATCAACCAATAACTAAGAAAATGCCCTACGGTTTGCCAAAGCTAGATCTTTTTGATGTATTTTTTCATTTGTTTTCCTTTTATTGAAAATAGATTGTTTTCTCATACACTATGTCATAATTACAGTTTCCCCACCCTTTCTTTCTTCCAGTTGCCACCACCTCCTCTCCCAACTGGATAGCTCTCTTTCCGTGTCTCATTAGAAAAGCATAGCTTTGTGACCAATAACAAAGAAACACAACAGTACAAAATAACAAAACCCATCATATCAAGGCTGGACAAGGCAACCAAACAGAAGAAAAAGTGTGCCAGGATCAAGCATAAGAATCAGAGACCTTGCCAGGCATAGTGATGCGGGCCTTTAATCACAGCACCTGGGAAACAGAGGCAGGCAGGTCTCTGTGAGTTCCAGGACAGACAAACCATGTCTCAAAAAATCAAACAAACAAGAACGAGAGACCTCCTTGTTCACCTGCTCAGGGGTCTTGTAAAAAAGACTAAGCTAAAAGTATAATATATGCAAAGAACTTGGTGCAGACCCCTGTAGGCCCTGTGCTTTATGCTTCAGTCTTATGAGTTCATATGAGCCTTGCTTAGTCTATTCAGAGATCTTTGTTCTTTTGGTATCCAGAATCCCCTCTGGCTCTTACACTTTTCCTGCCTCCTCTTCCATGGGGTTCACTGAACTCTGAGGGGAGAGATCTGATGGAAACACCGCAATTAGAGCTAAGTGTTCCAAGGTCTCTTATTGCAAGTACTGTCTGCCTGTGGCCCCCTGCATCTGTTTCCATCTACTACAGAAGGAAGGGAAGCTTCCCTGATGATGACTGAATGAGGTCCTGGTCTATGAAATTGTGGTGTCCTCCTCCTAGATCACTTTAGCTTGTGTCAATTTGACATAAAACTACCCACCATGCATTGATTGCTGGTGTATAATATTCTCCTATTTTGTTTATGTTTTAAATTTTTGAAAACTATAAATGTGTCTTTTGCCTATCTATACAGATCTGTTCCACATGTATGCCTGGAGCTTATTGAAGTCAGAAGAAAAGTTGAATTCTCTTGACCTGAAGTTACAAATGTTTGGGAGCCTCAAAGTGAGTTCTTGGGATTGATCCATGTCCTCTGCAAAAGCAACAAGTGACTTTATCTATTGAGCCACCCATACATGTATTTCACTTTTAGATTAAACAAACAACAACAGGTCTCGTATACCTTTGATTAGGATGGGTTCTTATTATTAAGTATAAACAATATTTATCCATTCCTAGGGTGATAAGGTATACATTAATTAATAAAGCTAATTTGCAACTGTGTACCTAAGCTCTATGTCTTTACTAACTCTGTTCAACACCAGGCTTCTACAAAACCTAGATGAGTATCAATATAGATTTGGTGAATAAGGTATATTTAGTAATCAAGATTTATAAATTCCTAAGATCTACTCAGGTTCACAGTAATATTTGTCCAGCTTCTTTGCCTTTGCTCACTTTGTTAAATTTTAGTTATTTGATTAAACTAAAATACAGGAAAACGGTGATATTCTATAATGGAGCACTATGAAAAAAGATTAGAAAGACTGAGCTTTGCTAGGCTTTCCTAGATCTACAAGATGTGATTCTGGAAACTTATGGGAATCTCACTGCTGTAAATAACAATGTGAGTTTTCCTTCACTTTTTAAAAATAAGGTGACAAACCTTTCTTGCTTATTGATGCAAGTGTGGGGCTACTGAGGACACAGCTCAGCTGTTCTGTCTCTATCCTTCACCTCTGGAAAATGGAGCCCCAGGGACCACCTTCCCCAGCCGACATCATGTTGAACAGGATTCATCATACACTAGGAGGACAGTGTGGGATTTTACCAATAATGACCAGATGACTCATCACACCACCATTCCCTACACTCTGGTCCTCTAATTCCCATCACTCTCCAAAACCTGTTGTGTTACAGTTCTCAGTATGCTACCTACATCACAGTCATCCACTCAGGAATATAAGCTCACTGCAACAAGGAAAAATAGCTAGTGTGGATGGTCTGAGCTTCTGGATCCAAAACACAGGTATGTCAATAAACATGAGTGCAATGCAGTATTTACAGAAACTAAGGAATGGAATTGTGACTCACAAATGGAACCCTTGACTAGAAAATTCCAATGAGGGACTGGAGTCATATCTTTAAAATAAATCCTGTACCTAGATTCCCAAATGAAGGACTTGGGCCAGGCTTTAGGTGTGGATTCCCTTGTCTAAAATTACCTAGTGCAGGGCTTGAGACATGGCCATGGGTAGATTCCTGTCACTTCATTAGAGGCAGTGGGACAATGGAGCTGATTTTTTTAAAAGATTTATTTATTTTATGTATATGAGAGTTCTATCTGCATTTACACCTGCCAGAAGAGGGAATCAGTTCACATTATAGATGGTTGTAAGCCACCATGTGGTTGCTGGGAATTGAACTCATGACCTTTCGAAGAGCAGACAGTGCTCTTAACCACTAGCCATATCTCTCCAGCCCCTGGAGCTGATATTTTAAAGTGGACTAAAGTCCATGCAAAACTAACTATATTCAGGACATCAGACAATGTATAGTCTCATGGGTCTCCATTATAAAAAAGATTCTGATGTGACAGGTGAAGGACTTTCTGTGTACATGCATGTATCAGTATGCATTAATCCATACCATGTAATGCATACCAGTGAAGAGTTTAAGTTAACCAGGGTATAACTCCATTTTGAAATGAGCCATCTTGACTGGGAGCTGAACTCAGGTACTAGGAAATATCACAGAATGTACACTTGGCAGAAAACAAAGTTAACTCTGCTAGCAACGGCCTCCAGGATATATCACAGAATAAATACTTAGTAAGAAATAGAGACAGTCTCCCCTGGCAGTAATCAATGAGAATCGGTTGGGAATCGGCTGGGAAAATTCTCCCCAATGTTCCAGATATAGTTTAGAAGAATAGCAATTGTGATTATATGCCTTAGGCAATTGTGATTATGTGCCTTAGAGAAGCTCACCTTGCCCCTCTGACTTTTACCCAATTTTGTAATGCCAAGATATGTGCCCCCCTGCTTGCTGTCATGGAAACGTGCCCCTGCTTGTTGTCATAGAAACACCCTGCTTGCAGTCTTTCCCTTTAAAAACCCTGCTCACTCAGGGCTCAGGGTCCCACTTCTCTACTGTCGTGTCAGTGAGACTTGGGTCCCAAGTTCAATCGCTGTCGTAATAAAGCTCTCTTGTTCTTGCATCGAGTCATCTCCTGGTGGTCTCTGAGGGTCCTGTAATCCTGGCATAATACCAGTTGGGCAGCTCTCTCATATGGTCGAGTGCAAACCTGGTTGGCACACTTCAGTATGGTGAAAGCATTGAGACACAGGGTATTTGGCTGTGGTTTGTATGTCAGCATACAACGTTCAGCAGCTAACATTTTACACAGGGCAGAACCATACAGTCTCTTAATAATGGCATTCCCGCTGCCAGGAAAGAACTTACTCAGTTTTGAAATAAATATACCTAATTGTCCTTTTAGTTACTGTTAACACTTTTAAAAGCCACGTATTGGCATCTGTTTTAGTCAGTGTTTTATTACAGTGAATAGTCACCAGGATTACAACAACTTTTATAACTGTGAGCACATAACTGAAGCTTCCTTTCAGTTATAGAAGTCTAGTCCATTGTCATCATGGTGCAGAGCCTGGTGGCACCAACAGACATGATTGCTTTGAATTCACATCCTTATCAGTTGGCAGCAGGAAGACTGAAGGGCTCTAGGCCTGGCTTGGGTCATTGAAAGCTCGAAGCCCACTTTCAGTGTTAAACTTCCTCAACGAGACCACACCTACCCCAAATAAACCACAGGTCCATGCCTCCAAAGGAGTACTAGTGCCTGCTGAGTAAGTATTCAAAGATATCAGCCTATGGCTCCACTCTACAACAGAGAACATTCTTCCAACATACAGCATCCCAGAATATACATTACCATTCCAAAGGAGAGGAGTGGAAGCACAGTAAGGAAATGCTGGAGCAAAACAAGACCACAATGAAACTTTGCAGACTGCAGTATTCTATATCTCTATGTTTGATGTCAGCACTCTTCAGATCTGTAACTCTGTTCAACTTTGTCGACTATAACACACTTCTCTCTCTTGGGTTGGTTCCACACCTTGTTAACAGGTTTCCTTAGCAGGTATCTCATGACTCTGGCGTGTCCAACATCATGTCCAAACACAATACAGGCTTCACCTTCACAGTTCCACACAATGGTTTCTCTGGGCAGAGACACCCCTGATGTAAGCCTATCCATAGTGGCTGTCCTTAGTTCCTGAGGAAGATTCCAAGACCCCTTTCTTGACTTTTAAGGTAGAACCAAGTGGCTGAATCTACCAAGTTCTACTGCTTGCTGGAGCTGCACTTGGTCTCCTCCTCTAATTACATTTGCACCAGCTTCCTGTTGCTGATGGTTTCCTTTTCTGCTTAAGCTTTTCTTATCACAAGTTGGAATCTGAGCTGGGTGAGTTCTTGCTATGAAGTCACCACTCCCTTTAGTCTATTTATCATCAGACTTTAAACTTTTCATCTCTTTGTGTATGAACTTAGCTCCATTTTATACTACCTGGTTCTACTTTTCCCCTCAAATGTAAATGTATTTTTCCTTGCTCATATTTCTCCTCTTTACTATAAATCTGCATTAGGTTGACCACTGATAACCACACAAGCAAATCAATACTAGGCTGTGTTGCAATCTCTTCTGCCATTGCCATTAACACAAACCTCCTTAATTTAGCCTCTTTCAAAAAGCAAGGTAGAAAGCAGCCAAAATCTTCATCAAAATATCACAGGAACCGCCTCTCACTAATATTCTCTTCCTCTAAAACTTCTTGAGTTGGTCATCGAAATCTCTATTTCTCTCAGCACCACTGTCTTCCATGATCCTTCTGCCATGGCCCATTGAGTGCAACTTCAAGTATTCAATTACTGTTCTCATCCAAAGTCCCAAAGTCCACATTCCATCAGCGAGCAATGGTCAGGCCTGTTACAGCAGTACTTTGTTCCCTGGTACCAATTTCTGTCTTAGTCAGTGTTCTATTGATGTGATGAGACAGCATGACTATGGCAAGTCTTTGAAAGGAAAGCATTTCATTATAGTGTGTCCCTTTACCAAGGATCACAAGGAGTGACCTAGTGTTCCTTTGAGTGACTGACTGTTGACTTGTATTTTTTAATCATCCTAAACAGTTTGTGATAGTACCTTTCAAAAGGACTACAACTTCACATTGCATAGGGAATGAGGGAGCGGGATACAGCTGGGACACAGAGTTATCAAAATGTAACTAATAAGAAAAATAAAATTAAAAAAAGGAAGGAAGTGAAGAGCTTAAGATAGCTTGAATATAACTCCATTTTGAAATAAAGATCTTGACTGGGAACTGAATTCAGGTACCAGGAAATATCACAGAATGTACACCTGGCAGAAAACAAAGTTAACTCTCCTAGCAACAGCCTCCAGGAAATATAACAGAATAAACGCTTCATAGAAAATAGAGACAAACTCCCTGGCAATAATCAATGGGAATCAGTTGAGAATCGGGTGGGAAAATTCTCCCCAATGTTTCAGATATGGTTTAAAAAAATAGCCATTGTGATTATATGCCTTAGCCATTGTGATTATGTGCCTCAGAAAAGGTCACCCTGCCCTGCTAAACTTCACCCAATTCTGTAAGGCCAAGGCTTGTTGCCCCCCCTGCTTGCTGCCATGGAAACCCCTGGCTCACAGACTTTCCCTTTAAAAATCCTGTTCACTCAGAGCTCGGGGTCCCACTTCTCTACTGCTGCGCCAGGGTCCTGACTTCGATCGCTCTCGTAATAAAGCTCTCTTGCAATTGCATCGAGTCATCTCCTGGTGGTCTCTGAGGGTCCTGTGAACCTGGCATAACATTTGGGGGCTCTCCATCCGGGATGCCTCAAGACCTCTAGGACTCCTGGCCTGGAGAGCTTAAACCCCCGGTAAATGTGTTCTATGCTGTCCAGCTGCTTTAAATGTTTGTTTGCCTTTATTCTTTGTTTCTTATCCTGAAAAGCCTCGAGGTGCTTACGGGAGCAGCCAGATTAGGTATGACAGACATGTCGGGGCCTAGGCTGTGGGGGCTTCAAAAGACGTTTTGTTGCCCTGGAGTTTCTGCCTCCTTGGGATAGGGGGACTCGAGTGAGGATCTGTTTCTGCCTCTGGAGTGAGGATAGGTTTCCTAGAACTTCTGTGGCAGAGAAGTCCAGGTTTTGTCTGTTTCTGCCTCCTCGGAACTCCTGGGATAGGGAAACCGGAGTGAGGATCAGTTTTCTGGAACTTCTGTGGCAGAGAAGTCCAGGTTTTCAGTGTTACTTGGTTTCTGTGTGTGATTAATTGTTGTTGTTTTTTTTTTTCTTGGTGTTTTGCCTGGAGTTACTGTTTAATTCTTGTGATTAATTGTTTGTGGTTTTGCATCAACTTGAGAGTGCTTGATTTTACTTTTGTTTAAAACTGGTGCTGTTTTTGTTTCTATGATTTCAGTTTTGTCCCGTGATGTTAGCCCAGGCTCTCCGAAACCAGAGGCCACTGCCCTGGCTCCATAGACCCCCCTTAATCTGTTTTACAGGATGGGAATCCCATGGAAATATTTTTTCCACCTCTTCCTCCTCCCACTCCTCAACCAACTCCTGCTCCTTTATCCAGGTTGGAACCACCATTTGGCCTAGTGCCAAGGACCCAGAGCCTCCATGCAGCTTCTCCCTCTGGGGAACCAAAGGCAGATTCTACAGTCCTTCCCTTATGGGACACGGGGCCCTCCAGATGCTAATGACAATCAATCTCATCATTACTGACCTTTTGCCACATCAAAGGTTTAACTGGAGAACTCAGAATGCCAAGTTCTCTGCTTTTTACCCACCAGCCCACCCGGGAGGATTGCCAACAGCTTTTACAGGTCTTGTTTACCAAGAGGAGTGGGGATGTATTATTTCAGAGGCACACAAAAATGTCCCAGACACTACAGGAGTTCCAACTACAGAACCCGTATTGATGATTATTTTCCCTATAAGAGGCCCAATTGGGATTACAACACAGCTGCAGGTAGGGAACATCTCCTAGTCTACCACCAGGCTCTGTTGGCAGGTCTCAAGGCAGTCACAAGACAGCCCACTAATTTGGCCAAGATGTACAGAAACAGGAAATAGGTCAGCATTTGTGTCGAAGGTAAGTCAGAATGTAGCTAAGTTTATTGGGGCAGATTGGAGATTGCATTGTGCATATAGGCCCCAAAGTTCAGGACAGGTAGAGAAGATGAACAAAACATTAAAAGAGACTTTAACAAAATTGACATTGGAGACTGGCACTGACTGGGTGATGCTTCTCTCCATTTTCCTTTATAGGGTTAGGAATTCCCTTTACCAGCTAGGTTTAATTCCCTTTGAGATTATATATGGGATGTCAGCCCCTATAGTACCCAACCTTAAGATTGATGCTACTGTTGAAATGGATTAAAACAGGTTTTGAGAAATGTTTAAGGCTTCTGTGCAAGCAGGCAGCTCTTAAAGGGGCAACAGCAGCTTCTCAGGTAAAAAAAAAAAATGCTGCAAGCCTCTATGGTCATAAAATTTGGATTTAACAGGTAAGATGTTCCAGCCTTGAAATTACAGCTAAAGGGAATAAAAATAAGCTTTGTAATTTTGTTTGTTTGTTTTGAATATATAAGTTAACTATGTTCTGTATATCTTGATATATGTTATTGATTATTAAATATAGTAATAATCAATACTGCCCATAATTTCTGTCCTGTTTTAAAAACCAGGATTATAAAAATAATAAGGTTTAAAACTATGTTTATATAAAATATTAAAAGTGCACCTTCATGTGTTTATATATAGGAACTTCTTTTGCTGGCAGCCAACATCAAAATAATACATTTAATATTGATTTTAAAAGTACTGAATTGTTTGCAATGATAAAATTTTGTTTTGCCTTTTAAAATTATGGTTATACTTTGTGACTTCATTCCTAAAAAGAGTACCTTATTTTGATATTGCAAAAACAGGTTAAAAAAAAACTATGTTTAAGGCAATAAAGCATTTTAAAGTTTATCAGGTATTTTAGACAATGACCTTAGGCATTCTAACAGAGAACTTGGAACAGTTTCTCAATCCTTTGGGGGAGAACAAAAGACTTTGATATTTGTTTTGTTAATTTTACCAAATAAAACCAAGTTATACTATTTGAGCCAATTATGAAAATTGCAGTTTTGATAAAATAATAAAAAGGATTCTGATAAAAAACTTTTATATGGTTTAAAAATTTAAAAAAATGTCTGGTTAAATCAAAAGAATGGAGCTGGGAAAAGCCTAACCTGAAGATATTCAGACTGTTATAAAATATATAAATTGTATTTGCTTTGGTTTTTACACCTGCAAGCATGATTTGAGAAAGAACTGTAAGATATATTGCTCTTCATTTGAAAGGCTAATGTTTTTTTCAATGCAAAATGTTTTCTTATGCTTTTTAGCCCAGGTTTATATAGGGTTATATTCAACTCATTTTTAATTATTATAAAAATATATGCCTGGTTGCCAGTTCCTATATAAATTATTTAATGCTGTCTCTAAATGAAATTTTTGTCCTTTATGCTTTTTTTTTTGCTGTTCAGTTTTAATGCAATATAATAGGATGACAAGATTTTCTGGCCCTTCTATGTATTGTATTTGATTGAAAGTTTTGCTTTGATTTTAGTTCAGAAAGATATTTGAAGTAATGCTAATAAACATAAATAACTATATATTTATATAGTTATATAAATAACTGCTAATAAATGTGGTTAGTTATAAGAATGGATTTTATCTGGTGTTTTGTTTATATTTTTAAAGTTAAGCCTAGGATGGGTAATTATAAAGTTGGCCTACATAGATCTACTGAAGATAAATATGGGTTTAAAAATATTTATTTAAGAAATATGCCAGAATTAGAGATTACGGCATTCTATTTCATAGGATGCAATTTAAAATAAATAATTTAAAGAGAGATAAAAAATAATTCAGATATGCTGGCCCTCAAGCTTGTCAGAGATCTGATGAATATGGCATTTTAACATGTGTAAGTTTATTATGACAGAAAGTCCCAAATTCCTGGCAGTAGCTCCCCTAAGGTCTCCAAGAAGATTTGGGCACAATGTGACTCTGGATTATGGTATACTAGCCACTGGGCAAGACTGCCCCAACTGGCCCACCGCCTGGGCCCAGCCTAAACTGTGGACAAAACTGTGGACACCTGCAGAGTCAATGTTTCACGTTGCTAAGGGTGAGGTGAGGCCATTCTCTTGTTTCTTTCTCCACAGAAACAGTCTCTCATCTTCTGTGCCTGATTGCTGGACTACCCTGCTCATGATGCCATGAGACCACAAGAGCCAAGGACAGCTGCCTAGAGTGATGGACTGACCAGTTGTCACTGTCATTTTGATTGGTACATGGGTTGGTACATACTTATCCTTCTCAGGTCTCTGATTACATTGATGGCTAAGCTAAGATAATGGTAGCCTTGCAGCTAAAGAGCAGATAGTTAGATCCATTGTTAGTGTATTGGTTAATTTATTAGTTAGTTAAAATTACCAGGTACAAGGTTTTCTATTTAAAGAAGGCAAGCAGGTTTGCCTAGCCTACAGGCTTCATGTTAATTATCTGTGTCTTATAATGGATGGCTAGATAAATGGCAATAATCAATGGGAATCAGTTGAGAATCAGGTGGGAAAATTCTCCCCAATGTTTCAGATATGGTTTAAAAAAATAGCCATTGTGATTATATGCCTTAGCCATTGTGATTATGTGCCTCAGAAAAGGTCACCCTGCCCTGCTAAACTTCACCCAATTCTGTAAGGCCAAGGCTTGTTGCCCCCCCTGCTTGCTGCCATGGAAACCCCTGGCTCACAGACTTTCCCTTTAAAAATCCTGTTCACTCAGAGCTTAGGGTCCCACTTCTCTACCCCTGTGCCAGTGAGACTTGAGTCCCGAGTTCGATTGCTCTCTTGCAATTGCATCGAGTCATCTCCTGGTGGTCTCTGAGGGTCCTGTGAACCTGGCATAACAGAAGCTGTCCAGTCATACACAAATTCACCTTGCTTTAGTCCTGTCTATTTCTGTGGCTAGGAAATTTACATTGTTTGTGTTAGCAACAGTAGTTAAGAACTCTGTAAATTTGTAGACATAATCAAAATTGAGAATATATTTTCAATTTTAGTTGAGATATATTATCTATTTTATAATAAATTATAAAATCATTTTTATAATATTATCACACAATAAAATGTATATTAACCTTGAAAAAAAGAATTACATATGTACAATACCTTAATTTTGTATCAATGTACAAAGAACTATAAGAGTACATTCAACAATCTTATCTTTTGTTCTCTTATTCCTATATTATTTCTACACCCCTATTTTGGTCTAAAAAAGGGAAAGATTTTAATTCTAATAAAGTAAAACTATTTACAATAAGAAAATTATTTTTGAGAAGTGTTCCACAATTTCCTGCTTGGTTGAATTTGGCAGTCTTAAGTATTTTTTAGTATTTTTAGTATTTATTTGAGTGCCCTGAGCTGTTTGTAGTTCAAAGCTGATCTTTGGGGGGGGGGGACATTTGTCAGCTTAGTGGTAATCCTGGCTAGGTAGAACATAGCAGTCAACCCAAAGGTTTGCATAGAACCTGGCTGCATAAGAGGGGTGGAACAGTTTTGCCAGTGTTAGTGTTACCACATCCAAGTGGATTTGTCACTGCCTCATCATCTTGAAAACCTAAAAGTTTACATTTGGCCAATTTACTTTTTTTTCTTGGGACATTTTCTCTTGATGATTCCTTTTTCTTTGCATGTTCATTTGTTCAGTGGTCTCTGAATTCCTTAGTTGGATGCATTTATGCTCCTGAAAAGATAAATGTAAAACCCTGCCCTGACTCTAATTCTGGGGGTTCCCTTTTCTGGCATGTTATATCTCTCCTAGGGAAACTCTCTTTTGGTAATAGAAAAAGAATTATTATCTTTCAATTAAAATTTTAAAAATTCTTTTGAAATTTTGAAACTTAAATAAACATAGTCCCATACACACACATATATTCAAGGTTTAAGTGTATTTATTTTTAGAGCACAAAAGTCATTCTCTTGTATGTCAGCCTGCCTTTTTCAAGCAGATTTTACATTTAAATCACTGTAATACCTATGTGACTTCCACTGCTAGCCAAGTATTGAGATCAAAGGTGTGTGCCTCTCAAGTGCTGGGATTAAAGGTGTGAACCACCACCACCCTGTTCGTTGTAATGCTAGAATTTAGAAAATGACTGACTTACAGAGATCTGCCTATCTCTGCTGGGGTGAAAGCCTGGCTTACCACCACCCTGCTCAGATATTTTATCTTAGCTCCAAATTATTCTAACTCTTAGAGATTTAGAAGACACATTTGAACTGTAGTGACCCTTTGAATTTACTTAAAGCATTTTAAACCACTTAACTGCATTTTAAATACCAAACAACAACAAAAATGTCATTTTTATTTAAGAAGAAAATTCAAAAGCTGATGTCCAAGATGGTGTGGGTCTTGTGTCAATATAGATTTTTAACATTAAATATGGAATTAAGGCACATGTTTTAAGAAAACCCATATTTTCATTTCATGACAGTAAGACAAGTGTGCCTTTGCTAAATTATCATTTGATGCTATTCTTTTTTGATTTTTACTCTTTCATGCTTAGTTAACCATTTTAAAGGTAGGGTGGCTGGTACCTTTAAAAGAGCAGAACATCTGTTGTGTCCTGCTTGTGGACACCCTGGACAGTCTGTGCTGTTCAGAAGAGGACATTGCAGCCCGACCTGAAGAGAGTTGATAAGCTAGGGTCAGATGGAGGGGGAGGAGGTCCTCCCCTGTTAGTGGACTTGGAAAGGGGCAGGGAGAAAATGAGGGAGGGAGGGTAGGATTGGGAAGGAATGAGGGAAGGGGCTACAACTGGGATACAAAGTAAATAACCTGTCATTAATATAAAAAATAAATTAAAAAATAAAAATAAAAAATAGTTTACATTAAAAAGTAATACCTTTTATTATTTTTCTCAGAAGCATTCTTTATTTTATGGTTGCTGAGGTTGGAGAATTGTTAACCTGTTAATCTTACCACTGCTTCAACAAATCACTGTTGGGATTGTGCAGCAAAGTTGCATGGCAGGTTCACAAATCACACCACGTGACTCGTTCCACATGGGAGGTTTATTAAAGGGAGGAGGAAGGGGTCACAGAGACTGTCTCTGGGAAGAGCAGGAGAGAGAGAGAGGAGGGACTGCGAGGTCTCTTATAAGGTTACCCAGAGCATGCTCAGGTAGTTTCAGGTGGTCCGTAGGTGGCTTCACAGATGCCTGATATCCAGTCTGTCAGGTTCCTTGGGGCTGGCTGTAGAGATGCCTGCTTACGGATGCCAACGTTCACTTCCCCATGAACTCATGGCTCTATTAGCCACATAAAGCTTTACGTTTCCTTTTTGTCCTTCTGGCCCTTTACACTCAACCCAGCTTGCACTTTGTTTATCTGAAGTAAAGTTCTAGTCCCTAAAAGATGAATATATACCTCCTGAAAATGCCAATCTGGATGTCAAGATTTGGGTGAAATTATTGTTACATCTACTCATGTATCTACTAGACCTTCAATTTCAATGCCATTTATTTGTATTTTCAGCTTCAGTCTCTGATCATTTATAGCATATTGCCAAAACATTTGTTTTCTGGTCTCCTGATTTTTTTGTTTTATCTACTGAAGCTGTTCTGTCCTTGATTATGTCCAGACCAGTGTTGTTTTTAACAACAGGCATAAAAAATTTTAATTGCTCTGTGGATGAGTTTCTCTGATGCCGACAGGGAATGAGTGAATCAAATTGGATATTTGAGCCTGTGGGAGGTGCCCTAGAGTATTTCCCAAAGGCAAAGCATTACCTTTCATATTCCTTGTTGATCTGTATCTATTATTCCAGTGAGACTACATGGTGTGGTATTGTCTCAAAACCAAAACCAAAGAACAAACAAAACCAGGTTCATTAAATTGGGTAGGCTGGGCCAAAGACATGACTCAGTGAGCAAAGGTATGCATGTGACCACCTGAATTCAATCCTTAAAGCCCACCTAAAAGCTGTAAGGGGAGACTCTACAAAGTTGTCCTTTGATGCCCATAAGCACCATTACATGCACAATTCCTCACTCCTAAACATGATAACAAAATTTTGTAAAAGTGGGACAGGCTGGCCTAGAATTCCTTCTGTAGCTCATACAGGCCTTGTAATGACTTGGGATGTGTGTCCCTTCACTAAGGATCACAAGGAGTGCCCTAGTGTTTCTTTTCTTAAGATTTAAAATTTTATCTTTATAGGTATTTTTCTACATATATGTGTATGAATCTTGTGCATATAGTACCCTGAAGAAGAAGAGGATGTCGAATCCTCTGGGACTGCAATTACAGATGGTTTTGAATTGCCATATGGCTGCAAGAACTGATATTTGGTCCCCTGCAAGAACAGGCAGTGCTCTGAACCTGATAAGCCATCTCTTCAGCCCTTTATTAAGGCAGTTAATACTGTATTTTTATTTTGAGGGGCAACTTGGCAGTCAAACTTAGGCCAAAACATTTCACTGAAGGCTACTTTGAAAACTTACTTCTACCAGGACTGGAGAAATGGCTCCCCTGTTAAAAGCGCTGGCTGATCTTCCAGAGGTCTGGGGTTCAATTCCCAGCACCCACATGGTGACCATCAGCTGTCAGTACTTCCAGAACCGGGTGATCCACAGCCTCTTCCGACCTGCAAGGGAACTTCACAGGCTTGGGAGACAGACTGATATGCAGCCAAAGTACCCTTTTATGTACAGTAAAGACTGCTTCTCCCACTCACTACTTTCTGTTCCCAGATGTCAAAGGAACTGGTCTAGGAGCACAGCAGGGCTAGGGAAAGAAGCAGGGTATCACTTCCCCACCAAGCAAGAAAGGGTTGTGAGTGACTTAACCTACACAGCCCTCAGGAACGGGTGGTCCTGGGTTTTACAAATTCAGAATATGGAGGGTATAAGACAGCACAGCATGATGGACAATGCTTGGTAGTGAAACTCACCACCAACAGTGGGGTCTGTTAGATAAAAGGCATGCAGATAACAGCCCTGAAGCCAGTGCCATATATGTGTGTGTATACATGTATATATGTATGTATCCACAGTTGGAGGTTGGCCATAGGTGGTTGTCATATGTCTGGCACTTGTGTGAAGATCCTACTAACATATGCAAGTGTCATAGGCACTAGGCACAGGGCAGCAGTGTGGAGGACTCAGACATGACATCCAATACTCTAAGTCCTGGGAGAGTCACTGCCCAGATGCGTGATGACCATCTCTCTCTTGAGATCTCACTTCCTCAGAAGTGATGAAGACCCACAATAAATTGTTCCTGTAAGAAAGGAGTTCCGTAAAGAGCTGACAGATAATTCTTACTCACTTTATAACTTCTTAGAAGTTAACTGTGAATACTTTGCTTCCTGTCATCATCCGGACACTATGGTGAAGGAAGTTCTATTTTGGTCAGTGGTGGTACTAACACATAACGAGCTGTTTTTCTCAATTTTGCTTTTATTTTGTTTCTTTGTTTTATTTTGTATTTTGTTTTTCGGGGAGTTTTTGGGTGCTTTTTTTGTCTTCACATTGTTTTCTATTTAAAAATTCTGAATTTGTGCCTTTGTGATGTGTGTGAAGGCACATGCCACAGCACATGTGTGAAGCTAAGAATACAAGGGGGAAGAATAGGTGCTGTCCTGGGTATAGACCTCAAGCTCTCTGGCTTGGTTGCACAAGCCTTTATTCTCTGAGCCAACTAGATGATTCCTTTTAAATTCCTCCCTTCTAATACACCTATTTCAGTATATTGGTTGTAGTTCTCTATTTTCATTTTGTGGGTAGAAAATACGAGGCACCCATTCTAGAATCCAGCCCATGCTTGCCCAGTGTCTGCCCGCTGAATCTTAAACAAAAGTTATTTTGAGGCAAGGTCTGGTTAAGTGACCCAAGTATTCTGTCAACTCAGTTTGTAGCAGCTATACCAGGCCTTAAATGAGTGATGCACCTGTCCCCACCCTCCATGTGTTGGGATTTCAAGACTGGACCTCCACTCAAAGCTCTAAATTCATGTGGGGAATTAGCAAGTTGAGTCTGCTTTATTAAAAAAGTAATTTAAAGTGTTTCAATTATGTTTTTTAAACATCAACTTTTTGTGTCGTCAGTACTTTCTCATTCCCTGTTATGTGGACTGACTCTCCAACCTATACTAGTCTTTCTTTCTAAGTCCTAATTTTTCATTCATTGATTCTTTTGTTTCCATATTTGTTTAGGATGGAGGTAAGCCTTTTGGGAGCCAAGACTATAAAAGGCTTTCTCAGATGCTTTGATGAAGGCACCAAGAGAATATTATATTTTTGTCTTGGCCAAGGGTAGACTTGGAAACTTCTGGTCTGGTGCTGGAGGAAGCATCTTGAAGGAGTCATGGGAACCAGGCTCTTCAGCCTGAGAGTCTGTGGTTATCCTTCTCCTGTGTCCTATGTTCTTTTGCCAACATTGATAAATTATCTTTCTGCTGACTGACTCATTCTCCACCTATAAATAGTGTATCAGAGTTGTTCATATTAATAAACTTGCTGAACATGAGCCATCAGATTACACAAGACATATTGATGCCATATTTTCTATCTTTGTCTTCTCATCCCAGATCCTTACCCATGGTCACCTCATCTTTGGGGCCCCTACTAGCTGGTGTTTGGTGTCATTGACCATGCTGGTTTAATTATTTTGTTTGTTTTTAGAGACAGTGTTTCTTTTTGTAGCTGTGGCTGTCCTGGAACTCACTCTGTGTATCAGGCTTAAACTCTGATGTCCTCTCTCCACCTCCCAAGTGCTGGCATGATAAGCCAGTGCTACCACAGAAGATTGGGAAGCCGTCAGTGTTTTACTACCAATGTGCAGCTGAGAGAGGTGTGACCAATTCAGGTGAGCCTTCTGAAAATCGCTAATGCCTGGTGACTCAATCAGGTGGTTTAAATCTGACCTGGTTAAACTTGGTGCACGTTTTGCTGTGGGTCTGGTGGATCACTCCACTCCACAGTGTTCAATGATCTGCATTTGCTAGAGACCTTGTGTCTGGAAAAAGAAGCAGTGCCTACTGAGTGCAGGAGTACTGCAGCGAGTGCTGACAGGACTTTACATTGCAGGTGCTGTTATGAAAAACAATGCAGCTGGGTTAGGGTTGAGGTGTGGTGTTATGCCCAGTTTGTGAGACCACAAAGACCACCGGAATCTACTCTGCCGCTGTAAAACATATGAGGGTTTATTTAATACAAGCTTGAGCCCAGGTTGCAAAATTTCCTTGGGAAGCAGGAAAGGAATGCGGTGGGAGGTCTAGCGGAAGAGGGTTTTTTAAGGGGAAAAACGCAAGTAGGGAGCCACATGCCTTGACATTACATGATTCGGTATGGGAAACTGACTTTTGAAATGACTCGTTTACTTTAGGTGTCAAGACCATAAACTGTTCTGGCCTGGCCGTCTGGGTGGGTTGCCAGGAGATGGTATCTCTTTAAGTGGTTCAGGCAATCTGGGCCAGTTTCCTAGCAACTGTATCTCTAGTGGGCAGGAAAAGAATGAAGTTAGGTTAGTCCCTCCTGGCAGGTGACTGGACATGTCTCCATCTGGTTGGCTTTCATTCAGGCTTGTGCTTTAAAGTTTAAACCAATACCCCCCCCCCCAAAAAAAAAAAAAACAAAACAAAAAAAAACAACCTAATTTTTTAATTCTTTAGTCTCTTAGGGGGACGGTTCATTTTGAAAGGAGAGCAAAGGTGTGCCGCTGGCAAATTACAAAAGGAGCTTAATTAAACTGGTGTAAAAGGTTTGTTAGGGGCGGAGGGAGAAGTGAGTTTTTGGTTAAAGGTTAGAGGCAGAAAACTGGACATGTGGACAGGCAGACAAACAGGGCGCAGAGCCATGAAGGCAGAGAGAAGGAGAGAACAGGGACAAGCACAGGGGACAGAAAAAGCTGGGGTTGCAGACAAGGCTTTTTGTCTGCCCAAGTACACTTGGAGAAGCTGGGGACCCAGAGGAGGCGGCAGGTGATGGCGACAGATGCTGACCTAAGTCGTTCTTAGTCCCTGAGAGAAGGCTAGTGGAATTGCCTGCACGCTAACAGACACACGTTTTGCTGGAATGCCAATCTCGGCAGGTTTGGGACGCAAGTGGGAGCCAGGGCTCAGAACCACTGTGATGTGATACTTCACAGCTGTGTCCCAGAGATGTTCCTATCACTCAGAGTTCACTAGCCAATCAGGGCCTCCAGACGGACCCTCCCAGTCAGAATGGGGAGGTACTTTTAGTCCAATATACTTAGGGCTCTGGCTAAGATACTGGGCAAGTCTGTTTGTCTGGAGTGCTGAATTGTGAGCCGCTGCCTGGAGCTGAGGAGAGCAGGGCGAGCTCGGAGTCCGCGCCTTGGTGAGCGGGGCCGCCGTCCCCACGCGGGGAGGAGCCGCGGGAGCCCGAGTGGGTTCGTCCCAGGGGCCAGGAAGGGAAGCGCCCCGTGAGGTCACTGCACCTCCCGGAGGGGGAAGCTGAATTCCTGAGTGACTTGGTTCCCCTGGCTGCGCGTCCTCAGGGCTTAGGGAGCCTTGCGTGAAAACTTTCCTGTTGCCGACGTCACCGTGCAGCGAGCCTCAGCCGCTTTTACTGTCTGCAGGGAAGCAGGTGTGCTGACTCGCAGAGCTCTTTCTCCAGTGTCGTCTAGAAGCTCTGCACTGACAGTCAGGTGTCGGCTCCGTCCGCAGTTAATTCTGTGCAGGTGGAAAGTCTGTGTTATTAACACATTTGCATGTAGATGCCACGGTGGTTCAGTCCCGTGTGTTAGTAAGTTCAGACTTACTGGGTTTCCTGGCCTTGTTCGTCAACATTTACTACCTTTTAATTGTGCTTTTTTTTTTTTTTCCTTTTCTCTCCTGTTCTATTGCTCTCTTTATTCTTTCCCAGACAGTACAGTACAGACAGGTTTTTCCGGTTCTCTCAGTGAACCTGTTGCAGAGGGAAACAAGGGATAATATGTACTCAGAGAAAAGATATTTAAACCGGAGTTTAGAGGTCTCCAGTTGTTTAATCTCTTCTTCTGAAACAGGTTAGGGAAGGTTATATTAAGGAAGCCTGTAACACAGCCAGAGGAGTTGGCTGACCCTTATGTGGAGAGACAGTTGAGTCCATCCAAATGTCTTACCTCACGGATTGTAACTGTGGAAGCCAAGCGAGGTCATCCAGGTGTTTCACCTTTTCCTCAGTCTCAGACACAAGATATTGCTTGGCCCCACGTATGCCAGTTGACTATGCTTTGGGCTGTGGTCAGACACATTTCTGATGCTCCATGTTGCCTGGAACTTGAAACTTTCAGATTTCCACCTGTTAAATTAGTTGAATCAAATTTGAAACCTTAGTAGCCTTGTGTGGCGCTTCTACCCAGTTAGAAATGCTGCTTCTTGGTGGCATCATCTCTAACAGTCACACTTAAGCACACACCATGAAACCGCCTTCATTGCCTCCACCAGACCTGAGCCAGGATTTTCTAGGTTCCCCTCCAATTCTTTAATCTCTTCTTAGAAACGCTAGGGAAGGTTATATTAAGGAACCTATGACCCAGTCAGAGAAATTGGCTTTTCAATATTTAGAGGAAATATTTTCCTTTTGTCTGTCTCTCTTTTTTCTCTCCTCCCACTGTCTGTTTCCATTACTAAAGAGCTCTTTTCTACTTAGGTTATATTCCTGTTGTGATTTGTATTACCTCAATAGCTTTATACTCCTATGTTTGAATGCTTGGTCCCCAATTAGTAGAACTAACTGTGTAAAAATGAAGAAATATGCCCTTGTGGGAAGAGGTTTGTCTTATTTGTTTAGCTGTGTCACTCTAGGGGGAATTGGGG
>NW_026590511.1:2519056-2544921 GCF_907164565.1 Psammomys obesus
GGCCTAACAGACTGCTCCTCCCCTGGGGGGGGGGGGTCAAACAGCCTGCCCTTGAGATCCTGTTAGAAATAGTCCTTGTTCCCCTTACTTTGGAAAACTACTTGGTTACTGAGCTACCACGGGCCACATCCGAGCAGAAGTTCTAGGTTATATCCATAGATGGTCCTTGGTTGAGTGTCAGTCTCAGAAAAGACCCTGTGCCCAGATATATTTGGTCCTTGTAGAGCTCCTATCCTTTCCATATCATACTAACTTCCCTTCCTTCATATGATTCCCTGCACTCTGCCGAGGGTTTGGTTATAAGTCTTAGTGTCTGCTTTGAAACACTGCTAGGTAGAGTCTTTCAGATGTCTTTTGTGGTAGACTCCTGTCATAAGTTCAATGCACATCCCATTTGTCTTTCTAAATGAGGATTAATCACCTTCGCCTGTGTCCACTTTCTTGATTATCTTCTTTAGGTGTGTAGATTTCATTATGTTTATCATATCTTGTAGGTCTATATAAGCGAGTATATACCAAGTTTGTCTTTCTCCTTCTGGGATACTTCACTCAGAATGATCTTTTCTAGATCCCACCACTTGCCTGCAAATTTCATGATTTCCTCCTTTTTGATTGCTGAGTAGTATTCCATTGTGTAAAAATACCACAATTTCTGTATCCATTCCTCCGTTGATGGACATCTGGGTTGTTTCCAAGTTCTGGCTATTACAAATAAAGCTGCTACGAACATGGTTGAACAAATGTCCTTGTTGTGTACTTGAGCAAATTTTGGGTATATACCTAGGAGTGGTATAGCTGGGTCTTGAGGTAGCACTACTCCTAGTTGTCTGAGAAAGCGCCAGATTGACTTCCAAAGTGGTTGAACCAGTTTACATTCCCACCAGCAATGGAGGAGGGTTCCCTTTTCTCCACAACCTCTCCAGCATGTGCTATCACTTGAGTTTTTCATCTTGGCCATTCTGATGGGTGTAAGGTGAAATCTCAGGGTCGTTTTGATTTGCATTTCCCTAATGGCTAATGAGGTTGAGCATTTCTTTAAGTGTTTCTCTGCCATTCGATGTTCCTCTTTCGAGAATTCTCTGTTTAGAACTGTTCCCCATTTTTTAAGTGGATTACTTGGTTTGTTGCTTTTCTGCTTCTTTAGTTCTTTATATATACTGGATATTAGCCCTCTGTCAGATAAAGGGTTGGTGAAAATTCTTTTCCAATCTGTAGGCTGTCTATTTGTTTTGATGACAGTGTCTTTTGCTTTACAGAAGCTTTTCAGTTTCATGAGGTCCCATTTATTGATTGTTGCTCTTAGAGCCTGTGCTGTTGGTGCTGTTCAGGAAGTTGTCTCCTGTGCCAATGAGTTCTAGGCTGTTTCCCACTTTTTTTTCCAACTGATTTAGAGTATCTGGTTTTATGTTGAGGTCCTTGATCCACTTGGACTTTAGTTTTGTGCAGGGTGATAAATATGGATCTATTTTCATTTTTCTGCATGTAGACATCCAGTTGGTCCAGCACCATTTGTTGAAGATGCTGTCTTTTTTCCATTGAATGGATTTGGCTTCTTTGTCAAATATTGAGTAGTCATAGGTGTGTGGGTTTATTTCTGGGTCTTCTAGGCGATTCCATTGATCCTCCTTTCTGTTTCTATGCCAATACCATGCAGTTTTTATTACGGTTGCCCTGTAGTACAGCTTGAGATCGGGAATGGAGATACCTCCAGATGATCTGTTGTTGTACAGGATCGTTTTGGAGATTCTGGGTGTTTTGTTTCTCCATATGAAGCTGAGAATCTTTTTCTCAAGGTCTGTAAAGAATTGAGTTGGTATTTTGATGGGAATTGCATTGAATCTGTAGATTGCTTTTGGCAGGATGGCCATTTTCACAATGTTAATCCTACCAATCCATGAGCACGGGAGATCTTTCCATCTTCTGAGATCTTCTTCAATTTCTTTCTTCAGAGACTTGAAGTTTTTCTCAAACAGGTCTTTCACTTGCTTGGTTAGAGTCACACCAAGGTACCTTATGTTATTAGTGGCTATTGTGAAGGGTGTTGTTTCCCTAATTTCTTTCTCAGCCTTTTTGTCTTTGGTATACAAGAGGGCTTCTGATTTTTTTGAGTTGATTTTGTATCCTGCCACTTTGCTGAAGGTGTTTATCAGCTGAAGAAGTTCTCTGGTTGAATCTTTGGGGTCGCTCATGTATACTATCATATCATCTGCAAATAGTGACACTTTGACCTCTTCCTTTCCAATTTGTATCCCCTTGATCTCCTTTAGTTGTCTTAGTGCTCTGGCTAGGACTTCAAGTACAATGTTAAAGAGATATGGAGAGAGTGGGCAGCCTTGTCTTGTCCCTGATTTCAGTGGGATTGATTTAAGTTTCTCTCCATTGAGTTTGATGTTGGCTATAGGCTTGCTGTATATTGCCTTTACTCTATTTAGATATGTGCCTTGTATCCCTGATCTCTCCAAGACTTTAAACATAAATGGGTGTTGGACTTTGTCAAATGCTTTTTCAGCATCTAAGGAGATGATCATGTGGTTTTTCTCCTTCATTTTGTTTATGTGGTGGATTACATTGATGGATTTCCGTATGTTGAACCACCCTTGCATTCCTGGGATGAAGCCTACTTGGTCATGGTGGATGATATCTTTGATGTGTTCTTGGATTCGGTTTGCAAGTATTTTATTGAGTATTTTTGCATCAATGTTCATAAGAGAGATAGGTCTGAAGTTCTCTTTTTTTGTTGGATTTTTGTGTGGTTTAGGTATCAAGGTGACTATGGCTTCATAGAATGAGTCTGGTAGTGTTCCTTCTGTTTCTATTTTATGGAATAGTTTGAGGAGAATTGGTGTTAGTACTTCTTTGAAGGTCTTGTAGAATTCTGCGCTGAAGCCATCTGGTCCAGGGCTTTTTTTGGAGGGGAGACTGTTAATGACTGCTTCAATTTCCTTGGGAGATATAGGACTATTCAGTCTTTCTACCTGATCTTGACTTAATTTTGGTAGATGGAATCTGTCAAGAAAGTTATCCATTTCATTTAGATTTTCAAATTTTGTGCCATATAGGCTTTTGTAGTATGACCTAATAATCATTTGGATTTCCTCAGTGTCTGTAGTTATGTCCTCATTTTCCTTTCTGATTTTGCTGATTTGTATGGTTTCTCTCTGCTTTTTAGTTAGTTTGGCTAAGGGTTTGTCTATCTTGTTGATTTTCTCAAAGAACCAGCTTTTTGTTTCATTGATTCTTTGGATAATTTTATTTGTTTCTAATTGATTGATTTCTGCCCTTAGTTTGATTATTTCCAGCTGTCTGCTCCTCTTGGGTGTATCTGCTTCTTTTTTTTCTAGGTTTTTCAGTTGGGCCATTAAGTTGTTTGTATGTGATGTTACGGATTTCTTCTTGTAGGCATTTAGTGCTATAAATTTTCCTCTGAGCACTGCTTTCAATGTGTCCCATAAATTTGGGTATGTTGTGCCTTCATTTTCATTGAATTCTAGAAAGTCTTTAATTTCTTTCTTTATTTCTTCCTTGACCCAGCTGTCATTGAGTAGTAAGTTGTTCAGTTTCCATGTGCGTGTCGGCTTTTTGTTGTTTCTGTTGTTGTTGATGTCCAGCTTTAGTCCATGGTGGTCAGATAGTATACAAGGGATTATTTCAATCCTTTTGTATCTGTTGAGGCTTGCTTTGTGACCAACTATATGGTCTATTTTGGAGAAGGTTCCATGTGGTGCTGAAAAGAAGGTGTACTCTTTTGAGTTTGGGTGAAAAGATCTGTAGACGTCTATTAGGTCCATTTGATTTAGGGATTCTGTGAGTGCTTTTATTTCACTATTTGGTGTCTGTCTGGTTGATCTGTCCCTTGATGAGAGTGGGGTGTTGAAGTCTCCCACTATTAAGGTATTAGGATCAATGTATGATTTAAGCTTTAATATTGTTTCATTTACGAATGTAGGTGCTCTTGTATTTGGGGCATAGATATTCAAAATTGTGATGTCCTCTTGGTGGATTTTTCCTTTGATGAGAATATAGTGGCCCTCCTTATCTTTTTTGATTAACTTCGGATGAAAGTCTATTTTATTAGATATTAGGATGGCTACTCCAGCTTGTTTTCTGGAACCATTTGCTTGAAAAACATTTTTCCAGCCCTTTATTCTGAGGTAGTGTTTATCTTTGTTGCCTGGGTGTGTTTCTTGAATGCAACAGAATGTTGGGTCCTGTTTCCGTAACCATTCTGTTAGCCTGTGTCTTTTTATTGGTGAGTTGAGTCCATTAATATTGATAGATAATATTGACCAATGCATGTTAGTTCCTTTTGTAATGGAGTCGATGATCTTACCTTGTTTCATTGCTTGTTTTCTTTTCATTTTTGTTGGGATATTATCTGTATGCCCTGTTTTCTTGGGTGAATTCGTTTTCGTTGGATTGGAGTTTTCCTTCTAGTATCTTCTGTAGGGTTGTTTTGCTGTATAGATATTGGGTAAATTTAGTTTTGTCATGGAATATTTTGTTTTCTCCATCTATGTTGATTGAGTCTGGGTTGACATTTGTGATCTCTTAGAGTCTCCATGATACTTGCCCAGGCCCTTCTGGCTTTCATAGTTTCTGATGAGAAGTCTGGTGTGATTCTGATAGGTCTACCTTCATATGTTACTTGGCCTTTTTCCCTTGCTGCTTTTAATATCTTTTCTTTGTTCTGTAGATTTAGTGTTTTGACTATGATGTGACGTGATGTGTTTCTTTTCTGGTCTAGTCTATTTGGTGTTCTGTAGGCCTCTTGTATATTTATGGACATCTCTTTCTTTAAGTTGGGAAAATTTTTCTTCTATGATTTTCTTGAAAATATTTTCTGGACCTTGGAGCCTGGAGTCTTCTTTTTCATCAATTCCTATTATTCTTAGATTTTGTCTTTTCATAGCATCCTTGATTTCTTGGATATTTTGTGATTGGAACTTTTCTGATTTTACTTTTTCTTTGAGAGAAGTATCAATTTCTGCAAGTGTGTCTTCAGCTCCAGAGATTCTCTCTTCCATCTCTTGTATTCTGTTGGTGATGCTTACTTTTGTGGTTCCTGATCTTTTCTCCAAGTTCTCCAGCTCAAGAGTGTTCTCATTTTGTGTTTTCTTTATTTATTCTAATTCTGTTTTCATGCCTTGCACCATTTCTTTCATGTGTTTGAATTTGGATTCCTGTCTCTCTACGATGGACTCTATTTCTTGGTTCAATTCCTTTTTGTATGCCACTAATTTTTTCTCTACTTGTGCCTCTATTTGTTTGGCTATGTTTGCCTGTGTTTCTTTAAGGGTTTTGTCTATTTCTTCTTTCTTTACCTCCAATTGACTGGCCAACTCTTTGAAAGATTTGTTCATTTCCTTCTTATGAGCCTCAAATAATTGAGCAAGCATGGCTTTAAGGTCATTTTCCTGTGCTTCTGATGAATTGGTGTATCCATCGATTTTGGGGTTTGCTGGTGAAGTCATGATGTCCTGATTTATGTTGGAAGTGTTCTTTCACCTACCCCTGGCCATTGGCTTATCTGAGACCTTCCCTGTTTGTTTTTGGATTCTGCCGATCAGACTGGTACTGTCTCTCTCTCGAGTCTGGAGAATTCTTCAGGAAGTTGAGAGAGGTCCCGTGTCCTTAGCGTGTGCTGAGGACTAGCTGTACCTGTGGGAGGAAAGTACGCAGGCACAAACAGAGGCAAATGCAAGCGTGCATGCGTGTGTATATGTGTGTGTGTGTGTAAGTGGGCGTGGGCGTGTGTCTCGAGGGACAGAGTGATGGCTAATGTTGAACCCTTGAGTGTGTGGGAGGGGCTCTGCAATGTATATGTCGCAGGCGCTAGTGATGATCGCAGCACAATTTCTGACATTAACTGCCTTAACTCCTCAATTAGACCCACAGAGCAGGAACTTCAATGTTCCAAGTGCCCCTCTGTTTCCCAAAGTGGGTATATGGGTGGGAGAGGGTTCGATGCCTGGCTTCTGTTTTAGAAGGACCCAGGATCAGTGGAGCTGCAGATTCTCAAGGGTGCACTCACTTACAGGCAGGTCACTTGGCAGAGATCAGGGTATCTGGGCTCTCTGCTCTCTGGTTTGCCCTGCTTCTTTGATGTGCTCCGCCAGTTCCGTGCTGTTGTCACTGCCAGGTTCTGAGGTCTTGCTGCAGCTGGAGATTTCAGGGTGGTCACGTCAGTAGGAATCGGGGTAACCAGCCTTTCTGTTCTCTGGTTTGGCCCTGGTTAGTCTTAAACTGGAGGGCTGATGTGCCCTGCCAGCTCAGTGCTGCTCCGCCGCCAGGTTAGAAAGTCCCGCTGTAACTGGAGACTGGGTTGCTAGTCCCTATGCTTTCTGGGAAGTCCTGGGGTCTCTTCACTGTGCTCTCCAAGCTTCGGAGGCCCAGCGCCTGGTGTGTCTAGCTTGTATGGCGTTTCTGTCTGGTTTTGGTGAGTATATAGCGTATTCTCTGTCACTGTGGGATTGGGCGGGCCGTACCGTCAGTGATGGCGCTCCTGCGGAGCTAGTATGGCGTCTAGCAGACTCGGGCCCTGGGAGGATGGTGCAGCCGCCGCACGAATCTGGGGCTCCGAGACACAGTATTGCTGGCCTTTGCTGATAAAGGGCTTGGGGCTCCGCCTCAGTGGCTGCAGGCCCCAGGCAGTTAGGTCTGCTCTGAGAAAGGCGAGTCTGCTGTGCTGAGGAGGAGGGAGGTCTGGGGAGGGGAGTGCCGAGAGATCAAAGGATCGTTCCTCACCTTCCCCAAACAAGTCCCTGGGTGACCCGAGACCAAGGTTTTCACCTCCTGCGATGTTCCCTGTTGTTTAGAAAGTCTCTCCATTGTTTCCCTGGCTTCAGAAGTTCTTCCACTCATCAACTCAGAACTTTATCTCTTCCACAGCTCAGAAACTGTGTGTGCTGGTCGCCATCTTGGCTCCACCCCTCGTTTGTTGCTTCTTTATAGCAGCAAAATTCTATTTTCATTAGAAACTATCTACTTGAAGATTGTAAGAGGATATTACAAAACTATTTATAAGGCTAAAATGTTACCTGTTTCGAAAATTATGTCCTCCCCTGAGCTCTCTCACACACATCTTGACACAGTGCAACTGTACACCCTGCATTCTCTAACGAACAAGCAGAACTTGAGCTAAAGCTGTCTGAAGAGCTTAACATTGTATTCCGTTTCCATTGTAGAAGGCAAAAGACCACACAACACCCTTCCTGACTTCATTTTTCCTTTTCTCTGCCACAGCAAAAGCACAAGTGAGCATTGCTAATGAGCTTCCTAAGCTTTCCACCAGCTAATCTGGTGAGAATACATTTTCCTTTAGCATACATAACCCTTTGTTTCCAAGGGTCCACAGTATGAAGCTTCTGAGGCCATTTCTTTAAAATGCAGCAAGGAACTTTTTCTATTAAAATGAAGTTTCACATAATCAGACCAGAGCTCTAGCAGCTGGAACTGCTGAACACCAACAAAAGAAGCGGCAATTTTAAGGCATGTGCACACCCAGAACAGGACCTCGTTCACAAAGAGCCTCACAGGAATGCTCAGCAGCTGAATTTTTTCCAGAAAGTCCAACAAATCAGTTTTATGAAGAAAATGAAGAATTTGGGTGCAACATTCAGTCACTTAAACTTTAGCAAAAGGCAGATGTTTTCAGACAGCACTTCTGAAATGACAGAGATATAACTATCTGCAATACCTTTAAAAATATTTCTTTAGCTCTGGAGATGGCTCAGCTGCAGAATGCTTGTCCAGAGTGTGCAAGGCCTTGGGGTAAACCCATGGTACTGCAATAAATAAATGAACGAATTTGTAATAAAATAGTACTCAGGTACAATGCAACAGATCCTCAGCTATGCAAAACTATAATGTACTGTTGTTTTAAAAAATAATGAAAATCCCAATCATTCTGTTTTATCAATAAAAACTCAGGAGCCAGATGCAGGGGTGAAAATCTGCTAGCTCAGAGAGGCAGAAAAAGCCCTCAGCTGACCTTCTGAGCTCAGGTCTGGATGGGGAAAACCCAAAAGGCTCCCTAGATCAACTGACAGCTCAGTAGCAAAAGGCTAAAAAACCCAAGGCCAAAGGTTTGCTAGATAAAAGTCCCAAAAGCTAGGGAGCAGAGGAGCTGACGCCTAAGCTAAAGCTAGAGCTTAAACCAAAAGTCCTTTCTTCACCATGCTGTCTTAAATACCCCTCAACAAAAAGACCTTCCTACTATTTAATCCCTATCAGCTGGTTTCTTGCTCTGCTTCTTGACCCAGGGTTAAGTTTATTAAATCCTGTGTACAGAAAGCTCTTGGATTAAAGGTGTGTATAGGATTGGGTGAACCACACCATAATCACCTGTCTACAGAAAGTTCTTGGATTGAAGGTATGTGATAGGACTCAATCACAATAAATAGGATTTTAGAGTTTACAATTTTGGGGTTCACAATGGGATCAAATATCCTGCTGTTGGAAGGACCCTACTGTTTGAGGTTGCAGTACTCCCAGTCTGGGTAGCCATTCTGAGCTCATCGTTAAGGTGCAGGTCTCCCTCTCCCCAACAGGGCCTCCAGCTCTCTGCCTGATTTCATCTGGAGAGTGTCTCTAGACTTAGATACCTGAACCAAACATGATATATGGCCTTTGACACAGCTCCCTGCTAGCTCTTCCCTCCCTGTGTCTATAGGATAATTAGGTATTGTGTTTCCATTCATCTGATAGGAACGTTGTGTTTAATACAAATCAAGCATCCTTGAAGTGCCTAGTTCCAACAAATTATGCACACCTGTCCTTGGAGCTCAGCACCCACTCACCCCAGTGTATATAGCTTCTGTTCTCTGGAATTAAAGTAGAACTAGCTCCCTGCAGTGTTTCCTGGGGTGTGTGCTCTCCATACAGTGCTCGATGGTCATTCCAGACATGCACCTTGTCCCGTGCCCCCTCCTGACTTCGTGGGCTGGTGGGAGACATTCCTACAGGCAGGAGAAGAACCACATCTTGCAACAATGTGCACTGTTTATTTGAGGGAAACTGGTGTAACTATCCAGACTGAGTCACTTACTTGGTACTTAATGAGTACGAAGCTACATTCTGGACATAGAGAGACAGCTTGTCATGTAATCCATTGTTCATCTCCTCTTGTAAGCCAGTTTCAGAGTCAAGGGTACCTGCCTTTTAGCCCCAGGCACTGGTCTGCACCACAACCTCAATCTCCCTTTTGCTCGGTTTATCCTGTCTTCCTCATGGCTATCCTTCTCTGAGTCTCTGACTCAATCTGAACCAGCAGAATTTCATTACTGGTGGGTACTTCGTTCCCAGGGGAACACTTCTCTCCTGGGGGTGTACTTTATTTGCCTTTGTTCTTTTTCCCTTCTATCTTATTGGAGAAGCTGAGTTCAATTCTTTACCAGCCTTAGTAGCATTTTTTTTTTTTTGGTTATTGGAACTCTCCCCCTTTTAGATTGAGTAAAAACAAAACAAGAACTCTCATGTGACCAAGCCCAAACTGCATCCTATTCCTGATGGGAATCTTTACCAAGCAAACATAACACATAAGTTAAGAGTTTTATACTTGACTTTGAGAAGCTCCAGAGAAAATGTGAACAACAGGATATGCTCTCCACATGCAACTTGACCAAGACTGGGCCCAGGCCCATCACCCCAAAAAGCAATAATTAGGTCCTTATACTTGTAAACCTTAAGACTTTTCTTTAAATATGCCCTCAGATCATAGGAGAGAAAGCCATTCTATGGAACGTTGCTTCCCAGGGCTACAGGCTTTGAACCACAATACACTTCATTCTTTTCCCACTTTATAAATATGATGAGAAGGACTTAAAGTTCCATGACACAGTCCTGATATAAATCTGGAATCAAGTAGAAAAAAGTAGTAAAATGGAAAATAAATAAGGTAAGTTTCTTTGGAGAAGAAAAAGAAAAAAAAAAAGATTGCTACTACACTACACTCAGCCACCAAATGCCAGTACACGTAAGCTACAAGGATAGGACCAAGTGCCAAGGTGGAAGAGCAGTAAGAAGAGAGTCATCTTCATTCTAGTCTGCATGCCTGCAATGTGTGTCAGAACGCTTCACTATTTTAACGTCTCTTTCTAAAGTAATATTTCAAGAATTTAGTATTGCTGATAGACACAGAAATTTAAAATTCTTAGCTTTAAAGTCCTGAGTTAAATATTTCCTAGCTGCTTAGTAGAGAAGACAGAAATTCTGTATCTATACCAAATATATTCTTATATATTTTAAAGTACATACTAATATATTCATCATCAAAACAGCACTATGGCAGTACAGAGTATTAGATTCATCTGGGTTCAATTCCTGCTCCAATGCGAACCAGCTATATGAGCATGATGTAGTTAGCTTTTTGGAACCTAAAAGTTTATCAGAAAAATAGTGTATCACCACCAACCTCAGATGACTGTAATAAAAATAAAGTGAGATGACACATATGAAGTCCCTGGCATAGGGGCACTTCACAAATGACTTGCTAAGAAACCTATGATGAGACATTATAGTTCATTTTACAAAATTTACAAAATTAAAAAGATAAGACAAGACTAGCAGAACTCAAACACCATTAAATGTAACTTGGAAGGCTTCTTTCATTAACAAATGTATGGCTATAACTGAAAATAAAAATTGTAAGACAGCCACATCAAAACTTGAAAGAAGAACATGCACATTGGCGTTCTCTTTGCTAGAATAAGTCTTCATGAATCTGTGATCTGTAGTTTTGTGATGTGCAGGTGTGCACGCAAGTGCGTAGGGGCACAGACCCTTACATACCCAAGCAGAGGCCACAGCAAGTTATCAAGTGTCTACGTTTGTTGCTGTGCCTTGCTGCTTAGAGACTGTTTGTAAACTGGAAGTAAACTGGAAGCTCACCCTTAGGTATGCTGGCTGGCCAGTGAGCTCTTAGGATTTATTTGCTTGTGTCTGCTACACCGTGCTGGGGTTATGGGTAGGCTAAGCCCTGCTTTTACATAGGTTCAGAGAATTAAAATTTAATTCCTTATACAAAGTGTTCTTATTCTCGGAGCCATGTCCTCAGCTTAAAAGGTTGTGTTTTAAACATAGATTTTTTTTTGTCCCATTCAATTTTATTTCTTATTTCAAGAAATGTCCTGTTTCATGTGATAATATACACATGTGTGAATTCAATAAGCTTCTATCCACATCCTTTATTGAACTAGTCACCATAACTAAGATAAACATGGTAACCATGTTTCTGCCAACTTCTCAAGAGAAAAATAGCAGGAACCTACTTTAGGTTTACACAACTGCCTGTGACTCCAGCTGCAGAAGCTGGAGAAAATTCTTCCAGTTTCCGCAGGCACCTATACTCAACACCTTCCCCAACACACACATATACATGATTTAAAAAGTTCTAACAGAAAATTGGAGTCATTTTTTTTCCTGAACAGAAGCAACCATTTGAACTATAAATTTGACCATGCACTTATAAGCCTTATTAATAAATATTTTGGAAGGACATTTCAGAGAGCAAAGAGTCTCATCTAGGATGCTGGTCACATAGCTAAACATTCAGCAGCTGAGTTTGTTAAACACACTCTATGAGGTTCAGTCAGTGCCCAAATCACCCACAAAGCATGTCTGTGTCATTGAGAGAAGCATGACTGCACGTTTAAAGACTCACTTTCTAAATGAAGTCATTCTAAAAGCAGAGATCCAGTTTGTTTGTTTTAATTTAAAACATTCAACTGTTAGGAGTCCAGAAAAGCTGCTAAAATGTATGTTGCTTTGAACCCCAAACTGAGGGCATTCAAAGAGCAACAGATAAAGAGGACTTTGTCTGAGGTTCCCCAACTTACTTAGGAGACAAGAAGGGCCAAGACAGAGATCTCACTTAGCTCCTTCCAGTAACTTCATTAACCAAGACCAGACTTATAGCATAGAGAAGAGACTAACAGCACAACATTACATTCAAGCACAACAAACACTACATTGTGTGTTATCTACTCCTTAGATGAATTTTTCGTTGCTATTTTTGTTTATTGTTTGTTCATTTTGTTTTGTTTGCTATAGACAATTTTAGTTGAGTAGTAAATGATTCTGAAAGGGGAAACTCAAACTTTCACTGTTTCATTTTTATGGCTCATATACACTGCTAACATTTTTATTTGCAGCTAATCTCTCTATTGTTATTTTGGCAAATTCAATTCAATGAGAACATTTCAAATTCCACATGCAACTTAAACAACCCAGTTAGACTAAGCAGTTCACCCACAGACTTACAGAAACAGTATTCTATCCAACTGCATTAACCATTAAAACAAAATCTGACAAGAGAATAAAGGAGCACACTTAGACAGTTTAAACATCTTTAAATGCTATAAAAACTATCCAATACTTATTACTCCTGATTATCACTGACAAGACTACAAATCCAGACACTTCAATGGTGCCCATCATGGGAAAATTATTTTTCATTATTTCAGTAAATATGTATAACTGTGAAAATCATGAGTGCATATTCATAGCATAGCATATTCTTAAAATAAACAGCACATCTATAAAGTAGAGCCTGTCAGACCTGAACTTGTTTATGCTCACGGAATATCTGAATCAGACTACAACCCTCTTTAAGAGCTCTTCTCACCTACAGACACAAAATAGCCACAGAGAGGTGTAATGCCCCTTCCATGGGTAAAGAGCACTAACTACATTGCTTAGACATTTGTACTTACAGAGACTTCCAAAATCATTGCCTCTGCTCACATAAAGGAGCATTATGAGTGAATGTATATAATAAGACAGCAGATGACATCAGAGTAGTAAAATATATAACTTAAATGAAACTACATCTAGATTCGTGGCAGCACACTTTATTGGTAGTGAAAATCTCTAACCCATCAACATTCAGCACATCAGACTGAAGTACTGACCCAGGACATCGACATAAGAACTCTGGACTTTTATACCAGTACAAATAGTCACCTTTCGCCTTTGTTTTTAGCTGGAAAAGGACATTCTCCTTTAATTTTCTTTCAGTTCTTGTCCTCCATCAACTGAAGCAGTCAGGCTTCTATCTGTTGCGTTATATTATTAATCCTATTAATTTGATTTCAGCATTAAATTCTTTTTTTTTTGCTATTTTTGTTTAAATTTTTTATTAATTACACTTTATTCATTTTCTAACCCCCATAAGTCCCTCCCTCCTCCCCTCCCAATCCCACCCTCCCTCCCCTTTCTGCATGCATGCCACTCCCCAAGTCCACTGATAGGGGAGGTTCTCCTCTCCTTTCTGATCTTAGTCTATCAGTTCTCATCAAAAGTGGCTGCATTGTCCTCCACCGTGGCCTGGCAAGGCTGCTCCCCCCTCAGGGGGAGGTGATCAACGAGCAGGCCAATCAGATTATGTCAGAGGCAGTCCTCTTTCCATTACTATGTAACCCACTTGGACACTGAACTGCCATGGGCCACATGTGTGCAGGAGTTCCAGGTCATCTCCATGAATAGTCCTTGGTTGGAGTATGAGTCTCTGGGAAGTTCCCTGTGTTCAAATTATCTTGTTCTGTTGCTCTCCTTGTGGAGTTCCCGACCCCTTCAGCTCTTACTATTTCCCACTTCTTACATAAAATTCCATTTACTCTGCCCATCAGTTGGCCATCAGGCTCAGCATCTGCTTTGACAGTCTATACTGCAGAGGCTTTCAGAGGCCCTCTGTGGCAGGTTCCAAGGTTGTTTCCTGTTTTCTTCTGCCTTTCAGAGGCCCTCTGCAGCAGGTTACTAGGTTGTTTCCTGTTTTCTTCTTCTTCTGATGTCCATCCTCTTTGCCTTTCAGGATGGGGATTGAACATTTTAGTTAGGGTCCTCTCTTTTGCTTAGTTTGTTTAGATGTATAGATTTTAGTGGGTTTATTCTATGTTGTATGTTTATATGAGTGAGTATATACCATGCGTGTCCTTTTGCTTCTGGGACAACTCACTCGGGATGATCCTTTCCAGGTCCCACCATTTACTTGCAAATTTCATGATTTCCTTATTTTCCATTGCTGAGTAATACTCCATTGTATAGATGTACCACAGTTTCTGCATCCATTCTTCAGTTGATGAGCATCTGGGCCGTTTCCAGCTTCTGGCTATTACAATTAAAGCTGCTACAAACATGGTTGAGCAAATGTCCTTATTGTGTACTTGAGCCTCTTTTGGGTATATGCCTAGGAGTGGTATGGCTGGATCTTGAGGAAGCGCTATTCCTAGTTGTCTGAGAAAGCGCCAGATTGATTTCCAGAGTGGTTGTACAAGTTTACAATCCCACCAGCAGTGGAGAAGGGTTCCCCTTTCTCCACAACCTCTCCAGCATATGTTGTCCCTTGAGTTTTTGATCTTGGCCATTCTGATGGGTGTAAGGTGAAATCTCAGAGTTGCTTTGATTTGCATTTCCCTAATGGCTAATGAGGTTGAGCATTTCTTTAAGTGTTTCTCTGCCATTTGATATTCCTCTACAGAGAATTCTCTGTTTAGCTCTGTTCCCCATTTTTTAAGTGGATTACTTGGTTTGCTGCTTTTCAGCTTCTTTAGTTCTTTATATATACTGGATATGAGTCCTCTGTCAGATAAAGGGTTGGTGATGATTCTTTCCCAATCTGTAGGCAGTCGATTTGTTTTGATGACGGTGTCCTTTGCTTTACAGAAGCTTTTCAGTTTCATGAGGTCCCATTTATTGATTGTTGCTCTTAGAGCCTGTGCTGTTGGTGTTCTGTTCAGGAAGTTTTCTCCTGTACCAATGAGTTCTAGGGTATTCCCCACTTTTTTTTCTAGCCGATTTAAGGTGTCTAGTTTTATGTTGAGGTCTTTGATCCACTTGGACTTCAGTTTTGTGCAGGGTGATAAGTATGGATCTATTTTCATCTTTCTACATGTAGACATCCAGTTGGACCAGCACCATTTGTTGAAGATGCTATCTTTTTTCCATTGTATGGTTTTGGCATCTTTGTCAAAAATCAGGTGTCCATAAGTATGTGGGTTTATTTCTGGGTCTTCTGTTCGGTTCCATTGATCCACCATTCTGTTTCTATGCCAGTACCATGCAGTTTTTATAACTGTTGCTCTATAGTACAGCTTGAGATCAGGGATGGAGATACCTCCAGAAGATGTTTCATTGTAGAGGATTGTTTTAGCAATTCTCGGTTTCTTGTTACTCCATACGAAGTTGAGAATTTTTCTTTCCAGGTCTGTAAAGAATTGTGTTGGCAATTTGATGGGAATTGCATTAAATCTGTAGATTGCTTTTGGTAAAATGGCCATTTTTACTATGTTAATCCTGCCAAGCCATGAGCATGGGAGATCTTTCCATCTTCTCATATCTTCCTCTAATTCTTTCTTCAGAGACTTGAAATTTTTTTCATACAAGTCTTTGACTTGCTTGGTTAGGGTTACACCAAGGTACTTTATGTCATTTGTGGCTATTGTGAATGGTGTTGTTTCTCTAATTTCATTCTCAGCCCTTTTGTCTTTTGTATACAGGAGTGCTACTGATTTTTTTGAGTTAATTTTGTATCTGGCCACTTTGCTGAAGGTGTTTATCAGCTGTAGGAGTTCCCTGGTAGAGTTTTTGGGGTCACTCATGTATACTATCATATCATCTGCAAATAGTGATAATTTGACTTCTTCTTTTCCAATCTGTATCCCCTTGATCTCCTTCAACTGTCTTATTGCTCTAGCAAGGACTTCCAGCACTATGTTGAAGAGATATGGAGAGAGTGGGCAGCCTTGTCTTCTCCCTGATTTTAGTGGGATTGCTTTAAGTTTCTCTATGTTCAGTTTGATGTTGGCTATAGGCTTGCTGTATATCGCCTTTACTATGTTTAGATATGTGCCTTGTATCCCTGATTTCTCCAATACTTTAAACATGAATGGATGTTGGATTTTGTCAAATGCTTTTTCAGCATCTAGGGAGATTATCATGTGGTTTTTTTCTTTCAGTTTGTTAATATGGTGGATCACATTGATGGATTTTCGTATATTGAACCACCCCTGCATACCTGGGATGAAGCCTACTTGGTCATGGTGGATAATATCTTTGATGTGTTCTTGGATTCGGTTTGCAAGTATTTTGTTAAGTATTTTTGCATCAATGTTCATAAGGGAGATTGGCCTGAAATTCTCTTTCTTTGTTGAGTCTTTGTGAGGTTTAGGTACCAAGGTGACTGTGGCTTCATAGAATGAGTTTGGTAATATTCCTTCTGTTCCTATTTTGTGGAATAGTTTGAAGAGAATTGGAGTTAGTTCTTCTTTGAAGGTCTGGTAGAATTCTGCACTGAAGCCATCTGGTCCTGGGCTTTTTTTGCATGGGAGACTTTTGATAACTGCTTCTATTTCTTTGGAGGATATAGGACTATTTAATTGATTTACCTGGTCCTGATTCAGCTTTGGTAAGTCAAATCGATCAAGAAAATTGTCCATTTCATTTAGATTTTCAAATTTTGTGGCATATAGACTTTTGAAGTAAGTCCTAATGATTGTTTGGATTTCCTCAGTGTCTGTAGTTATGTCCCCCTTTTCATTTCTGCTTTTGTTGATTTGGGTGGTGTCTCTCTGCCTTTTAGTTAGCTTGGCTAAGGGTTTGTCGATCTTGTTGATTTTCTCAAAGAACCAGCTCTTGGTTTCATTGATTCTTTGAATTGTTTTATTTGTTTCTAATTGATTGATTTCAGCCCTGAGTTTGATTATTTCCAGCCATCTACTCCTTCTTGGTGTGTCTGCTTCTTCTTTTTCTAGGGTTTTTAAGTGAGCCATTAAGTTGCTTGAATGAGCTGTCTCAAATTTCTTCTTGAAGGCACTTATTGCTATGAACTTTCCTCTTAGCACTGCTTTCATTGTGTCCCACAAGTTTGGGTATGTTGTGTCTTCATTTTCATTGAGTTCTAGGAAGACTTTAATTTCTTTCTTTACTTCTTCCCTGACCCAGCTGTCATTTAGTAACAAGTTGTTCAGTTTGCATGTGTGTGTAGGCTTTTTGCTATTTCTGTTGTTGTGGAAGTCCAGCTTTATTCCATGGTGATCAGACAAAATACAAGGGATTATTTCAATCTTTTTGTATCTGTTGAGGCTTGCTTTGTGACCAACTATATGGTCTATTTTGGAGAAGGTTCCATGAGGTGCTGAGAAGAAGGTAAATTCTTTTGGGATTGGGTGTAAGGTTCTGTAAATGTCTGTGAGGTCCATTTGCTTCATGACCTCTGTCAGAGATATTGTTTCTTTGTTTAATTTCTGGTTTGTTGACCTGTCCTTTGTTGAGAGTGGGGTGTTGAAGTCTCCCACTATTAATGTGTGGGGATCTATATGTGGTTTAAATTTTATCAATGTTTCAGCATCAAATTCTTAAGGTATATAAAAATTCCTGGGCTTCAGTTAATTTCTACTTTTAACATTTTCTTGATCCACAAAGGGGTATCTCACTCATCTGTAGCTATATGGGATCTGGTGGTGATGAAGGCTTTCAGGGAAAGGAGACAATCTAAGTCACATAAGTGTTGTGCGAGGTGTGAGGTTATAAAATTCACAGAAAAGCAAACTATTCTGTGGTTTACAAGGATATTTGTTATCCTTAGGAGCATATGGCTTGAATATTTTTCCTTATACTATCTTTTCTGAGTTAGATACTAATTACAAGTTTGTGTTTCCTTTGTAAAAACGCCTTATGATGACTTGTTCATTTTCCCATAGGCATGGCTTGAGTATCTAATAAAATTCAATGGCTTAAAGAAATATGTCTGAATTATCTAAACACCAATGTTTGTCCTATGTTATACTATACTCGTTTGTACTTCTTGTTTTTTTAATTCATGAATGATTTCTTTGAGATCTAACACTTGAAGTCCACAACTGTGCCTCCTATTCACTTGCTCTCTGGACCTGCTTGAACTTTACAATCTATTTAACAGTCATTTACCAAACCTAACAACTAGAAATCCAAACACAAACAAGCAAACAGAGACAAATTTCAATCTTCTATCAATCAATCTTACTTGATGGATATCACAGATACATTAGATTTTTCCTCAGAAAATTTATTTGGAATGTCTTTATAGTCTACACTCTTATTTTTTAACAAGACTATATTAAATTCTTATACTATTTTTTACAATTACTTACCTCATTTCTTCTCCCTTTAAGGTATAAACTCCAGGAAGCAATCTTTAAGTGTGGTTCACCATTACATCCCTAGAATAACAGTGTCTATTCCACTGGTGGTTTTAACAGTTTCAGTTCATAGTCTGATTCCCGATCACTGCTCCAGACCATCCAAGCAATTACATGCTTTAAATGAGATGTCCATCTCATTTAGTAGCATCTAAATGGCCAAACTATTCTTCCCAGCTTGAGGGGACTAGTTGAGAAATAATAAAGACAAAATTTTAGCTATATGAGGACACCTATGTAAAAAATTATATGCGGAAGCAAACTTTAACAGTTACTAAGATGATTAAGTAAAACAGAAAGGGCAGTTAGCAACTGTGACACCTAGATACAAGAGGAAAGGTGAAGGGCTCTAGCAAGCAGAGCATGGCAAACACAAGCCCAAGCATGGCAAGAACAATCCTGAGCATGGCAATCATGTTGACAACAGGTTTTGCCTTTTACCCTTCTCCCCAGTTCCCCTACCCTGTTATAAACTGTTAGATTCCATTCCTAAAGGCAACCACTGAGGTCCATTCCTGTATTTGGCCACTTCCTCCTCCTAAGGCTGACTATGAGCTCCAGCTGTCAAAGAAGTGAAGACCAGCAAGCGAAAGTCTCCTTTTGGTTACCCTAAATAATTTTTCCAATCAAAACAAACCAACTCATCCTAACATAGGGTTTCCCCTTTGACTTTTATAACTGCCATTAGCCAACAGGCCATGTCAGTCTTCTCTCCACCCAGAGGCAGTCCTTTATCCCTCTCCCTTGCCCCATTTCTCTTCTCTCTTGTCCTCTGTCTCCTCTATTTGTCTCTTACTCCCTGCCCCATGTCCATCTGGTGCAAATCAATCCCCTCTGTACTGAGCACTTGGTCTTGGGGTGTCTTGTACCAACTTTCATGTCCTCTCAACTATTAAAAGATGAGGCTGAGGGAGACACTTCAGCAAAGCTCTGACAGAAGGGAAAGCAGTTTTTTCTTATATAGACATTGACCACACTACAGTGAATGCAGTATCCATTAAAATCACTCAGCATGTGTGTATCCATGTGAAATACACATATAAGAAGTTACCTCTTTCTAGAGTACAAGGAAAACACTAAGCAGAAATATAGAACACACACTCTTCATACCTTAGTAAAGCACAGTCTTCAAAACAGCGGCTTTATTTCCAAATGTTAAAGAAACAACTGAGAGTTTTCCCTGAAATAGAGGAAAATAGCTAGCAAAGAAGACCGTTTTGTACCAATATACATATAAAAAAGATGGAAGAGATGAAAGCATTCATTTATTTTTTTTTAATCTTTTGAGAAAGTTTTTGGAATACTACTGGAGGTGCACTGACCCTAACACACACATAAAGTCACGTGGAGGCTCTGAGGAAGGGTTCCCACATAGGACCACCTGGGAGTTACTGTCACAAAGGAGTGCTACAGCCTCACTCCTGCACAAACACCACTGTAGGCATAGATGTCACACACACACACACACACACACACACAGACACACACGAACTCTGTCTGTGCAAGTCTGGACTGATGAGACACTTGCTGCTAATCTCTATGGCTGAGGATTATGGGCATCTTCAGCAAGCATGATCATTTGCTTTTAAAAACCTGTACACAGTCCTCCTTGAATATACTCACAGTTTAGTACGGGATGTGGCAGGTTATAATGCAATTTTATTCCCTTCATTAATCTTTAGAGAATCAGCCAGCCTCTGAATTTAACCTAGGCCATCCTTTTAGTAAATCAATATACCATACACAAGTCACCTGAGGAAAATTTGGAGACCTAAAAATAGTATGGTAATGATTTGATTTCTTAAGCCTTATTTAAGATACAGAGAAAAATGAAATTCATTAATAGTCCGAGCTTAGTTTCATCTATAATACTATCTCTCAGCAAAATAAAGTAAACCTTGCTTTTAGAAGCCCATGAGGATTTAAAAGAGAAAATTTCCAATGTGAAACAAAAAACTAGGAAAATGAGGCCAAGTCAACATAACAGAAAATCACAAATCTGTGATGCAGTCTGCTAACTTCAAAATATAATTATACAGTCGAAAGTACAGAAAAAAAGTGTTTCATCACAACACTTGTCATAATTTCTTTAAGCTCTCATGTTTATATTTTTCTCTCTCAGGACATGCACATCATGAGCTCTTTGTAAACATCCACATGAGTACCTTTTGTTTATTGCAAAAGGCTTAAGAGTAGATCCTACATTAATGCTTTTCCATACAACATTCCAAACATTAACACAGCTAACAGAAAGACCTTTTAACTTTATTAATAAGACAACTTTATTAGTAAAACATGACAACTTTATTAGTAAAACAGTGACCATAAGCCAGGTGTGGTGGCGCTTTTCATCCCAGGCTAAGGCAGGCAGGTCCCAGACATGCACCAACACACCCAGAGATATTTAGAGACATTGTCTCAAAAACCAAACCAAAAACAAACAAAAGGTCATCATAGACTCAGGGTGTACACAATGCATGATTTAGAAGGAATAAGAACAGCAAACAGCATGACAACTTGCAAAGTTTCAGAACTTTCCTTGACCTACCAGGAGGTCCAGGGCAATAAACTTCCAGAGAGCTGAGGAAAGGGATTCTTCAGTGCAAGAAGAGAGGCTTCTTTCTTGTCTAGTGCAAAAAGCATCAGTACCCGAGAGAAGTTAATAAATGACTTTAGTGGGTTGTTAGGGCCCAAAACAGGCTTTACAAATGACAGGTCACCTGGGATCTGCTAACCATGAAGATCATTCATTTACATGTTCATCTGCACAGACCTGAAAGGAGATCAGGAGAGAGAGGAAAGCAGCAGCAGTTATTGCAGGAAAGGCGGGAACCCTGTGTGGATCTTTCTCCTCCAGCTTTCATTCAGAACAAAGGCCTCACAATGTAAGGAGTGAAGAAACAAGAGTATGAATTTGGTGAAAACCGAGTGTGGATGTAAAAGAGAACATAAACAAAACCCAGTTCCCACTCCTATTTAGAAAAGGACACAGGAGTAAGGCCCAAGCCTACAGTTCGGGCAGGTCAACATGGTCCCATACCAAAGATCTAAACAACATGTCCAAACTTGAACTCAAGGCTTAAATATGTATCTTCTCTCATCTTGTCCAGCAGGGTTAGGAATGACAGACAGTTAAGTTTCCTGAACTCACTGAACCTCTCTAGTTTAATTGTTCTTCAAGGCCTTTTCTTGATTCTTGATTTTATCCCCTCTGAAACACACTACCTAATTTAAATGTGACCTCTACCACATATCAGCTATCTGATGTCAGGAAAATCACTTAACCCTTCTGAAATACAATATCTTCGAATACATAGCTTTATAAAGCACTGATTCACAATTAAATAAGTTAGCACACACAACACCCAAAACAGCAACCATCATAAAGAAAACACTCAATAAATGCAAACTTTTCTTGTTTCTAGCATTACATTTCTATCTTTTTCTATCAACATACCCTATCATCCCTTCTACCACTAATGCAAATCAGTTACCAACGCTTACCTGACTTACTGCCTAATTGCTTTTCTTCTGCTACACTGGTTATACCGTTATGTATCTTATACTCAGAATGGCTTAAACTCAAAGTGAGGCGTGTATTTCTCTTGCTCATACCTGGCATGAGACTCTCACATTGTTACTGTAGCATCCAAATTCTTCAGCATACATGACTCCTCTCACCCTAAAGAAAGCTAAGTAAAATAGCCACCCTGAAAGCCCCAGTTCATCTCTCATAACCTAACATAGCAGAAAAAAAAATTCACTTATGTTCACATATCAAACTGCTACTGTTTATTATTAATTAGAATTAGAGAGCACCTTGACTATGAATTTATTGTTGTACCTCGGAAAGTTATTCTAGAACATTACAACACAATAAATGTTTGCTAAGTGAAAGCTGAAAAGTCATGAATAACACTGAAATATTCAGTCTCACCTGTAGTGGCTAAAATGAAAACCTATCCTAGGCACCCTTACAAAGATACTAAATATAAAACATGCACATAGTTTTTAAGACAAAAATGCATTTGAGTTAGCAAACTTACCTGAATATACATTTTAGCGTAATCACATCCTGGCTATAGAGATCTGAAATCTAGTTTCTGCAACATATTCAGTGGCTGAACTTCCAGTACCCCTTTGACTTCCTCTATTAATTCACGTGGCGTAACACTTTTGCTTCATAATGATGTCTAAAAGAAAATTCAAATACATACAGAGAATTCAAGCTGACACTTGCCGCTGAGAACACAAAGAGCAGCATTTTATTTAAAGGCTAGCCCATAATTTGCTTTAAGTCTCTTTAATTTTGTTTTTGCTTTCTTTAACAAGTCAGTTTCAGTGTTGGGGCGGAGGTGTGAAGAGAACATACGATTTTATAGCTTTAGTGCAATTACAAACACACAGCTTACTTCCAAAGGGCTAAAACGTAACTACTATTCACTTAGCTTTTGAATTCAAAACACTTCTAAAAGGTCATTTTAAGATCTGCTCCTGCCTTCCTAGCACTGAGACAAAAGCCGGTGGATCTCTGTTATGTTAACTGTGCACCAAGTTCATTCTTCTGAAACTTCTTGTCAGATCCACTCTCTTAACATTGCTACCAAAGTTCCCAAACCACTGACCTGTGCCTAGGCACTGTCCCCGGTCCCACCTGCCATCCCCCGACAGGTTGCTGAACACAGCGGGTTAACGCCATCAGCAACACATAACGCATTTTCTGTGCAAATACTCCAAATGTGAACACAAACAACTCCTCGTTATAGCCTCCAGGGCCCGACCACTCGTGACCACACCAAGAACTCCAAAGACCTAAGTTCACTCACCCATAAAGCTCTGGGAAGCCCAGCAACTGTTTCAACCCGCGCCAACCTGAGTTCTGGAGCCAACCCGGAGCACACACGTGTGCACTCCAGTAGGACCGCCCACAGCTAGCCTGACCTTCCCAAAATTAACGCGACTCCCGACTCCGGAGTCAGGGCCTCAGACAAGCTCCTCCCAGTCACAGCAATCAGGGATCCGTGCCCTCCTCTTTCCACGCCCCTAAGTTGTTTCCTGGAGGCTGGGGTGAGGGGTGAAGGGAGGGGCGGAGGGGGCTCGCTCCGAGTGGGGATGGGTGGGGTGGGTGAGGGTGAGGATGGGGTAAGGGTGTGGTGGTTGAGGAACCATTCAAGAGTGACTGAATTTATAAAATTCCTAAATCCTGTAGCCAATAGGAACGCTCTTCCGAACCAGACTGCAGATTCCATTTAGTTGACTTAAGCCCTCAGAAGCCTTTATTCTCCTAAGCACCGAAACGCATCTTTTACAGAGATGTAAATGCTTGAAGATAACAAAGCTGTTTCATTGTTTTTAAATTGCAGTTTAGGCATATTGTGCTATTTTCAGGCAAGTTGAGAATAGCAGAAACACTTTCTTAGCATGAAGGTTTTTTCTTTACTGTATTTTTGAGTGATCAAAAAATTGTCATAGGTTTAGAAACTTTGCTTGTTCCAGTTTCCTGGAGAAATTTTCAAAACTTTCTACCCTCAGGCTTCACAGCTGAGGTCTTCTGTCCAAGTAACAAATACATGTTGGAAAAATCTGTCTCAGGTCTCTGAAATTATGCCATCAGAGGCAAAGCCACAGAGACCAACCAAAGCAGGGAAGACTGGCTGCCAAACCTGTGTATAAGCCATTCGCGCAAACATCATTTGATACGACACAACTAGTTTGTTCCCGGTGTTTCAAAGTCAGATGTGGAGAGAAAGGACCCGTCATGGAAGGATGCCTCTCTGTTCATAGAGCGCGGTGCCCCACTCTGTCCGAGACTGTGAGGGTCCGTTCATATATAAAGGATGCAGTGAAGCCACTCTGCATTCCTCTTAACTACCGTTATCTGTACCTGTCTCAAAGGTGAAGAGTCCCATTTCCTGATGAAAAACAAACAAACAAAAACCAAAAATCCCAAACAAACCTGTAATGATGCCACAATTCTCCTGAGTGTGACCAACTACCTTTCAATTAAATCTGAAGTCCAGACCACAGTAAGGGGAACATGCCTTGGACTGTGGACCTAGTCAAATCATCGTGGCTAGAGCGGTCGTAGGCCTTACTGGTGAAATCTGTTTCTGAGTTTCCTTGAATAGACATTATGCTGCTAGTTTTATGTCAGTTTGAGAGGCAAGAATGTCAATTAAGGAAATGTCTCCATTACTGGGTTGAAGGAAGGTTGGTAATGTGTTATTCTTAATTATTGTTTAATGGGGTAGGGTCCAGCTCCTTTTGGGCGGAGCCATCCCTGCCCATGGAGCTGGGTTCTATAAGAGAACAGGCTGGAAAAGCCAAGAGGAGTACAGTAAGCCACTCCCCTGAATAAGCTCCTGTCTCCAGGTGCCTTCTCTGAGTTTCTCTCCTGATTTCATTGATGATTAACAGTGATATAGAAATATAAGCCAAATAAACCCTCTCCTCCCTAAATTTGGTCATAGTGTTATATCACAGCAATAGAAATCCTAAGACAAGTTGGTACCAACATAGTGTAGTATTGTTTCAAGTTTCCTGGCACTGATGTTTTAGAGAGTATTGTGGGAAGACTTTGGAAATTTGGCCAAGAAAAAAAAAAAAAAAAAGGATTGCTGAGAGAAGTCAGTGAGCAGTTTTATAGGAGCTTAAAGGTAAACATGTTGAGAGGCATGTAAACCAATGGAGGCCTGGTTTGTGAAGTTTCAAAGGGAAGCAAAGACTATTGGGCTTTATGTGTGAAGAATCTACGTTTGTTTAGCTAGGGCTGAAAAATCATCTTTGATTATCAAGGTAACAGAACTACTAAAGTGAAAACTGTTTTTTTTTTTTTTTGAATAATAGATGTAGTGCAGCTGGAGCTGAGAAGTTAATAGTGATTAAAAACAGATGTGCATCTTTGAGGCGAAATCTTCTGGAAAGTGTTTTCTGAGAGCACACAAAATCTGTGTTTTAGACTTGGTGAAGCCCTTAACTTGTTCTAAGAGTTAAACTTGAAAATTTAAGATTCTCTTAGGTAGTGTTGATTTTCAAAGTATGAAGGGGTCATGGAGAGTGGATGAGGCACTACGTGGCAGGACTGAGATCCCTGAAGAGCACCCAGATGAGCCAACTGGTGAAAGTGAAGTCCAGCTGCAGCAAGAGAACCCAGCACTTTTGGAGATATCATGGGATGACCAACAAAAACAGTAGCAGCAATGAAGTGGAACAATCCAGACCCTAGAAGACAAGCAGTGTGTGTTGCACAGTGAAGAGGAGGAGAAGAGATCCAGGTTCCCTAGGAAAGCACAGAAATCTGGCGAGAATCCCATCCAATAGTATACTGAGTTATTTACAAAGTCTGAGTTTGGTTTTGCTCAGTTCAGATTGTTACTGTGCCCTGGTTCTTCCCTCTTGAAGTAAGAAAGTATTTAATTTCTTCTTCTTCTTTTTTTTTTAAATTTTCCACTAGGCCACAGTTTAGAGTCTTTGAATATTAAAAAACTTTAGATTTTAAGAGAGATTGGCTATTTTAAAGAGACTAAAATTTTAATGTAGTTGAATTTGTAAAAAAAATGGGAATTTAAAAGTTATTTACATTTTTAATGTGAGATCTTGTGGATGAATGAGAGGCAAAAGGTTGTGGCTTGACAGTGGTGTGTTTGTGTGTCAAGCTGACACAGGGTCAATTGTGCAGCACAGTTTTATGTCAGC
>NW_026590511.1:2544931-2582355 GCF_907164565.1 Psammomys obesus
ACTTGAATTATTTTTATGTATGAATGTGTTAATTATTGTGTGTGTATAAGAGTAGAAATTCATGTGTATAAAGGTTGGTGGGCGTGTGTGTAAATGTGTCTGCGTGTAATGGTGGTTTTGCATGTCTCTGAGTGTAGGTGTGTATAGCTGTACTTTTCTGTGTGTGTGTAAGTGTGGATGTGAGTTGGAGTAAGGGTAGATTTATCTGTGTGGATAGGTGTAGATGTGCACTCTATACCAGGTGGCTGTGCATGTGCATGCTCAAGCTCAGTTCTTCATGGTTGCAGGGAAAGCATTTTAATGACTGAACCATCTCCATACCCCATAATTTGTTTCTTGCTGTCTTTTCTCTTGACATAACTTTCCCACAACTTTTCTAACCTCTAATAACCACTCTTATTCATTCTGTTTCCCTGAAAACTTAACGTTAAACACTCACATTTGAATGAAATACTTGTTTTGGTGCTTGCCTCATAAAATCCAACACTGTGCCATTACTTACAAACACCATTCGACATACTTAGTATTGGCGGTTACCTATTCTCAAGTACAACAGCAGTGTTTTCATGACATCATCATATTTCAATTAATGTGAAGGGAAAGCAATACTGTTACCATGTGCCCACTTGAGCACCCCTTTCCTTCACATATTCTCCACCACTGACACCTAACATTTTGGGGACATGTAGAACAAATAATGAACAAAGATTTATTTTTTGTCAGATGTATGCCATTGCCTAAACAATGATTCACAAAGTATGTTGTCCAGTTTGGTGGTGCAAATATTCATCAGTATCTGGATGCAGTCAGTGTTTGCTCTAGAAATTCTGTTAGCAGCAGTTGGGCATAACACTTCAGATAATTAATATATATCTCCTTTTATAAGCTCTTCACTCTCATTGTTTGTATTAATTTCAGATATGCAACATTTTATAAAGCAATACTTTAAATACAATGATCAGTCTGGGTTTTGAGACTCATCCATGTAACCCCAGCATGTGCATGGTGATTGTAGTGGAATTATGATTTTAAAGTTCTATTTTTTTTTTTTTTTAGCTAAATAGTGGCTTTGAGGCTATCCTTACTTACATGAAGTAGTGTTTCTAGAAAAAAGAAAATCATACTAAATTCTTGGTATTATTTTTGTCTGATACTCTTCCACAGTGGTTGATATCTTAATCACAGTACTTGTCTTTCTATATCACTTGTAAAAATGTTTTTAATCTACAAAATCAATGCTATTTTTATTTTCATTATTTTTCTGAAATACATAGATACATAATAATGTATGCAGTAAAAATATAATTAACTGCTATCATGTTAGAATAGTGTATAAAAAGATTGGTCCTCATCCAAACTTCTGTAGTCATCTTCATGCTACAACACATATCTACGTTAGGTTCATGGTAGGCTGAGAAGTTAGTGTTGGGTGAAAGCAATTCCTCATCCACATGGGTGAGAAATGTGGTGTGTTATGACCACAGTCCTGGAACTCTGACTGTATTTGTGTTAGTATTTAATTTGAGATTAGTCTTTTATCTTAAGTCAGGCTAATGATGCTGAAAACATATATGTATTTTGAGGAGGGGAATAATGATGTCTAAATTTGTACCAACAACATGCCATGACTTTTATTTTTGTAATCCCTCAACTCACATTCATTTCCTAGCATTCATTGAGAAGGTAATTATGAAATATAAATACAATAAAATTCTAAAATAGCTGTCTGTATGATATTCTATTTTGTTTTAATTCATCACTTTCTTTATAATGTTTTATTATAATTAACATGTAACTAAATCATTTGTTAGCTAGCTTTCCTGATCCAATCTTTTCTTTATTCTTCCCTTCCATTCCACTCTTCTCCTCTCACCTCATTAAATCACTTCAAATCATGGCCTCTTTTTCTACAATTATTACTCTTACATTTATACACACAGCTATATAAATATAATATTCTGAGTCCATTTTATGGTGAATGTGTGTGTGTGTGTGTGAGTTTTCCCTTCCAGGAATGGATGTCTATATGTATTGTCCAATTTCAGGTCATATTCAGGCAGCCATATTGTTGGGATATCATTGTTTAAGTTTCTCTGTCATTTCTAGGAAATAAATTCCCTGGTCTTGTGGCAATTATTATCATTTTGGATGCAAGTTCCACAAAGCTTACCATGTAATAGATATGGAAGATGCTTTGTGTATTTATTAATTTGGACTGGAGACACTTGAGATTTCATGTCTTTTGCTTTTATAGTAGGATGTTTTTCTGTAGTTATAATCTTTTGCAGAGAGAAGCTTCTCTGATGAGTCATAAATGTAACACTTATCTGTGCATATAATGAAAGTATTTAGAATAGAGTTAGGAATAAATCAGGATTAAAAAGTTCAACCCTAATTTTGAAGGCCTAGGTGACTAAATAGGATAATTCTGTTACATCACTCTGTATCAAAGGACTACATGTTTTGTTAAAAAAAAAAGGACTACATGTTTTGTTAGGAAATTTTTCTCATGGAAACATACAAGACTTGCATATTTATGAAGAAATTAAAAAGCATCCCAATATGAACAAGAATTTTGCATTCCCATCCAAAGAATTATTAAAAATGAATAATAATGAAAAATTTTCTTTCTGAACAGATGTTGAAAAAAACCTGAGTATACTTCAATATATTTGTAGTTTGTACCTCACAAAGTCTAAGCTATTTTCATTACTCTACATTGTCATTGTAAATATGAGGAAAAAAAATCTCAATATATAAAACAATACAAAATAGGTAAGGAATGAGAGTTTAGATTCATAGAACACACATCACACTGGGAGCTGTAGTGCACAGCTACAATTTCACTGCTCATTTGGGGAAATGGAAAAAGATAAAAGGGAATTTCCAGAACCTTCCCAGAGAGAGACAGTCTGACACAGATTGGAAACTAAATACAGACCAAGAAGTTATTTTCTGTCTATCATTGTGTATTCACCAGCTCCTGAGAGAGAGAGAGAGAGAGAGAGAGAGAGAGAGAGGGACTGATGCTGGGTAAAAATTGAATACAGTCTGACAAGTTATCTTCTGTCTGCATTGGCATGTGTGCTAGCCATTTACATGTTCATTCGAACACTTAAGATAGGAAAAAACACACACAAAGTTCATAATACATACATGTAAACTATATCATTTTGCATATGCATATATAGGTATATGTATGTATGTATGTATGTGATTAACATACATACATACACATATAAGAGTAAATAGATGTTATATAACTATGGATATCTCTAGCTATATATCATATATAATCTATCTGTATATATAATACAATAGATATATACATGTACATATATCTACATAGTATATATAACTATATATATTACATATATATGTATGTATGTATGTATCACCATACACTGTAGAAAAGTCAACTATATCACTATAGAAAAGTCAGCCTTTGGACAGGTCAATTGAATTTAATGGGTGCCAGAGTCTGCTGGCAGAGTTGAACAGTTCTTTAATGGGGAGTGAAGACTGAAAGAAAAAAAAAGAAACTCACCACACTACACATGGGATCTGTTCAAGAGGGCTTCCCATAGAAACTAGGCACTGATTTATTCCACAGTCCCTTTCTATAGTCAGAGCAAAGCACCTTGATACAATGAGGTTCATTGAGGAGAAGTCAAACTTGTTTACCTCCACCACCTGTCTGTTTGATCCTCACATAAACAAAAGGAAGTGAAGTTGGCAAACATATCCTGCCTACTGTCACAAACAAAAGGAAGTAAACTTGGTAAAATATCCTGTCTATTCCTGGCTTCAGGTGAAGGCCAAGGTGAAAACAGGTTTTTGTTTTGTTTTTTGTTTGTTTAGCTGACAAACAAAGCAGCCTAACAAACAAGTGTCTCTCCACAAGTCTCTCTTTTTTATATTTTTAAAAGTGACCATAACTTAAGAGCTATCGAGCAGAAGATTGTGCCTATCTTAGGCTGTCTCTCTTGAAAGATATATTCTTACCTGTCATTGGTACATGAATTCTGTCATTCAAGCTCTGTTTTAGGTTGAATGTTAGAGATCTTATCCATCTTAGACTACCAACCTCCACTAGGGTAGACTCTGGGGTTTAATCTTATGCAGATCAGCTTTAACACTTATCACTGGTAGGAGACATGCTCCTAATAAGAGTAATAAGCTGAGTCCTATAACACTCCATAAAAGTGACTTAAAAGATGACCCCTTCTCAGAATCCCAATCCTGAGAAACATTCACAGGAACCATTTGAAAGTTTAGAAATACAGTTTGTTAGTTTACATGGATGGCAAGAAACATTACAGTTTGAATCTTGTATAAAAATGTTAGTCCAAACAACAAAGCATGGCAAGCTTCCAAATATAGGTTTATTTAAAACCAGAATCAGACCAAGTTTCCATAGCTAGTCCTCTTTTTCATTCTTGAGAATTGTCCTGATTACCAGACCAGTCAAGTCCAGTCATACTGTATATAAAAAGTTTTTCTTGGGAGCAGAATGAAACAAAAGCGGGTCAGGAGCATAAGCCCAATACAGTTCTCTGTTCACTCTCAGGACAGAATTTACCATGGTCAGCAGCAAGAACATCCTATCCTTTTTCTAGGAAGCATGTCCTGCAAATAGCATCGAACATTTCTGGGATCTACCTGGTTACTTCTGCTTCCTGTGGAAAAACACATGCCCTCTTTCCCATCTTAAAACAGGGTCAAGGCCCTGCCACATTCTAGTCATCAGATCTATCCATTTCACTTGGGCATAATTATCTTTGGTGTTAGGGTGCCACAATTGATCAGCCACAGAACAGCCTCATATATCCACATTCAAAAAATTTAAAATAAAACATGATTAAGATTTGGGGATATGAGTCTCCCTTTTTTATTTTTTGTAATTGGTTCTTAAGAGATCCATGGGCATGCTTCACAATTCATTGACCTTGAGGATTATATGGAATACCTGTTTTATGATTTATATTCATTTACCCACAAAAATGCTGAAAAGCTTGACTAATATATGCAGTACCATTATCAGTCTTTATAATGGAAGTAACACCAATTGTAGCAAAACATTTTAAGCAATAACTTATAATGTGTTTGGTGGCTTCTCCTGCTAAGGGAGTTGCCATAATAAATCCTGAAAAAATATCAATTGTTACTTGAACATATTTTAGTTTTAAAAATTCTGGGATATTAGTAACATCCATTTGTTGTTTAGGATGGTTCTGTAAGACCTGGGGTCTCACAGCTCAGGAGTTCAAGATCGCGCCCTTCCCAGAAACTCTCACAGACCACACAACTCATTGCAAAAGGAAGAGTTTAATTTAACCATTGCACGATGGAGTCACCCCTGCCAGTCAGCAAGAGTGGCCCCGGGAGACAAAGACCTTAGGTTTTTAAAAGAAAAATTGTGGGAAATTTAAAGTTGCAGTTTTAGCAATTTAGGATTGGATGAGGAAGCCATAAAGTAAGATAATTGGTTAGTCTTAGGTGCTCAAGCTTGGCCAGTCCTGCCAGGTGTGGATGCAGCTGCAATTAAAGGTGGGAGTGGTTAGCTCATCCTTGAAGCTTAGGGCTCCAGGCTCTTGGCTGGAGGTCAAAAGCTACTCAGAAGAAGTCTGGGTTCGTTGCTAAGAAACACTATCTTGAAGATAAGGGTCTGGTCGTTCTTTTTGCTGCATGAAGGTCATTGCTTGCTTGCTTTTTTTTTCTATCTGTCCTCATAGATAGAGTCACATTTCTCCATTCTCTGGAAAGGTACTAAGAGGCTTTAGCTTAACCTGAACCTAAAACTCAAAACTATAGGCTTTAGAAGACATACGGGTTACAAAGTTAGTCTAACTCTTTCAGTTCCAACCCTAGGTTTTAAGTAACTTAACTTTATGGTACAGATTTTAAACATACCCAATAGCCAATAATCTATAATATGGTAAACTTATACATTCAAGACAGACAGACAAATCACCTTGCTATTTGTTGAATCCAATTTTTTTCTGACCATAGAAGCTTTTTGGCAAAATTAACCATTATCTTTCTTACTGGAAAAACTGAGAAGCTTCTTTCTTTCTTTCTTTCTTTCTTTCTTTCTTTCTTTCTTTCTTTCTTTCTCTCTCTCTCTCTCTCTTTCTTTTCACTCGAGTGGTTTTAGCTGTAGCTTAACACTGCTCAGCAAACTTTGTCTTCCATAATAAATCATCTTCTCCTGTCAAACATTCTCTGGCTAATTTCTTTTAGTCTCCTGAGCAAGGGCCTTGGTAGACAAGAACTCTAACAGGGCTTGAGTGAAAGGTTCTGTAGGACCATATTGAGCACATGCAATTTTCAATTCTCTTAATTGTTTAAAAGATAGAGGAACATGGACTCTCACCATATTACCCTGTCCATTAGGTTGCTCTAGAACTGGAGAATCATAAAATTCAGTTATGTCTTCTTCTTTGTGCCTAGCTTGTTCTTCCTCTAACTCTGCAAACTCATCAGGATCTAAGTTGTCCTCAAAGTCTTCTTCTAACAAGAAATTATCATGAGGAGGGACATATAACTCTTCTGGAGGAGCTGATGATTTAATCTCATTTTGTCCCAAAGTCTCCCATCTTTCTTTCCTCTTTCTCTCTAACCCTGAAAGTTTCACTTTCTCCCATGCCACATATACATATACTATTTCTAATTAAATTCCAAACAAAAACATGAGGCTACTGCTTTGTCAATTTTTACTCTCGAGTTTTACTCACTGCACCATTTTTATGATTTGAGCTCACCAAAACCAGCACTGTCCTTCACTGCTTCCCGATATCTCAGGTCCCTGTTCAGGTGCCAAACTGCTGGAGCCCACCAGCAGAGTAGAACAGTTCTTGAGTGGGGAGTGAGGATTAAAAGAAAATAAAAAAAAAACCCAACACATTGCACATGGGATCTCTTCAAGAGGACTTCCAGTAGAAACTAGGCACTGGTTTATTCCACAGTCCCTTTTTTATAGTCAGAGCAAAGCACCTTGATACAATGAAGTTCATCGAGAAGTCAAACTTGTTTACCTCCACCTATGTGATCCTCACACAAATAAAAGGAAGTGAAATTGGCAAAAACTTCCTGCCTACTGTTATAAACAAAAGAAAGTAAACTTGGCAAAACATCCTGTCTATCCCTGTCTCCAGGTGAAGGCCAGGTGAAAACAGGTTTATTTATTTTTTCTGAGTGCTCAATAACAAATCAACCTGACAAACAATCAGCTCTCCACAAATGGGTGATCTTCTTTTCAAAGTAAAATGTCTTAATAAACATGTGCATTATTAGAAACATTTTATTTATTTATTTATTTATTTATTTATTTATTTATTTATTTATTTATTATTTTATTTTTCTTTTTAGTTACATTTTGTTAACTCTCTGTCCCAGCTGTAGAGACATTTTAAATTATAAGAATGAAGGCTTAATGGACAGGAGAATGGAGAGCTAATGAGGGGTGCTCAACTTAATCAAGGGTAGAATTATTTGATGTTCCTAAAAGGAAGGTCAGTCAAAGCAAGATCACTTGTGTCTAAAAGTAGTTAGTTTTTTTAATTTAATTTTATTTTTTTCTTATCAGTTACATTTTATTAACTCTGTATCCCAGCCGTGTCCCGCTCCCTCATTCCCTCCCAACTCCACCCTCCCTCCCTCATCTCCACCATGCCCCTTTCCAAGTCCACTGATGGGGGGGGACCTCCTCCCCATTCATCCAATCCTGTTTTATCAGGTATCTTCAGGACAGGCTGCAAAGCCCTCCTCTGTGGCCTAACAGGACTGCTCCTCCCTTGGGGGGTGGGGAGGTCAAAGAGCCAGTCATTGAGTTCCTGTTAGAAATAGTCCTTGTTTTCCTCACTATAAAAAACCAATTGGTTACTGAGCTATCACAGGCTACATCTGAGCAGAGGTTCTAGGTTATATCCATACATGGTCCTTGGTTAAATGACAGTCTCTGAGAAGACCCTGTGCCCAGATATATTTGGTCCTTGTGGAGCTCCTATTCTTTCCCCATCATATTAACTCCCCTTCTTTCATATGATTCCCTGTACTCTGCCGAAGGTTTGCTCATGAGTCTTTGTATCTGCTTTGGAAACACTGCTAGTTAGAGTCTTTCAGATGCTCTCAGTAGACTCCTGTCATATGTTCAATGCACATCCCATCTGTCTTTCAAAACGAGGATTGATCATCTTACCCCATGTCCACTCTCTTGATAATCTTTTTTACGTGTATAGATTTCATTATGTTTGTCATATTTTATAGGTCTATATAAGTGAGTATATACCGTGTTTGTCTTTCTCCTTCTGAGATAGTTCACTCAGAATGATCTTTTCTAGATCCCACCATTTGCCTGCAAATTTCATGCTTTCCTCATTTTTGATTGCTGAGTAGTATTCGATTGTGTAAAAATACCACAATTTCTGTACCCATTCCTCCTTTGATGGACATCTGGGTTGTTTCCAGGTTCTGGCTATTACAAATAATGCTGCTATAAACATGGTTGAGCAAGTATCCCTTTTGTGTATTTGAGCAAAGTTTGGGTATATACCTAGCAGTGGTATAGCTGGGTCTTGAGGAAGCACTATTCCTAATTGTCTTAGAGAGCGCCAGATAGATTTCCAGAGTGGTTGTACCAGTTTACATTCCCACCGCAGTGGAGGAGGGTTCCCCTTTCTCCACAACCTCTCCAGCATGTGTTGTTGTCACTTGAGTTTTTCATCTTGGCCATTCTGATGGGTGTAAGGTGAAATCTCAGGGTCGTTTTGATTTGCATTTCCCTGATGGCTAATGAGGTTGAGCATTTCTTTAAGTGCTTCTCTGCCATTCGATATTCCTCTGTCCAGAATTCTCTGTTTAGCTCTGTTCCCCATTTTTTAATTGAATTACTTGGTTTGCTGCTTTTCAGCTTCTTTAGTTCTTTGTATATACTGGATATGAGTCCTCTGTCAGATAAAGGGTTAGTGAAGATTCTTTCCCAATCTGTAGGCAGTCGTTTTGTTTTGATGACGGTGTCCTTTGCTTTACAGAAGCTTTTCAGTTTCATGAGGTCCCATTTATTGATTGTTGCTCTTAGAGCCTGTCCTGTTGGTGTTCTGTTCAGGAAGTTGTCTCCTGTGCCAATAAGTTCTAGGCTGTTCCCCACTTTTTCTTCTAACAGATTTAGAGTATCTGGTTTTATGTTGAGGTCTTTGATCCACTTGGACTTTAGTTTTATGCAGGGTGATAAATATGGATCTATTTTCATTTTTCTGCATGTAGACATCCAGTTGGACCAGCACCATTTGTTGAAGATGCTGTCTTTTTTCCATTGAATAGTTTTGGCTTCTTTGTCAAAAATAGAGTATTCATATGTGTGGGTTTATTTCTGGGTCTTCTATGCGGTTCCATTGATCCTCCTTTCTGTTTTTATGCCAATACCATGCAGTTTTTATTACTATTGCTCTGTAGTACAACTTGAGATAGTGGATGGAGATACCTCCAGATGATTTGTTGTTGTACAGGATTGTTTTGGAGATTCTGGGTTTTTTGTTTCTCCATATGAAGCTGAGAATCTTTTTTTCAAGGTCTGTAAAGAATTGAGTTGGTATTTTGATGGGAATTGCACTGAATCTGTAGATTGCTTCTGGTAGGATGGCCATTTTCACAATGTTAATCCTACCAATCCATGAGCATGGGAGATCTTTCCATCTTCTGAGATCTTCTTCAATTTCTTTCTTCAGAGACTTGAAGTTTTTCTCAAACAGGTCTTTCACTTGTTTGGTTAGTGTCACCCCAAGGTACTTTATGTTATTAGTGGCTGTTGTGAAGGGTGTTGTTTCCCTAATTTCTTTCTTGGCGCTTTTGTCTTTGGTATACAAGAGGGCTTCTGATTTTTTTGAGTTGATTTTGTATCCTGCCACTTTGCTGAAGGTGTTTATCAGCTGGAGGAGTTCTCTGGTTGAATTTTTGGGGTCGCTCATGTATACTATCATATCATCTGCAAATAGTGACACTTTGACCTCTTCCTTTCTGATTTTTATCCCCTTGATCTCCTTTAGTTGTCTTATTGCTCTGGCTAGGACTTCAAGAACTATGTTGAAGAGGTATGGAGAGATTGGGCATCCTTGTCTTGTCCCTGATTTCAGTGGGATTGATTTAAGTTTCTCTCCATTGAGTTTGATGTTGGCTATAGGCTTGCTGTATATTGCCATTACTATCTTTAGGTATGTGCCTTGTATCCCTTATCTCTCCAAGACTTTAAACATGAATGGGTGTTGGACTTTGTCAAATGCTTTTTCAGCATCTAAGGAGATGATCATGTGGTTTTTCTCCTTCATTTTGTTTATGTGGTGGATTACATTGATGGATTTCCGTATGTTGAACCACCCTTGCATGCCTGGGATGAAGCCTACTTGGTCATGGTGGATGATATCTTTGATGTGTTCTTGGATTCGGTTTGCAAGTATTTTATTGAGTATTTTTGCATCAATGTTCATAAGAGAGATAGGTCTGAAGTTTTCTTTTATGTTGGGTTGGGTTTTTGTGTGGTTTAGGTATCAGGGCGATTGTCGCTTCATAGAATGAGTTTGGTAATGTACCTTCTTTTTCTATTTTGTGGAATAGTTTGAGGAGAATTGGTTTTAGTACTTCTTTGAAGGTCTGGTAGAATTCCGCGCTGAAACTGTCTGGCCCAGGGCTTTTTTTGGAGGGGAGACTATTAATGACTGCTTCAATTTCCTTGGGGGATATAGGGCTATTCAGTCTTTCTACCTGATCTTGACTTATTTTTGGAAGATGGAATCTATCAAGAAAATTGTCCATTTCATTTAGGTTTTCAAATTTTGTGGCATATAGACTTTTGAAGTAAGTCCTAATGATTGTTTGGATTTCCTCAGCATCTGTAGTTATGTCACCCTTTTCATTTCTGATTTTGCTGATTTGGATAGATTCTTTCTGCTTTTTAGTTAGTTTGGCTAAGGGTTGTCTATCTTGTTGATTTTCTCAAAGAACCAGCTTTTTGTTTCATTGATTCTTTGAATAGTTTTATTTGTTTCTAATTGATTGATTTCAGCCCTGAGTTTGATTATTTCCAGCCATCTGCTCCTCTTGGGTGTATCTGCTTCTTTTTTTTCTAGGTTTTTCAGTTGGGCCATTAAGTTGTTTGTATGTGATGTTATGAATTTCTTCTTGTAGGCACTTAGTGCTATAAATTTTCCTTTGAGTACTGCTTTCAATGTGTCCCATAAATTTGGGTATGTTGTGCCTTCATTTTCATTGAATTCTAGGAAGTCTTTAATTTCTTTCTTTATTTCTTCCTTAACCCAGCTGTCATTGAGTAGCAAGTTGATCAGTTTCCATGTGCGTGTTGGCTTTTTGTTATTTCTGTTGTTGTTGAGGTCCAGCTTTAGTCCATGGTGGTCAGATATTATACAAGGGATTATTTCAATCTTTTTGTATCTGTTGAGGCTTGCTTTATGACCAACTATATGGTCTATTTTGGAGAAGGTTCCATGAGGTGCTGAAAAGAAGGTATACTCTTTTGAGTTTGTATGAAAAGATCTGTAGACGTCTATTAGGTCCATTTGATTTAGGGACTCTGTGTTTTTATTTCCCTATTTGTTTTCTGTCTAGTTGATCTGTCCCTTGGTGAGAGTGCAGTGTTGAAGTCTCCCACTATTAAGGTATTAGGATCAATGTGTAATTTAAGCTTCAATATTGTTTCATTTACGAATGTAGGTGCTCTTGTATTTGGGGCATAGATATTCAAAATTGTGATGTCCTCTTGGTGGACTTTTCCTTTGATGAGAATATAGTGGCCCTCCTTATCTTTTTTGATTAACTTGGGTTGAAAGTCTATTTTATTAGATATTAGGATGGCTACTCCAGCTTGTTTTCTGGAACCATTTGCTTGAAAAACATTTTTCCAGCCCTTTACTCTGAGGTAGTGTTTATCTTTGTTGCCTGGGTGTGTTTCTTGGATGCAACAGAATGTTGGATCTTGTTTCTGTAACCATTCTGTTAGTTTGTGTCTTTTTATTGGGGAGTTGAGTCCATTGATGTTGATAGATACTAGTGACCAAGAATCGTTGCTTACTTTTGATGTGGTGTTGGTGGTGTTACTGAGTTTCATTGCTTGTATTCTTTTGATTTTTTTGTTGTGTAGTTATCTATTTCCTCTGTTTCTTTAGATGTAGTTGTTTTCTTTGGTTTGGAGTTTCCCTTCTAGTAACTTCTGTAGAGCTGGGTTACTAGGTAGATTAGATATTGTTTAAATTTGGTTTTGTCATGGAATATTTTGAATTCTCCATCTATGTTGATTGAAAGTTTTGCTGGGTATAGTAGTCTGGGTTGGAATCTGTGGTCCCTTAAGGACTGTATGATTTCTGTTCAGGCCCTTCTGGCTTTCTTAGTTTCTGTTGAGAAATCTGGTATGATTCTGATAGGTCTACCCTCATATGTTACTTGGCCTTTTTCCCTTGCTGCTTTTAGAATTTTTTCTTTGTTCTGTAGGTTCAGTATTTTGACTATGATGTGACGTGAAGAATTTCTTTTCTGGTCTAGTCTACTTGGTGTTCTGTAGGCCTCTTGTATGTTTATGGACATCTCCTTCTTTAAGTTGGGAAAGTTTTCTTCTATAATTTTCTTGAAAATATTTTCCGGACCTTTGAGCCTGATGTCTTCTTTTTCTTCTACTCCTATTATTCTTAGGTTTTGTCTTTTCATGGTGTCCTTGATTTCTTGGATGTTTTGTGTTTAGAACTTTTCTGATTTTATTTTTCTTTGAGAGACGTGTCAATTTCCGCAAGTGTATCTTCGGCTCCTGAGATTCTTTCTTCCATCTCTCGTATTCTGTTGGTGATGCTTACCTTTGTAGTTCCCGATCTTTTCTCTATGTTCTCCAGCTCCTGGTTTTTCTCTATTTGTGTTTTCTTTATTGATTCTAATTCTGTTTTCATGTCTTGCACCATTTCCTTCATCTGTTTGAATGTGGACTCCTGCTTTTCAATGACAGCTTCTATTTTTTTGTATGTTTCCTCTCTATGTATACTAATTGTGCCTCTACTTCTTTGGCTAATTGCCTGTATTTCTATGAGGGCTTTGTTTATTTCTTCTTTATTTGCCTTTATTTGTGTGGACATTTCTTTGAGAGCTTTGTGCATTTCTTGTTTGTTTGCCTCAATTTTCATGGTCATTTCTCTGAGAGCTCGATTTGTTTCCTCTTGGTTCATCTCGATTTCTTTGGCTATTTCTCTGAGGGCTTTGTTCATTTCATCTTTATGGGCCTCTAATAGCTGGAGAAACATAGATTTGAGGTAGTTTTCTTGTATATCTAGTGAATTGAAGTGTCCATTGTTTTGTGGGGTTGCTGGTGAGGTCATTATGTCCTGATTTTTGTTGGGAGTGTTCTTACGTCTGCCTCTAGCCATCTGGTTATTTATGACCCTCACTGTTTGTTCCTCGAGCTTGTAGTTCGGGCTATGATCCTCTCTGTTTTCTGGACTGTTTTTTCAGGAAGATGAGAGAGGTTCACTGGTTTGGAAGTATGCGTTGTGGTTTCAGTTTTGCCTAAGTAAGGAATGTGACGCTGGCGCTATTCACATGCGCTTTTAGCGGGCGCAGTGTGCATGTGCGGGTTCTCTGACTATTGCAGTGGCCTGCAGTCCACTATTATGCAGTTCTGACTGAGATCCAGGGATTGTTTGCCTGGATTACATTGGTGGACCCACAAGGTAGAAGCTTCCACATTGGGATCGCTATCTTAAGAATCCCTATGATGCCCACATTAGGGGTGTGGGTGGCAGGGATCTCATCTGGTTGCTTCTTTGGAGAGGCCCTGGATCTGGGGCAAACTCTCCCTAAAAGGCTTACTCACTCTCTTGCAGGACCAGTTGGAATGCATAGCGGTTCCCCTTGCTCTCTACTCTCTGATTTGGTCCTGCTGCAGAAAAATGCGCGGGTAGGCTAACAGTCAGCTCTGTGACACTGTGGTCGCAGGACTCGGTGTCCACCTTTCCTGTGTGCTGCCTCTTTGTCCTTTCCCTCTGCCAGGAGAGGTTATGTTGACTGGTCCTGGGGTAGTGTTCTCAATCCCAGATCCCAGGCCCAGATCTCTCTGCCAGAAGCAGCCTGGCAGAAGAACCTATGTTTGCTGATCCTGAGAGAGTACCAGGTATGGTTGAGTGTCCTCAGTTCCAGAGGTTGGGTTTCTCTGCTAGGGTCCACTGGGTGTGCTGGTGAGGAGTTGCTGTGTCCTGTGGCAGGCTGCCTCTCTGTCCTTCCCCTCTGACCTTCCCCTCTGCTACGGCAAGCTTATGGCGGAGTTCTCAGGGGAGTGCCAGAAGGGATTGGGACTTCTCAGTCCGATCTTGAGCTGGAGTTTCTCTGCCAGGGGTCGGGCGCCACGGTGATAGGACTTGGTGTTAGACTTTATTGCGCTGGACCCAGGAGAGTCTCAGGACCTGTTGAATGACCACAGTCCCAGATCCCGAGCTGAAGTTTGTTTGCTAGGAGCAGCCGGTAGCACTGGGGTCCGGGCACTGTGAAGCCGCTGTGCACCTCTTTATTCTTCCGCTCCACCGCGGCAGGGTTATGGTGGCATTTGGGGGAGTGCCCGAAAGGATTAGGTTTTCTCAGCCCCGATCTCGGGTTGAGGTACAGACAATGTGGTCTGTGGCAGATTCTGCTGGATGCCTCCTGCCTTCTCTGAAGATGGAGTAGGGATTTTGAGTTGGATGCGCAGCTGCTCTCTGTACGCAGCGGGAGCTCAGTTGTGATGGCGGCAGGTACTCGCGGTCAGCAAGACCTTCCAGGGAAAGACTGGGTGACCCGTGATCAGTCTCACAACTTTCCTTCTCCGTGGGGTTTTCTTGCGACTGGGACTCTCAGTCTCTGGCACCCTTGTGCCCACGAATCAGCCTGGGAAAGTGATCGGGACACGCAGGCTTGAGGCTCCAGCCCAGAATCCAAAGCCCCATTACCCAGGATCTCTTCTGGGTTCTGGCTGGGTGGCCAGAGGGTGGACCTGACCAATTCCCATGCTGTGGGAGCCTCCCTTCACCTGGGAAACACGATCGCTGTAGTTTTAGGGCCCAGAGTTCAGTCTCCTGGTCGCTGCAGGGAGAGTGTTGTCCCACTTCTCAGACACGGTGTTCTCCCGGCGCCGCCATCTTGGCCCCCCTAAGTAATAAGTTTTATATCTTCAGGCTCTGATCAAATAGAAGCTGCATAACTTCTTACATTACATTTGAAACAATTTCTGGGGAAGACATTATAATATCAGTTCTCTAAGCATACAAATCTCCAAACTATTGAGACCATGAAACTAAATTTGCAGATAAGATTTTTATGAATTGCTTCTTGGATTTTGTAATACTTCTATGCAAGATAAATACAAGAAACGACCACCTTTTATTGCCATGTTATTTTTCATTGAGTAGCTAAACATGAACCTATGACTTGTATCCAATACTTCCTTGTGATTTGAGGTGCATAATGTTCTACATTAAGAAAATAATGTTCTTCAGAACATATTTTATTGGCTTATGCATATGGGTTTCTTCTAACTAATTACAGATGCAGAAGTGAGAACAAGACAGCTACATTACTTATAGGAATAGCATAAAGAACTAAACTTACTAAACAACTAAGCACTGCTGTATCTTTAAAGATTTCCACAGGTAAGTGGGATTGCCAGATCACTTTTCTAATATTCTTGCTATGTGTAAAAGGAACAAGGAGATATTATTTAACTGTAAAGGACAACTTAACAAACAAATGTGGATACATTCATTTTTTTGTCTATTTCAAGAGATTAAAGAACATGAAAATGAACCAATATATTTTTGAAAACTTGAGATTTGTCATTAGTTTTCAGGCAATTCTCAGAAATGGCAAAATGGTTTTAGAAACAGTCCAGCAGATATTCATCCCTATCATTTCAATATTTTACTTCAACGTTAGATTTTGTTTTATTCCAGTGACTAACATATTGTTTAAAAATGTACTTCTTTCTATTTACTATTGGTCCTTTTGATCCCGATGTAACCGAACAATGCCTAATTTCTTTTCTGTACTGTGGGAAGATGCTTCTGGCATGGCTATTTTGGCTTGACTCTAGCTCAGCCATTTTAGAGGTCATTGCCATTTTCTTTACTAACCAAGCTTAAGCTTCTATTTCTCTGACAGCTAGGACTTTCCCGTAAATCAGATGACAGGCTGTTGCCATGGAGAATTGAAGGAGTCTGGTACTTGGGCTTCTGCTTCCTGGCCTCAGCAGATACGGATCTAATCTAAAGTTCCGTTTCTCAGGGACTGTCCTTGGTAGTCCTTGGCAGTGGGGTGTTCTGTTCCTGAGAACTAGATAGCAAGCTCTGTGCAACCCTGGGAACCAGATAGTAATTTTTGTGTAGCCTTGAGTGAATTCTCAGACACCTTGCCAGTTGGTGCAAATACTGTTATCATGAGAAGATTTATTTGTGATTCTTTGCTATATAAGTGCTGATTGTACGTTTAGTAAATTGAGACTTGATCAGAAACCTGTCTTGTCTCCATTCTTCGTGTCTCTTGTTCCCCCAATTCTCACCCCCTCTCTTAGGATCTCATTCGATTGACCTGAGGGACAGGTCACTGTACCAGGTGGCATTCAAAGACACATCTCTGTTACATGGCAGTGCCTGTTGGATTCTTTCGTATTAGCTGGACCCTGGTGGAACTGCTCATCACAAGTGACTACAGAAGTGCTCAGATTCTAGGAGACTTGAAAATGAAACTGGACAGGAATGCAGTCTGCTTTGATTTTGTGGAAGTAAGTGGTCGTAGTCAGAGGATATTTTTAGTTTCTCTCATTTTCAATCCATGCTAAGATTCTGGAGTCATGAGCAATCATGCTTATCATTTGAGGTGACAACAACTCACTATTTTTAAATAATAAATATATTTCAAAAGTTCATAATATGGAAAACTTGGAGCATGAACATGTCCATGACAGATTCATTCCTGAGAACTCTCATTTTTTTTCACCCCATGAGGAAACAATTTCAGTTTGCCAAATTTTACACAGAGAAATACCTAGAAAGACATCCTATCAAATACCTAGAAGACATTTACTTCAAATATTATGGCCCTGGTTTTTTAATCATTCATTTTATGACTTTGACTAAAATCTTTGAAAACTGTCTACCTAATGCTTGGAATTGTTGCCATGAAAAGATTTTGACATGATTATCACTAAACAGAGTTGTAATGTATAAAAAGCTGTATATACAGTGGCCCACAGTCTCTATGATATAGTACAGATTCAAACACAGGGAAATGTGGATGAGACTATGTTATTTCCCTGGCAGGTAATGTCTCTTCCATTGTATTGTAATATCAGCAGTGAAATCTGGGCATGTAAAGGCTCTGTATTTTAGTATTGTAGATGTTATTTTTTATTACCTTTAAGAGACTAAAAGTCTATTACATGTTTCAGTGCTTAGAAGTAAATTAACCCACATATCAGTGTAAACAGTGAGTTGGGTGCCACTGGGCAGAAAGAAATAGTCTTGTGAGTGAATATTAAGCTTATGTTACAAACAAATGGCTGTATTGTCTTTTCGCTGTAATATCTCAAAATGAAAATTTGGCTTTTACCATTTATTCCTTACAACAATGTAAAACTAGATACTTATGTATTTCTAAACAGCACATTGTTATCCACCAAACGCAAAAGCAGGTGGGTGAATAGATTTTCATAAAAGTTGAGGCTTGTTGAAACTTCATTCAAGGATCAATTGGTAACAAGTAGTTCAGTAAGGTTTTTTTCTTTTTCATTAATTAATTCACTTTACATGTCAGTCTTATGCTCCTCCGTCTTATTCTTCCAGTCCTACCCTCCCTGTCACATCCCATACTCCCTATTTCTTATTAGCCTTTCTTTTACTATTATTTTTCAGATGATGCTTCCTAGAATTTTTTTTGTCCTTATGGCTGTATACAGCCTATACTCATGTGAAGATTCCTTGCTCTTGTGACTATATACAGCTTAAAATCATGTGAACTTTGCTTATAAGACCTTACCTAACTCCCAGAATATAAATTGTTTGGTGTTCTGAATAAAGTGTCTATTGCATGAGAATTTAGTTCTCCTCATTTTTGGCTGCACACTCTTAGGTTCATACCACCAACTACAGTGGTGACATTGGCACCAGAAAACAGGAACCTAAAGAGAGTGGGTACCCACCTCACTGAAAGAAGTGAGCACAAATAATGGGGCATAAATCAGGAAAGGCTTTACCTTACATTAATTTCGTGCATCATTTTTTTAAAGAAAGAAAAAGTATAAGTATCAGAATCACCACTATTAGACTGTTTGCAAATTTATTATGATTATAATCCCTGGATTTCAGAAGAACTTTAGATGAAGAAGTATCAAACAGAATCTGAAAGAATATTAAAAAGGCATAAATGTTGGAGGAAGGTCCAACTGTGTTTTTAAATGTTGATTTAAGTGCCTTGAGATCTGGTTATCACCCTGTCAGGAGTATTGTTATAATGTTGAACTATCTCTTATAACCATGTGATAAGGAATGTTCCCCAAGTATTCCTAATTGGCTGAATGAATGTTTGCATACCTAGGCAGGGAAGACTGACATAGCTGTGGCCATAGTTCATGGGCTTTGGAGAGAGAAGGATGTTGGAATGGGGACAGGTACAAGAAGAGGAAGGAAGAAGAAAACCTGAATGGGTTAGCATGGAGAGGAGCACATGGCTAGATCAGCATGGATGGAGAAAGAGGTCCAGATGAGAGAATAAGCATGTATTTATGGAATTATGAATGGGAAGTAGTCCAAATAAAAATTATTAGCACAGGTGGCATGAGATGGGGGCTTGTGAAGGAAACATACTTTAGGAGGTAATATCAGTTCAGCCACAGGGGAAATAAAGCTATTGTAAAATCTGTCCGGTGTCTGTTCTTTCATTGATAGATAATACTGCCATAATAAATACAGGGCTAAAAAGAAACACTATTAGACCATACTTTAAATTATCCACAAGGAAAGATCACTGTTCAATTTTGGATTGCCTAAGCATTGATTTGGACTGTTATTAAAATGCTTAAGGAATATGACAAGGTTATTATTCATGAGGAAGATGTAGCTTATTCCTTATATGGATATAAACTAAATGATCAGTGGTATAACTGCATCTTAAAGTAGATCTATACCCAATTTTCTGATAAATTACCCTATTGGTCTGCAAAGTAACTATACAAATTTGGACTCCATCCAGCAATGGATTAGTGTTGACTTGCTTCCCATTATTGGCTGCATGAGCTGTTGCTTGTTTTTTTTCTTAGCCATTCTGCCAGATGGACGATGAAATCTCAAGTCACTGTGATTTACATTTCTCTGATCACCAAGGATGTTGTACATTTCTTTAAGTGTTTCTTGGCCATTAAAGATTCCACTGTTGAGGATTCACTAGTTAGATTTGTACATCATTTTATCATTAGATTATTTGGTTTAGTGATGTCTAGTGTCTTGAGTTCATTATGTATTCTGGGTATTAGCCATCTATCAAATGTAGAGTTGGTGAAGATCTTTTCATTTTCTCTGGGCTGCTTTTTTTCCTATTGAGAGTACCTTTGCTTAACAAAAGCTATTCACTTTTATGAGGTCTCATTTGCTAATTGTTGATCTTAGTGCCTTGATGTTCTATTCAGTAAGTTGCCTCATACGCCAACATGTTCAAGCCCCTTCCCCATTTTCTCGTCTGTCAGGTTCAGTGTATCTGATTTTTTAAAACATTTTATTATGTATACAATGTTCTGTTTGTATGTACATCTGTAGGACAGAAGAGGGCACCAGATCTCATAGATCGTTGTGAGCCACCATGACCATGTGGTTGCTGGGAAATGAACTCAGGATCTTTGGAAGAGCAGTCAGTGCTCTTAATCTCTGAGCCATCTCTCTAGCCCAGTGTATCTGATTTTTATGTTGAGGTCTTTAATCTACTTGGACTTAAATTCTATGCAGGGTGATAGATATGGATCTACATACATTCTTCTACACAGAGACATTCAGTTAGACAAGCATCATTTGTTGAAGATGCTTAATTTTTCCACTGTATTGTATTTACGCCTTCTTTATCAAATACCAGGTATGCATAGGTATGTAGATTTATATACAGGTCATTGATTCAATTCCATTGATCAGCATGTTTGTCTTTAAAATAGCAGTGAACTGATAACTATATGTTAATATATTCTACCAATTTGGAAAAAAAAACTCAAATTAAGTATTTAAAACTAAATATTCATTTTTAGTAATGTTACCATTATTTTACAGGCATTCTGTCAGAATAAAAAAAACTGATAACTTGTGAAGAGTACCCAGAGTAAACAGGAAAGTTATTATTTTTCCGGTAACAAAATGTCAATTGATAACAAACCATACTATTATAAAATAGTAAACCTGTTTATATATCACAAAGATATGTAGAAGAGGGAAAGGAAGAATGGAAGAAACCTGAGAGGTCAAGGGCACTACACAAAAACCTACATAATCAACAAATTTGGCCTATGGTGGCTCAAAGAGACTGAATCACTAACAGGAGAGCATGGATGGGACAGACCTAAGCCTCCTACATGAATGTAACAGATATTCACCTTGGTCTTCATGTGAGACCCTTAAGAGTAGGAGCAGAGTCTGTTTATGAGTCTGTTATTTGCCTTTGGATCCCTTTCCCCTAACAGGGCTGCCTCAATAACCCCAATAGGAAAAGATGCACCTATTACTGCTGCAACTTGATATACCAAGGGTGACTGACATCCATGGGAGGCCTCCCCTTCTCCAAGGAAAAAAAGGAGGAGGTGAGGTGAGATAGATGGGATAAGGGAAGAAATGGAAAGCTGTAATCAACATGTAAAGTAAATTGATTAATTAAAAAGAAGAAAATGATGACTCAAGAAAACTACTTATAGATGCTGTAACTTCAAAGATAATTTCATCAAGGAAGCTGTATTCTTGTCACAGATAAAAATGGAATATGGTAGAAGATGTCCAAAAGTGTCATAGAACTATCCCCCAATGACAAATCCTTTCAGAAAAGGCATACTCAAACTCTCAACTTCATATGGAATAACAAGAAACCCAGAATTGCTAAAACAATCCTCTACAATAAAAGATCTTCTGGAGGTATCTCCATCCCTGATCTCAAGCTGTACTATAGAGCAACAGTAATAAAAACTGTGTGGTACTGACATAGAAACAGACTGGTGGATCAATGGAACCTAATAGAAGACCCAGAAATAAACCCACACACTTATGGACACCTGATCTTTGACAAAGATGCCAAAACCATACAATGGAAAAAGGATAGCATCTTCAACAAATGGTGCTGGTCAAACTGGATGTCTACATGTAGAAAAATGAAAATAGATCCATACTTATCACCCTGCACAAAACTAAAGTCCAAGTGGATCAAAGACCTCAGCAAAAAACCAGACACATTAAATCGGCAAGAAGAAAAAGTGGGGAAGACCTTAGAACTCATTGGTACAGGAGACAACTTCCTGAACAGGACACCAACAGCACAGGCTCTAAGAGCAACAATCAATAAATGGGACCTCATGAAACTGAAAAGATTCTGTAAAGCAAACGACACCGTCATCAAAACTAAATGACTGCCTACAGATTGGGAAAGAATCTTCACCAACCCTCTATCTGACAGAGGGCTAATATCTAGTATATATAAAGAACTAAAGAAGTTGAAAAGCAACAAATCAAGTAATCCAATTAAAAAATGGGGAACAGAGCTAAACAGAATTCTCAATAGAGGAATATCAAATGGCAGAGAACACTTAAAGAAATTCTCAACCTCATTAGCCATCAGAGAAATGCAAATCAAAATGACCCTGAGATTTCACCTTACACCCATCAGAATGGCCAAGATCAAAACCTCAAGTGACAACACATGCTGGAGAGGTTGTGGAGAAAGGGGAACCCTTCTCCACTGCTAGTGGGAATGTAAAGTCATACAACTACTCTGGAAATCAATCTGGCACTTTCTCAGACAACAAGGAATAGTGTTTCCTCAAGATCCAGCTATACCACTCCTAGGCATATATCCAAAAGAGGCTCAAGTACATGATAAGGACATTTGCTCAACCATGTTTGTAGGAGCTTTATTTGCAATAGCCAGAACCTGGAAACAGCCTAGATGCCCCTCAACTGAAGAATGGATACAGAAATTGTGGTACATCTACACAATGGAATATTACTCAGCAATGAAAAATAAGGAAATCATGAAATTTGCAGGTAAATGGTGGGATCTGGAAAGGATCACCCTGAGTGAGCTATCCCAGAAGCAGAAAGACACACATGGTATATACCCACTCATATAGACATATAATATAGGATAAACCTACTAAAATCTGTACACCTAAAGAAACTAATCAAGAGGGAGGATTCTGGCTAAAATGCTCAATCCCCACTCCGAAAGGCAAAGAGGATGGACACCAGAATAAGAAGAAAACAGGAAACAAGTTAGGAGCCTCCCACAGAGGGCCTCTGAAAGGCTCTGCCCTGCAGACTATCAAAGCAGAAGCTGAGACTTATGGCCAAACTTTGGACAGAATGCAAGGAATCTTATGAAAGAAGTAGGAAATAATAGTTAGATCCGGAGAGGACAGGAGGTCCACAAGGAGAGCAACATAACCAAAAAGTTTGAGCACAGGGGTCTTTCCTGAGACTCATACTCCAACCAAGTACTATGCATGGAGATAACCTAGAACCCCTGCACAGATGTAGCCCATGGCAGTTCAGTGTCCAAGTGGGTTCCATTATAATAGGAACAGGGACTGCTTCTGACATGAACTGATTGGCCTGCTCTTTGATCACCTCCCCCTGAGGGGGGAGCAGCCTTACCAGGCCACAGAGGAAAACAATGCAGCCACTCCTGGTGATACCTAACAGACTAGGATCAGAAGGAAGAAAAAGAAACCCTCCCCTACCAGTGGACTTGGGAAGGGGAGTGTGTGGAGAAGGGGGAGGAAGGCAGGGGTTGGGAGGGGAGGAGGGAGGGAACTAGAGTGGGGATACAAAGTAAATAAAGTGTAATTATAAAATAACTACTAGCAAAGCATTAAAAAATAAGATAAAATACTTGCAAAGCAAGTTAAAAAAATAAATAGTAAATGTTCCTTAATTAAAAAAAAGATATAAATTCATACATCAATAGGGTAAAAGAGACAATGAAAGATGATCTGGAAAGAGGGGTAGGGGAACAAACAGCAAAGAAGCTCAGAGCAGTTTAGGAAGAATTGGATATTATATAATGATTGTTGTTTTTGTAGAGTGGGGAGTTCTGAGTGTAAGATGGAAATAACCATACAGCACATGATGACATTTCACACCACCTTGGTCATGATATTTAATGCATGCAGTAAACTCAGGATGACTTTTCCAATTATTAAGACCAAATTACACTCCTTTAAAATGACATTGTCTTAACTTGGAAATATTTCTGAAAATATAGAACTCAGTTAGTCAAGAATAAATTCCAAATACAGATAATGATCTATTGAAAACACATAATCAGTGAAAAACAATGTTTACAAATAAAAAAAAGAAAATTCTCTTGAATGAAATATAAACAAAGTACTACTTTAACCTGTTAGAAAAATTACCATTATGGAGAATTCTTTCAGGTCTAACCCCATAATATTGATGAATAGGATAATTATTTTAATGAATATACTATATTTTTCTAAATAATTGTATAAAATAATTTATCAGTCTGAGATAATATAATCATGTGTAAATACCATTGAGTTTACATATTTTTTGCAATTTTTATCCTTTATTGTTATGTAAATTTATGGTTGTTTTGCCTGGAAATATGTCAGGTTAGCCCTTTCATGCAGTGGCTTTATAAACAAAAGAGGCCATCAATTCCCTGGGAAGTGGAAGTGCATTTGAAGATGGTTCTGAGTAGGCATGTGAGTTCTGGGATGTGAATGCAGGACTTCTAAAAGAGCAGTTCAGACCACTGCTCTGAACCACTGATGATCTCTCTAGCCAATGAAGTCAAATATTATTATACTTTGTTTTTTTATTGAGTAAGTTATTTACTTTACATCCCAATTGCAGCTTCACCTCTCACCTTTCTTCCCAGTCCCTTCCTCTCACTTTCCCTTCCCTCCCATCCCTTTCCTCCTCTTCTCCTCAGGAAAGGGGAACCTTCCCATGGATATCAAAACAGTCTTGGCATACCGAGTTGCAATTAGATTAGGTGCATCTTCTTATATTGAAGCTAGACTAGGCAGCCCAGTTAGGGTTAATGGGATCCAAAGGGAGGTAATGTAGTCAGAGATAGCCCCTGATCTTGCTTTAAGAATTCCATTCAAAGACCCAGATGCACAATAGTCACATATGTGCAGAGGGCCTAGGCCCATCCCATGCTTGCTCTCTGGTTGGCAATTCAGACTCTATAACCCCTATGGGCTCAGCTTAGTTGATTCTGTAGGTTTTCTTGTTGTGTTCTTGACCCCTCTGGCTCCTTCAATCCTTCCTTTTCCTCTTTCACGGAATTCCCCAAAGCTCCACTTAATGTTTGGCTCTTGTTTTCTGCATCTGTTTCCATCCGTTTCTGGGTACAGCCTCTTTGATGACCATGATACTAGGCTTCTGTCTGAAAGTAAAGCAAAATACTATTAATAGTGTCAGGGCTGTGCTCCCTCTCATAGCATGGGTCTCAGGCTGGGCTAGTCATAAATTGGTCTTCCCTTAAATCCTGTTCCACCCCTGCAAATCTTATAGACAGGATAAATTGTGGTTCTAAGGTTCTGTGGTTGGGTGGGTGCCACAGTCCGTCTAGTAGACATCTTTCCAGCTTACAGAAGATGGACTGCTCAGATTTACTTTCCCATTCCTCAGAGTCTTAGGTAAGGTCATCCTTATAGAAACTTGTGGGTCTCCGTTGTCCTAGGCTTCTAGCTCATCCCAGAGATGCCTCTCCAATCCAGTTTTCTTTCCCAGTATTCTCTCCCTCTGCCCCCCTTACCTCATCCATTCTATTGCCATCCCTAACCCCTCCACCACCCAGCTCCCTCCATCCATTCACTCACAATGTCCAACTTAGGTCCCATTTGTTATTTAGCTTCTTTATGTTTTTGGTTTATGCATGTTTATCTTCTACTTTATGAAAAATATCTAGGGAGTACAGATCATGTTTGTCTTTCTGGGTCTGTTCTCCTTCACTCAGAATGATATTTTCTAGGTTTAACCATTTGCATACAAATGGTTATCTCATGATGTCCTTGTATTTAATTGCTTTAAAAATATCTATTGTGGAGATTTTCTTTATCCATTCTTCAGCTGAAGGACATCTAGGTTCTTTCCAATTCCTGACTATTGTGAATAAACTTGCTAAAGACATAGTTTAGCAAGTGTGCTTGAGCATCATTTGGGTATATGCCCAGGAGTGGTATAGCTAGATCTAGAGGTTGATCTATATTCATTTTTTTCTGAGAAACTGACAAATTGATTTTCAAGGTGGTTGTGGTTGTGTATTCATACAGACCAGCCAGCAATGGAAGAGTGTTCCCTTGCTTCACATCCTCACCAGGATGAGCTGTAGCTTGGGGTTTTGATCTTAGCCATTCTGACAGTGTAAGATGCAATCTCAGATATCAGGGCACAGGGGTCCCTTGGTTTAAGACTGTTTCTCCAACCAAGGACCATGTACGGATATAACCTTGAACCCCTGCCCGGATATAGCCCATGGTAGCTCAGTATCCAGTTGGGTTCTCTAGTAAGGGGAACAGGAACTATTTCTGACATGAACTCAATAGCAAGCTCTTCAACCCCGCTCCCCCGAGGGAGGAACAGCCTTGCTAGGCTACAGAAGAGGACATTGCAGCCAGTCCTGAAGAGACCTGATAAGCCAGGGTCAGATGGAAGGGGAGCAGTCCTCCCCTATCAGGGGACTTGGAAAGGGGCAGGGAGGAGATGAGGGAGGTAGAGTGGGATTGGGAGGGAATGATGGAGGGGGCTATGGCTGGGATACAAAGAAAATAACTTGTGATTAATATAAAAAAATTAAAAAATTAAAAAAAGATGCAGTCTCAGACTTGTTTTTGATTTGCATTTTACCGATGACTAAATTTGTTGAAAATTTCTTTCAGTGTTTCATCATTAGAGATCATTTTTTTGAGAATTCTCTATTTACATCTGTATCCCATATTTAATTGAGTTAATTTTTTGTTGTTGATGTTTAATTCTTTGAATTATTTATACATTTAAAATATCAGCCCTGTATCAGATGTGGAGTTGGTTAAAATATTTTTCCATTCTCTAGGCTGCTACTCTGTTCTGTTGACCATGTCCTTTGCCTTACAGAAACTTTTCCCGCTGGACGGGACAATTTCTTAGTGCTATATCCTTTTCTCTTAGCACTGTTTTCATTGTGTCCCATATGAAATACAGGTTTTAAAAGTATGTCCTTATGATTCTCTGGATTTCCTCATTGTTATGTCCCCTTTTTCATTTCTGACTTTGCTAATTTGGTATATATTTTATGCTTTCTATTTAGTTTATGTAAGTTTATCCATGTTGTTGATTTACTCAAAGAACCATTTTTTCTTTGTTTTTGTATTGTTCTATGTTCATATTTTATTGACTTCAGCCCCGAGTTTGATTATTTCTTGCCATTCACCTCTTCTGTGTATTATTTCTTCTTTTTGTCAGTGCTTTCAGGGGTGTTGTTGACTTTCTAGTGTGATAGCTCTCCATTTTTATATAGGCATTCGTATTATGAACTTGCCTCTTCCATTTGCTTTCATTGTGTCTACTAACTGTGCTTATGTTGTGCATTTATTTTCAATGACTTCTAGAGAGTCATTAATTTCTTTCCTCATTTTTGTCTTGACAATTTTTTTTCAGTAGATGTTCATTTTCCATTGGTTTGAAATTTTTGTATTGCTTCTGTTGTTGGTGAAATCTTAGGTTTATCTCTGACAGTGTGACAGAATTCAGGAAGTTATTTTATTTTATTTTTTGTTTCAGTGTAGACATTCTTTGTAACTGTTTATGTGGTCAGCTTTGGAGAAAGTTCTATAAGGTGCAGAGAAGAATGTATACTCTTTTGTGTTTGGAGAAACATTCAGCAAATATCTGTCAACTTTACCTGTTTTATAACATCTGTTAACACCAGCATTTCCTTGTTTAGTTTTGGTCTGGGTGACCTGTTTATTTGTGAGAGTAAGATATTGAAAAACCTCACTCTCAGTGTGTGGTGATCAATATGTGATTTAAATTGCTGTAGGGTATTGTTTCCAAATTTGAATGCCTGTTTTTTATTAGGCATAGACATTATGCAATGAAATACCATCTTGATGGAAGTCGTAGTTAGGGTTTTATTGCTGTGAAGGGACACCATGACCAAGACAACTCTTATAAAGAAAAACACCTAACTGTGGATGGCTTACAGTTTTAGAAGTTGATTCATTATCATCATAGTACGATGCAGAGCAATGCACAGGTAAACATGGTGCTGGAGGAGCCAAGAGTTCCACATCTTGATCTGAAAGCAGGCAGGAGGAGACTCTTTTTCAGCCAAGAGGAGGCTTTGACTCCACATTTGGTGGAGCTTGAGCATAGGAGACCACAAAGCCCACCCCAAAATGATGCACTTCCTTCAACAAGGCCATGCTTACTCCAACAAAGACACATCTCTTTAGTAGTGGCACTCCCGGTGGGCCAAGCATTCAAACACAAGAATCTATGGGAACCAAACCTATTCAAACTATCAAAGTGGAATATTGCCCCTGAAAGATACCATAAAGATGTTTTCTTAAGATATCTCATGGATGCTTTAAGACTAACAAACGGATGTCCTCACAAATCTATCACCCATGATCTAGGGTCCTAGATAACTCTTCCACTAATTGGCTGTAGGTCTCCACTAAATGACCTTTGCTCACTATTTGGCTTTGGCTTCAATAAATAGGTGAAACTTCTAGTCAGAATGACACAGAATTGTGGGAAAATTGAAAGACACAAGGGGAAAGCAGACCAAAGTGGAGCCAGGATCTAAAGATCTAAACTTTAAACAATATAAGACATCTCTGTGCCTTTTTAAAAACCAGTGGCAGGCTAAAGAAAGCACGAATATAGTTCTGGCTATTATTGCTCCTGTTTTCATGATGGCCTCTAGGCATAAAATTGGAATGATTATAGATCTAGGAGCTTGAATCTGGTTTTGTCTATTCTGGTGGGTGCTTTGTTCTTTGGTTTCTGTTTCTTCTCCAAAATTTAGTAGAGTGTGATGGCTCAAGGCTGCCTCCTATGAAATTTTCTGTGGACCTAATTGCTGTGGACACTTCAATTTCATGCAAAATATGTTTCTGAATATTGAAAGCTGACACTCGACAATGGGAATAGGCTAGTGTTCTGACAGGGTTCACAGGAATGAGAACAGAGTGTTCCACCAGCATCTGCTTATTTTTATTCTTTGGAATCAGGGTATTCAGAGTGGAAAGATTATTTCCAATTTTTTTCAGTAGTGCTAGTTATGAGGGTGGGCTTTTGCATCTGGAGGAACAGAAGAAAAGAAAAAAAATATCTACAGCCAGCCTAGCTTATCCTTTCACATGAAAGGACTGTAGGTAACCAGGGTTTTCCTGCTCAATTTAGGGGGTGGGATAAAGCAACGAGTGAGGATAATGAGTTTATGAGGGGTATTTCTGTGGAATCCATAAGAGACATGTGCAATTGAGAAAGAGGGCTACAGAAAGTTTTTTGTTCTTGACTAAGACAGTTAAATATTGGGGCAAAAAACTAAACAGAGTCCTCAAAATATGCAATGTAAATGGCTGGACAATATTTAAAAAAATGTTCTACATCCTTAACCACCAGTGAAAAACAACTCACAAAGTCTCCTTTGAGACTTCAACTCATCTTAATTAGAATGAGAAAGATAAAAAGATGACAGTGGATTCTAGAAATGATGCTGAGTAAACAACTATTAAACGCTAGTGTGAATGGGAACTATTATAGGCACCATGGCAATCAGTGTTGTGGCTTTTCCTCAAACAATAAAACAAAACAAAAACCAAGACACAACTTGACAGTGGGGGTGTGATAGATGGCTCAGTATATATGAAAACTTGTTGATCTCTTGTATGGCTAGGGTGGGTTTCCCAACATCACATGATGTGGAGACAAACTTTTCCAACAAACTCTATTTCCATTTTTCAGGCATTCTTACTCTCTTTTCTGATTTCCATGGGCAATAGTCATGAATATAGTGTACATACATACATACATAGAGGCAAGTACATAAATTGGACATAAAATAAAGTAAATATATCTAAAAATCAATTTAAAATCTGACATTAGACCTACCAAAAGTTCCATTTATACTATTCTTGGGTGTTTACAGAAATGACTTTGTATCTCAGTATAGAGATACTTGTTTATCCAGGTTCATTACTTTTCTGTTAACAGTGGGGAAATGAACCCAGACTTCATGTCCATCAACTGATAAGTGATAAGTGTGGTACATTTATACCATGGACTACTATTCATCTGTTAAAAAATGAAATAATGATATTTTTCGCTTGAAAGAATGGCATGAAAATAGTCAACCTGAGTGAGGTAACCAAGAATCAGAATGAGAAACATTCCGTGTTTTCATTCATATGTTCATGTTAGCTTTTAATGTTTTAATGACATATGTAATTAGATGTATTTGATTGGAGGACCCATAGAGGTTAGGTAATCAATAAGTGTCCATGAAGGAAACAGAGCATAGTATTATAAAGAGTGAAAGGAAAAATGGGAGCAGGAAAGATTAAATTAGAGGAATGCAGAATAGATTAGAAGAAATATGTGGACAGATAATTAATATAAAGGCCATTTGGGAAAGATATTCAGGAACCTTCTCCTCTAAAAGATTCCATATATATTCATACAAATATTTATAAAATATTTAAATTGTGTAAAACAATAATGGGAGGCAATAACCCGATTAGAAACCATACACTAGCAAAAAAACTCACAGTATCAGGCGTAAATTAACTTTTTCTGAGTTTTGGCCAGAGTAATTCCATTATTATTCCCCTAGAACATGATAGTACAACCCCATGGCTGAAGACTTCTCATACTTAAATCATAGAACATAGATAAATAAAAGTGATACTTGCATGGGAATCCTAACTGTCCTGAGTAGTATACATACTAGTAGAAATCATTGTTCAGAGAATGAAAGAATTGAAGTACTCAGAAATAATGTGGTGTATGTTTCTTAACCCTTACCTACATATTCATCTACACAATGAGGGTTCAGAAAGATTTTAAAATCCAGAGGTGGTTGATTATTCCAAGAAGTGGTGTTTTCCAGATACAATAGGACAAGTGCACATGTGAACTCATAAATGTTTTTGAGGACTTGTATAAGACTTGTTTTATTGCCATAGTTAGGAATTCAAGTACTATATTAAAGAGCTACAGAGGGAGAGGGCAGCTTGCCTTGTCCCTGGCTTTAGCAGAATTACTTTAAGTTTCTCTCTATTTATTTTGATGTTTCATATAGGCTTGCTATATATTGCCTTTATTGTGCTTACATGCAAACTTGTGTCCCTGATTTCTCCAAGACTTTTATCATGAAGGGTATTAGATTTTTTCAAAGGGTCTTTCAGTATATAATGACATGATCATGTAGTTTTTTCTTTCAGTTTGTTTATATGGTACATTACATTAATGGGATTTTGTTTATTGAACCACCCCTGCATTCCTGGGATAAAAAAACTTTTGGAGACAAGGCCAACCCTGATTTCAAGCAAGGGTACTTGTACTACAGAGCAAGGGTGGTAAAAACAGCATGAACCAAATGACACTGATATAGAAACAAATGAGTTGATCAATGGAATCAAGTTGAAGACTCAGAAATAAACCCTCACATTTTATTTTTGACAACAGAGCCAAAACTATACAATGAAAAAAAAAGAGAAAGCGTCTTCAACAAACAGTGCTGATCGAATTTGACCTCTGTATGAAGAATGCAAACACATTCATATTTATCACATTGCACACAATTAAAGGTCAAGTGGATCAAAGATCTTAAATAAAGCACCTATACCAAATCTGATAGAAGAAAAAGTATGAAAGAACTTTGAAAGCATTGGCATAGGAGACAACTTTCTGTACAGAACAACAGGTCAGACACTTATATCAACAATTAATAAATGGAACCTCATGAAACTGAAAAGCTTCTGTAAGGTAAAAGAAAAGAAGAAAAGAAGAAGAAGAAGAAAGAAAGAAAATTGGCAGCCTACAGAATCAGAAAAGATTTTCAGCCATTTCACATCTGACAGAAGACTGATATCCAAAATATATAAATAACTCAAGAAAATAAAGTTCAACAAACCAAATATCTCAATTAAAAATTGGGATACAACAGAGGGCGGAGCCAAGATGGCGACTAGCACACACAGTTTCTGAGCTGTGGAAGAGATAAAGTTCTGAGTTGATGAGTAGAAGAACTTCTGAAGCCAGGGAAACAACGGAGAGACGTTCTAAACAACAGGGAACATCAAGGGAACATCGCAGGAGGTGAAAACCTTGGTCTCCCGGTCACCGGTCACCTGGGGACTTGTTTGGGGAAGGTGAGAAACGATCCTTTGATCTCTCAGCACTCCCCTCCCCCAGACCTCCCTCCTCCTCAGCACAGCGGACTCGCATTTCTCAGCGCAGACCTAACTGCCTGGGGCCTGCAGCCACTGAGGTGGAGCCCCAAGCTCTTTATCAGCAAAGGCCAGCAGTACCTGTCTCGGAGCCCCAGATTCGCGCAGCAGCTGCACCATCCTCCCAGGGCGCGAGTCTGCTAGACGCCATACTAACTTCGCAGGAGCGCCATCACTGATGGTACGGCCCGCCCAATCCCACAGTGACAGAGAATACACTATATAATCACCAAAAACAGGCAGAAACGCCATACAAGCTAGACACACCAGGCGCTGGGCCTCTGAAGCTTGGAGAGCACAGTGAAGAGACCCCAGGACTTCCCAGAAAGCATCTGGACTAGCAACCCAGTCTCCAGTTACAGCGGGACTTTCTAACCTGGCGGCGGAGCAGCACTGAGCTGGCGGGGCACATCAGCCCTCCAGTTTAAGACTAACCGGGGCCAAACCACAGAACAGAAAGCCTGGTTACCCCGATTCCTACTGACGTGACCACCCTGAAATCTCCAGCTGCAGCAAGACCTCATAACCTGGCAGTGACAGCAGCACGGAACTGGCGGAACACATCAAAGAAACAGGGCCAAACCAGAGAGCAGAGAGCCCAGATACGCCGATCTCTGCCAAGTGACCTGCCTGTAAGTGAGTGCACCCTTAAGAATCTGCAGATCCCCCGATCCTGGGTCCTTCTAAAACAGAAGCCAGGCATCGAACCCCCTGCTACCCATATACCCACTTTGGGAAACAGAGGGGCACTTGGGACATTGAAGTTCCTGCTCTGTGGGTCTAATTGAGGAGTTAAGGCAGTTAATGCCAGAAATTGCGCTGCGATCATCACTAGCGCCTGCGACATATACATTGCAGAGCCCCTCCCACACACTCAAGGGTTCAACATTAGCCATCGCTCTGTCCCTCCAGACACACGCCCATGCCCACTTACACACACACACACACACACACACACACACACACACACACACACAAGCACACACGCTTGCATTTGCCTCTGTTTGCGCCTGCGTACTTTCCTCCCACAGGTACAGCTAGTCCTCAGCACACGGTAAGGACACGGGACCTCTCTCAACTTCCTGAAGAATTCTCCAGACTCGAGAGAGAGACAGTACCAGTCTGATCGGCAGAATCCAAAAACAAACAGGGAAGGTCTCAGATAAGCCAATGGCCAGGGGTAGGTGAAAGAACACTTCCAACATTAATCAGGACATCATGACTTCACCAGCAAACCCCAAAATTGATGGATACTCCAATTCATCAGAAGCACAGGAAAATGACCTTAAAGCCATGCTTGCTCAATTATTTGAGGCTCATAAGGAGGAAATGAACAAATCTTTCAAAGAATTGGCCAGTCAATTGGAGGTAAAGAAAGAAGAAATAGACAAAACCCTTAAAGAAACACAGGCAAACATAGCCAAACAAATAGAGGCACAAGTAGAGAAAAAATTAGTGGCATACAAAAAGGAATTGAACAAAGAAATAGAGTCCATCGTAGAGAGACAGGAATCCAAATTCAAACACATGAAAGAAATGGTGCAAGGCATGAAAACAGAATTAGAATCAATAAAGAAAACACAAAATGAGAAAACTCTTGAGCTGGAGAACTTGGAGAAAAGATCAGGAACCACAAAAGTAAGCATCACCAACAGAATACAAGAGATGGAAGAGAGAATCTCTGGAGCTGAAGACACACTTGCAGAAATTGATACTTCTCTCAAAGAAAAAGTAAAATCAGAAAAGTTCCAATCACAAAATATCCAAGAAATCAAGGATGCTATGAAAAGACAAAATCTAAGAAGTGTTTTGGTGCTGGGTGTCCTAAGCGTTAGAGCTGCTGACCCCCTCTGCTGGGGGTTTCCTCCTGCCAGAGACACGCAGTCTGGTGCCCTGTTGCCCTGGTGCCCACAGTTCTATCTGAGGCGGCGAATCACCGCGCAGGCAGGGCTCTGTGCAGGCAGGCGCCTTTGTCCCAGCTCTGGGTCCAGGCTGGCTCCTGGGGCACCTGCGGAACCCGAGTCTTTTCCAGGGGATGTCTGGGTAACCTGGGGTCGGTCCCAATTGTTTCCTGCTCCGTGGGGTTATCTCTCGACTGGGAAATCCAGTCTATGGTGTTGTGGGCCCACAGTTCAGTCTGGGACCGTGACCATATCACACTGGCGGGTAGCTCTGGGCTGGCGACCAAGCGCCTGGGGGAACGGGGATCTCTTCCGCGGTTTAGCCGGGTGAGTTAAAGCTGATCGAATCGCCCACCGTTGGGGTAACCTCTCACCTGAGAAACACAACCACTTGTGTTTTATGGCCGCGAGTGCTGATTGCTGGTCACTGTGCCAATCCTGCTGTGCTGCTCCTCAGAATGAGAGTCCTCCCGGTGCCGCCATCTTGCCAAAAAAAAAAATCTAAGAATAATAGGAATTGATGAAAAAGAAGACTTCAGGCTCCAAGGTCCAGAAAATATTTTCAAGAAAATCATAGAAGAAAATTTTCCCAACTTAAAGAAAGAGATGTCCATAAATATACAAGAGGCCTACAGAACACCAAATAGACTAGACCAGAAAAGAAACACATCACGTCACATCATAGTCAAAACACTAAATCTACAGAACAAAGAAAAGATATTAAAAGCAGCAAGGGAAAAAGGCCAAGTAACATATGAAGGTAGACCTATCAGAATCACACCAGACTTCTCATCAGAAACTATGAAAGCCAGAAGGGCCTGGGCAAGCATCATGGAGACTCTAAGAGATCACAAATGTCAACCCAGACTACTATACCCTGCAAAGCTTTCAATCAACATAGATGGAGAAAACAAAATATTCCATGACAAAACTAAATTTACGCAATATCTATACAGCAAACCAACCCTACAGAAGATACTAGAAGGAAAACTCCAATCCAACAAAAATGAATTCACCCAAGAAAACAGGCCATACAGATAATATCCCAAAAAAAAAAAAAAAAAAGAAAAGAAAAGAAAACAAGCAATGAAACAGGGTAAGATCATCGACTCCATTACAAAAGGAACTAACATGCATTGGTCAATATTATCTATCAATATTAATGGACTCAACTCACCAATAAAAAGACACAGGCTAACAGAATGGTTACGGAAACAGGACCCAACATTCTGTTGCATCCAAGAAACACACCTATGCAACAAAGATAAACACCACTTCAGAGTAAAGGGCTGGAAAAATGTTTTTCAAGCAAATGGTTCCAGAAAACAAGCTGGAGTAGCCATCCTAATATCTAATAAAATAGACTTTCAACCCAAGTTAATCAAAAAAGATAAGGACGGCCACTATATTCTCATCAAAGGAAAAATCCAACAAGAGGACATCACAATTTTGAATATCTATGCCCCAAATACAAGAGCACCTACATTCGTAAATGAAACAATATTAAAGCTTAAATCATACATTGATCCTAATACCTTAATAGTGGGAGACTTCAACACCCCACTCTCATCAAGGGACAGATCAACCAGACAGACACCAAATAGGGAAATAAAAGCACTCACAGAATCCCTAAATCAAATGGACCTAATAGACGTCTACAGATCTTTTCACCCAAACTCAAAAGAGTACACCTTCTTTTCAGCACCTCATGGAACCTTCTCCAAAATAGACCATATAGTTGGTCACAAAGCAGGCCTCAACAGATACAAAAGGATTGAAATAATCCCTTGTATACTATCTGACCACCATGGACTAAAGCTGGACATCAACAACAACAGAAACAACAAAAAGCCGACACGCACATGGAAACTGAACAACTTACTACTCAATGACAGCTGGGTTAAGGAAGAAATAAAGAAAGAAATTAAAGACTTTCTAGAATTCAATGAAAATGAAGGCACAACATACCCAAATTTATGGGACACATTGAAAGCAGTGCTCAGGGGAAATTTTATAGCACTAAGTGCCTAAAAGAAGAAATCCGTAACATCACATACAAACAACTTAATGGCCCAACTGAAAAACCTAGAAAAAAAAGAAGCAGATACACCCAAGAGGAGCAGACGGCTGGAAATAATCAAACTAAGGGCAGAAATCAATCAATTAGAAACAAATAAAATTATCCAAAGAATCAATGAAACAAAAAGCTGGTTCTTTGAGAAAATCAACAAGATAGACAACCCCTTAGCCAAACTAACTAAAAAGCAGAGGGAATCTATCCAAATCAGCAAAATCAGAAAGGAAAATGGGGACATAACTACAGACACTGAAGAAATCCAAACGATTATTAGGTCATACTACAAAAGCCTATATGCCACAAAATTTGAAAATCTAAATGAAATGGATAACTTTTTTGACAGATTCAATCTACCAAAATTAAGTCAAGATCAGGTAGAAAGACTGAATAGCCCTATATCTCCCAAGGAAATTGAAGCAGTCATTCACAGTCTCCCCTCCAAAAAAAGCCCTGGACCAGATGGCTTCAGTGCAGAATTCTACAAGACCTTCAAAGAAGTACTAACACCAATTCTCCTCAAACTATTCCACAAAATAGAAATAGAAGGAACACTACCAAACTCATTCTATGAAGCCATAGTCACCTTGATACCTAAACCACACAAAGATCCAACAAAAAAAGAGAACTTCAGACCTATCTCTCTATGAACATTGATGCAAAAATACTCAATAAAATACTTGCAAACCAAATCCAAGAACACATCAAAGATATCATCCACCATGACCAAGCAGGCTTCATCCCAGGAATGCAAGGGTGGTTCAACATACGGAAATCCATCAATGTAATCCACCACATAAACAAAATGAAGGAGAAAAACCACATGATCATCTCCTTAGATGCTGAAAAAGCATTTGGCAAAGTCCAACACCCATTTATGTTTAAAGTCTTAGAGAGATCAGGGATACAAGGCACATACCTAAAGATAGTAAAGGCAATATACAGCAAGCCTATAGCCAACATCAAACTCAATGGAGAGAAACTTAAATCAATCCCACTGAAATCAGAGACAAGACAAGGCTGCCCATTGTCTCCATATCTCTTCAACATAGTACTTGAAGTCCTAGCCAGAGCACTAAGACAACTAAAGGAGATCAAGGGGATACAAATTGGAAAGGAAGAGGTCAAAGTGTCACTATTTGCAGATGATATGATAGTATATATGAGCGACCCCAAAGATTCAACCAGAGAACTCCTCCAGCTGATAAACACCTTCAGCAAAGTGGCAGGATACAAAATCAACTCAAAAAAAATCAGAAGCCCTCTTGTATACCAAAGACAAAAAGGCTGAGAAAGAAATTAGGGAAACAACACCCTTCACAATAGCCACTAATAACATAAAGTACCTTGGGGTGACTCTAACCAAGCAAGTGAAAGACCTGTTTGAGAAAAACTTCAAGTCTCTAAAGAAAGAAATTGAAGAAGATCTCAGAAGATGGAAAGATCTCCCGTGCTCATGGATTGGTTGGATTAACATTGTGAAAATGGCCATCCTGCCAAAAGCAATCTACAGATTCAATGCAATTCCCATCAAAATACCAACTCAATTCTTTACAGACCTTGAAAAAAAGATTCTCAGCTTCATATGGAGAAACAAAAAACCCAGAATCTCCAAAACAATCCTGTAGAACAACAGATCATCTGGAGGTATCTCCATCCCCGATCTCAAGTTGTACTACAGAGCAATAGTAATAAAAACTGCATGGTATTGGCATAAAAACAGAAAGGAGGATCAATG
>NW_026590511.1:2582755-2613961 GCF_907164565.1 Psammomys obesus
GCAGAATTCTACAAGACCTTCAAAGAAGTACTAACACCAATTCTCCTCAAACTATTCCACAAAATAGAAATAGAAGGAACACTACCAAACTCATTCTATGAAGCCATAGTCACCTTGATACCTAAACCACACAAAGATCCAACAAAAAAAGAGAACTTCAGACCTATCTCTCTATGAACATTGATGCAAAAATACTCAATAAAATACTTGCAAACCAAATCCAAGAACACATCAAAGATATCATCCACCATGACCAAGCAGGCTTCATCCCAGGAATGCAAGGGTGGTTCAACATACGGAAATCCATCAATGTAATCCACCACATAAACAAAATGAAGGAGAAAAACCACATGATCATCTCCTTAGATGCTGAAAAAGCATTTGGCAAAGTCCAACACCCATTTATGTTTAAAGTCTTAGAGAGATCAGGGATACAAGGCACATACCTAAAGATAGTAAAGGCAATATACAGCAAGCCTATAGCCAACATCAAACTCAATGGAGAGAAACTTAAATCAATCCCACTGAAATCAGAGACAAGACAAGGCTGCCCATTGTCTCCATATCTCTTCAACATAGTACTTGAAGTCCTAGCCAGAGCACTAAGACAACTAAAGGAGATCAAGGGGATACAAATTGGAAAGGAAGAGGTCAAAGTGTCACTATTTGCAGATGATATGATAGTATATATGAGCGACCCCAAAGATTCAACCAGAGAACTCCTCCAGCTGATAAACACCTTCAGCAAAGTGGCAGGATACAAAATCAACTCAAAAAAATCAGAAGCCCTCTTGTATACCAAAGACAAAAAGGCTGAGAAAGAAATTAGGGAAACAACACCCTTCACAATAGCCACTAATAACATAAAGTACCTTGGGGTGACTCTAACCAAGCAAGTGAAAGACCTGTTTGAGAAAAACTTCAAGTCTCTAAAGAAAGAAATTGAAGAAGATCTCAGAAGATGGAAAGATCTCCCGTGCTCATGGATTGGTTGGATTAACATTGTGAAAATGGCCATCCTGCCAAAAGCAATCTACAGATTCAATGCAATTCCCATCAAAATACCAACTCAATTCTTTACAGACCTTGAAAAAAAGATTCTCAGCTTCATATGGAGAAACAAAAAACCCAGAATCTCCAAAACAATCCTGTAGAACAACAGATCATCTGGAGGTATCTCCATCCCCGATCTCAAGTTGTACTACAGAGCAATAGTAATAAAAACTGCATGGTATTGGCATAAAAACAGAAAGGAGGATCAATGAAACCACATAGAAGACCCAGAAATAAACCCACACACCTATGAATACTCTATTTTTGACAAAGAAGCCAAAACTATTCAATGGAAAAAAGACAGCATCTTCAACAAATGGTGCTGGTCCAACTGGATGTCTACATGCAGAAAAACGAAAATAGATCCATATTTATCACCCTGCATAAAACTAAAGTCCAAGTGGATCAAGGACCTCAACATAAAACCAGATACTCTAAATCTGTTAGAAGAAAAAGTGGGGAGCAGCCTAGAACTCCTTGGCACAGGAGAAAACTTCCTGAACAGAACACCAACAGCACAGGCTCTAAGAGCAACAATCAATAAATGGGACCTCATGAAACTGAAAAGCTTCTGTAAAGCAAAAGACACTGTCATCAAAACAAAACGACTGCCTACAGATTGGGAAAGAATCTTCACCAACCCTTTATCTGACAAAGGCTAATATCCAGTATATATAAAGAACTAAAGAAGCAGAAAAGCAACAAACCAAGTAATCCAATTAAAAAATGGGGAAGAGAGCTAAACAGGGAATTCTCGAAAGAGGAACATCGAATGGCAGAGAAACACTTAAAGAAATGCTCAATGACATTAGCCATTAGGGAAATACAAATCAAAACGACCCTGAGATTTCACCTTACACCCATCAGAATGGCCAAGATCAAAAACTCAAGTGATAGCACATGCTGGAGAGGTTATGGAGAAAAGAGAACCCTCCTCCATTGCTGGTAGGAATGTAAACATGTGCAACCACTTTGGAAGTCAATCTGGTGCTTTCTCAGACAACTAGGAGTAGTCCTACCTCAAGACCCAGCTATACAACTCCTAGGTATATACCCAAAATTTGCTCAAGTACAAAACAAGGACATTTGTTCAACCATGTTCATAGCAGCTTTATTTGTAATAGCCAGAACTTGGAAACAACCCAGATGTCCATCAACGGAGGAATGGATACAGAAATTGTGGTATTTTTACACAATGGAATACTACTCAGCAATCAAAAAGGAGGAAATCATGAAATTTGCAGGCAAGTGGTGGGATCTAGAAAAGATCATTCTGAGTGAAGTATCCCAGAAGGAGAAAGACAAACATGGTATATACTCACTTATATAGACCTACAAGATATGATAAACATAATGAAATCTACACACCTAAAGAAGATAATCAAGAAAGTGGACACAGGCGAAGGTGATTAATCCTCATTTAGAAAGACAAATGGGATGTGCATTGAACGTATGACAGGAGTCTACCACAAAAGACATCTGAAAGACTATACCTAGCAGTGTTTCAAAGCAGACACTAAGACTCATAACCAAACCCTCGGCAGAGTGCAGGGAATCGTATGAAAGAAGGGAAGTTAGTATGATATGGAAAGGATAGGAGCTCTACAAGGACCAAATATATCTGGGCATAGGGTCTTTTCTGAGACTGACACTCAACCAAGGACCATCTATGGATATAACCTAGAACTCTGCTCGGATGTGGCCAGTGGTAGCTCAGTAACCAAGTAGTTTTCCAAAGTAAGGGGAACACGGACTATTTCTAACAGGATCTCAAGGGCAGGCTGTTTGACCCCCCCAGGGGAGGAGCAGTCTGTTAGGCCACAGAGGAGGACTTTGCAGCCAGCCCTGAAGATACCTGATAAAACAGGGTCAAATGAAAGGGGAGGAGGTCCTCCCCTATCAGTGGGTTTGGAAAGTGGCAGGGAGGAGACCAGGGAGGGAGTGTGGGGTTGGGGAGGGAATGAGGGAGCGGGATACAGCTGGGACACAGAGTTAACAAAATGTAACTAAAAAGAAAAATAAGGGGGGGAGCCAAGATGGCGGCACCAGGAGAACACTGTGTCTGAGAAGCAGGACAACACTCTCCGAGCAGCGACCAGGAGACTGAACTCTGGGCCCTAAAAGAACAGCTATCGTGTTTCCCAGGTGAGGGGAGGCTCCCACGGCGTGGGAATCGGTCGGGTCCACTCTCGGCTGCCCAGCCAGAACCCGGAAGAGAACCCGGCTAATGCGGGCTTTGGGTCTCCAGGCTGGTGCTTCAAGCCTGCTAATAACGATCAATTTCCCAAGCTGATTGGTGGGCACATGGGTGCCTAAGGCTGGGAGTCCCAGTCGCAACAAAACCCAACGGGGAAGGAAAGTTGCCAGATTGGTCACCGATCACCCAGTCTTTCCCTGGAAGGTCTCTCCGACCTTGGCGGGTACCTGCCACCATCACAATTGAGCTCCTGCCACGCACGGATCTCAGCTGCGCGCCCAGCTCAAAATCTCTACTCCCTCTTCGGAGGAGGCAGGAGGCATCCAGCAGAATCTGCCACAGACCACATTGTCTATACCCCAACCCGAGATCGGGGCTGAGAAAACCCATTCCTTTCGGGCACTCCCCCAAACGCCGCCATCACCCTGCCGCAGCAGAGCAGAAGGATAAAGAGGCGCACAGCTGCTTCACAGTGCCGGAACTCCAGTGCTGCCGGCTGCTCCTAGCAAACAAACTATAGCTCAGGATCTGGGACTGTGGTCATTCTACACGTCCTGAGATTCTCCTGGGTCCAGCGCAATAAGGTCTAGCAGCAAGTTCTATCACCGGCGCCCCCACCCCACCCCGCAGAGAAACGCCGCCAGCTCAGGATCGGACTGAGAAGCCCCAACCCCTGCTGGCACTCCCCTGAGAGCACCTCCATAAGCTTGCCCTAGCAGAGGAGAAGGTCAGAGGGGAAGGACAGAGAGGCAGCCTGCCAAGGACACAGCACCCTCTCTCCAGCTCACCCAGCGGCCCCTAGCAGAGAAACCCAAGCTCTGGATCTGAGGACACTCAACCCTACCTGGTACTCTCTTGGGATCAGCAAACATAGATTCTACCGCTAGGCGGCTTCTGGCAGAGAGATCTGGGCCCGGGATCTGGGATTGAGTACATCCATCCTAACTCTTTACCTCACCACCCAGAGATCAGTCAACATAACCCCTCCTGGCAGAGGGAAAGGACAAAGAGGCAGCACACAGGAAAGGTGGACACCGAGTCCTGCGGCCACAGTGTCACAGAGCTGACTGTTAGCCTACCTGTGCACTTCCGAAGCAGGACCAAAACAGAGAGTAGTGAGCAAGGGGAACTCCTGTGCATTCCAACTGGTCCTGCAAGAGAGTGAGTGAGCCTTCTAGGGAGAGATTGCCCCAGACCCAGGGCCTCTCCACAGAAGCAACCAGACAAGATCCCTGCCACCCACACCCCTAGTGTGGGCATCATAGGGATTCTTGGGATAGCGACCCCAACATTGAAGCCTCTGCCTTGCGGGTCCACCAGGGTAATCTAGGCAAACAATCCCTGGATCTCAGTCAGAACTGCGTAATAGTGGCTTGCAGGCCACTGCAATAGTCAGAGAATCTGCACATGCACACTGCGCCCCCTAAAAGCGCACGCGAATAGCGCCAGCATCACATTCTTTACTTAGGCAAAACTGAAAACACAGTGCACACTCCCAAAGCAGTGAACCTCTCTCATCTTCCTGAAAAAACAGTCCAGAAAACAGAAAGAGAGGATCATAGCCCAAACTACAATCTCGAGGAACAACCAGTGAGGATTATAAATAACCAGATGGCTAGAGGCAGACGTAAGAACACTCCCAACAAAAATCAGGACATAATGACCTCACCAGCAACCCCACAAAACAATGGACACTTCAATTCACTAGATATACAAGAAAACGACCTCAAAACTATGTTTCTCCAGCTATTAGAGGCCCATAAAGATGAAATGAACAAAGCCCTCAGAGAAATAACCAAAGAAATTGAGACTAACCAAGAGGAAACAAATCGTGCTCTCAGAGAAATGACCACGAAAATTGAGGCAAACAGAGAGGAAATGCACAAAGCTCTCAAAGAAATGTCCACACAAATGAAGGCAAATAAAGAAGAAATAAACAGAGCTCTCATAGAAATACAGGCAATTATACCCAAAGAAGTGGAGGCACAATTAGTGATACATAGAGAGGAAACGGATAAAAAAATAGAAGCTATCATTGAAAAGCAGGAGTCCACATTCAAACAGAAGAAGGAAATGGTGCAAAGCATGAAAACAGAATTAGAATCAATAAAGAAAACACAAATAGAGAAAAACCAGGAGGTGGAGAACATAGAGAAAAGATCAGGCACTACAAAGGTAAGCATCACCAACAGAATACAAGAGATGGAAGAAAGAATCTCAGGAGCCGAAGATACACTTGCGGAAATTGACACGTCTCTCAAAGAAAAAATAAAATCAGAAAAGTTCCAAACACAAAACATCCAAGAAATCAAGGACACCATGAAAAGACAAAACCTAAGAATAATAGGAGTAGAAGAAAAAGAAGACATCAGGCTCAAAGGTCCGGAAAATATTTTCAAGAAAATTATAGAAGGAAACTTTCCCAACTTAAAGAAGGAGATGGCCATAGACATACAAGAGGCCTACAGAACACCAAATAGACTAGACCAGAAAAGAAATTCTTCACGTCACATCATAGTCAAAACACTGAACCTAAAAAACAAAGAAAAAAATCTAAAAGCAGCAAGGGAAAAAGGCCAAGTAACATGAAGGTAGACCTATCAGAATCACACCAGATTTCTCAACAGAAACTATGAAAGCCAGAAGGGCCTGGACAGAAATCATACAGTCTTTAAGGGACCACAGATTCCAACCCAGACTACTATACCCAGCAAAACTTTCAATCAACATAGACGGAGAATTCAAGATATTCCAAGACAAAGCCAAATTTAAACAATATCTACATAGTAACCCAGCTCTACAGAAGTTACTAGAAGGGAAACTCCAAACCAAAGAAAACAACTGCATTGAAGGAAACAGAGGAAATAGATAACTACACAACAAAAAAACCAAAAGAAGACAAGCAATGTAACTCAGTGACACTACCAACACCACATCTAAAGTAAGTAACAATTGTTGGTCACTAGTTTCTATCAACATCAACGGACTAAACTCCCCAATAAAAAGACACAGACTAACAGAATGGTTGCGGAAACAGGATCCATCATTCTGTTGCATCCAAGAAACACACCTATGCAACAAAGATAAACACCACCTCAGAGTAAAGGGCTGGAAAAACGTCTTTTAAGCAAATGGTTCCAGAAAACAAGCTGGAGTAGCCATCCTAATATCTAATAAAATAGACTTTCAACCCAAGTTAATAAAAAAAGATAAGGACGGCCACTATATTCTCATCAAAGGAAAAATCCAACAAGAGGACATCACAATTTTGAATATCTATGCCCCAAATACAAGAGCACCTACATTTGTAAATGAAACAATATTAAAGCTTAAATCACACATTGATCCTAATACCCTAATAGTGGGAGACTTCAACACTGCACTCTCACCAAGTGACAGATCAACTAGACAGAAAACAAATAGGGAAATAAAAACACTTACAGAGACCCTAAATCAAATGGATCTACTAATAGACGTCTACAGATCTTTTCATCCAAACTCAAAAGAGTATACCTTCTTTTCAGCACCTCATGGAACCTTCTCCAAAATAGACCATATAGTTGGTCATAAAGCAAGCCTCAACAGATACAAAAAGATTGAAATAATCCCTTGTATTCTATCTGACCACCATGGACTAAAGCTGGACCTCAACAACAACAGAAATAACAAACAGCCTACACGCACATGGAAACTGAACAACTTGTTACTCAACGACAGCTGGGTTAAGGAAGAAATAAAGAAAGAAATTAAAGACTTCCTAGAATTCAATGAAAATGAAGGCACAACATACCCAAATTTATGGGACACATTGAAAGCAGTGCTCAGGGGAAAATTTATAGCACTAAGTGCCTACAAGAAGAAATCCGTAACATCACATACAAACAACTTAATGGCCCAACTGAAAACCCTAGAAAAAAAAAGAAGCAGATACACCCAAGAGGAGCAGACGGCTGGAAATAATCAAACTCAGGGCTGAAATCAATCAATTAGAAACAAATAAAACTATTCAAAGAATCAATGAAACAAAAAGCTGGTTCTTTGAGAAAATCAACAAGATAGAGAAACCCTTAGCCAAACTAACTAAAAAGCAGAGAGAATCTATCCAAATCAACAAAATCAGAGATGAAAAGGGTGACATAACTACAGACACAGAGGAAATTCAAACAATCATTAGGTCATACTACAAAAGCCTATATGCCACATAATTTGAAAACCTAAATGAAATGGACAATTTTCTTGATAGATTCCATCTTCCAACATTAAGTGAAGATCAGGTAGAAAGACTGAACAGCCCTATATCTCCCAAGGAAATTGAAGCAGTCATTCACAGTCTCCCCTCCAAAAAAAAGCCCTGGGCCAGATGGTTTCAGCGTGGAATTCTACCAGACCTTCAAAGAAGGGCTCACACCAATTCTCCTCAAACTATTCCACAAAATAGAAACAGAAGGTACATTACCAAACTCATTCTATGAAGCAACAGTCACCCTGATACCTAAACCACACAAAGATCCAACAAAAAAGAAAACTTCAGACCTATCTCTCTCATGAACATTGACGCAAAAATACTCAATAAAATACTTGCAAAGCGAATCCAAGAACACATCAAAGTTATCATCCACCATGACCAAGTAGGCTTCATCCCAGGCATGCAAGGGTGGTTCAACATACGGAAATCCATCAATGTAATCCACCACATAAACAAACTGAAGGAGAAAAACCACATGATCATCTCCTTAGATGCTGAAAAAGCATTTGACAAAGTCCAACACCCATTCATGTTTAAAGTTTTGGAGAGACTAGAGATACAAGGCACATATCTAAACATAGTAAAGGCAATATACAGCAAGCCTATAGCCAACATCAAACTCAATGGAGAGAAACTTAAATCAATCCCACTGAAATCAGGGACAAGACAAGGCTGCCCATTGTCTCCATATCTCTTCAACATAGTACTTGAAGTCCTAGCCAGAGCAATAAGACAACTAAAGGAGATCAAGGGGATACAGATCGGAAAGGAAGAGGTCAAAGTGTCACTATTCGCAGATGATATGATAGTATATATGAGCGACCCCAAAAATTCAACCAGAGAACTCCTCTAGCTGATAAACACCTTCAGCAAAGTGGCAGGATACAAAATCAACTCAAAAAAAATCAGAAGCCCTCTTGTATACCAAAGACAAAAGGGCCGAGAAAGAAATTAGGGAAACAACACCCTTCACAATAGCCACTAACCACATAAAGTACCTTGGGGTGACACTAACCAAGCAAGTGAAAGACCTATTTGAGAAAAACTTCAAGTCTCTGAAGAAAGAAATTGAAGAAGATCTCAGAAGATGGAAAGATCTCCCGTGCTCATGGATTGGTTGGATTAACATTGTGAAAATGGCCATCCTACCAAAAGCAATCTACAGATTCAATGCAATTCCCATCAAAATACCAACTCAATTCTTTACAGACCTTGAAAAAAAGATTCTCAGCTTCATATGGAGAAACAAAAAACCCAGAATCTCCAAAACAATTCTGTACAACAACAGATCATCTGGAGGTATCTCTATCCCCGATCTCAAGGTGTACTACAGAGCAATAGTAATAAAAACTGTATGGTATTGGCATAAAAACAGAAAGGAGGATCAATGGAACCGCATAGAAGACCCAGAAATAAACCCACACACCTATGAATACTCGATTTTTGACAAAGAAGCCAAAACCATTCAATGGAAAAAAGACAGCATCTTCAACAAATGGTGCTGGTCCAACTGGATGTCCACATGCAGAAAAATGAAAATAGATCTGTATTTATCACCCTGCACAAAACTAAAGTCCAAGTGGATCAAAGACCTCAACATAAAACCAGATACTCTAAATCTGTTAGAAGAAAAAGTGGGGAACAGCTTAGAACTCATAGGCACAGGAGACAACTTCCTGAACAGAACACCAACAGCACAGGCTCTAAGAACAACAATCAATAAATGGGACCTCATGAAACTGAAAAGCTTCTGTAAAGCAAAGGACACTGTCCTCAAAACAAAACGCCTGCCTACAGATTGGGAAAGAATCTTCACTAACCCTTTATCTGACAGAGGACTAATATCGAGTATATACAAAGAACTAAAGAAGCTGAAAAACAGCAAACCAAGTAATCCACTTAAAAAATGGGGAACAGAGCTAAACAGAGAATTCTCGACAGAGGAATATCGAATGGCAGAGCAACACTTAAAGAAATGCTCATCCTCATTAGCCATCAGGGAAATGCAAATCAAAACAACCCTGAGATATCACCTTACACCCATCAGAATGGCCAAGATGAAAAACTCAAGGGACAACACATGCGGGAGAGGTTGTGGAGAAAGGGGAACCCTTCTCCACTGCTGGTGGGAATGTAAACTGGTACAACCACTCTGGAAATCTATCTGGCGCTTTCTAAGACAATTAGGAATAGTGCTTCCTCAAGACCCAGCTATACCACTGCTAGGTATATACCCAAACTTTGCTCAAGTACACAAAAGGGATATTTGCTCAACCATGTTTATAGCAGCTTTATTTGTAATAGCCAGAACCTGGAAACAACCCAGATGTCCATCAAAGGAGGAATGGGTACAGAAATTGTGGTATTTTTACACAATGGTATACAAATCAATCAAAAAGGAGGAAAGCATGAAATTTGCAGGCAAATGGTGGGATCTAGAAAAGATCATCCTGAGTGAAATATCCCAGAAGGAGAAAGACAAACACGGTATACACTCACTTATATAGACCTATAAGATATGATAAACATAATGAAATCTATACACCTAAAAAAGATAATCAAGAGAGCAGATATGGGGTCAGATTATCAATCCTCATTTTGAAAGACAGATGGGATGCGCATTGAACATTGACAGGAGTCTACTGAGTGCATTTGAAAGACTCTAACTAGCAGTGTTTTCAAAGCAAAGACTCATGACCAAACCTTTGGCAGAGTACAGGGAATCATAAGAAAGAAGGGGAGTTAGTCTGATGAGGAAAGGATAGGAGCTCCACAAGGACCAAATATATCTGGGCACAGGGTCTTTTCTGAGACTGACATGCAACCAAGGACCATGTATGAATGTAACCTAGAACCTCTGCTCAGATGTAGCCTGTGGTAGCTCAGTAACCAACTGGTTTCCCATAGTGAGGGGAACAAGGACTATTTCTAACAGGAACTCAATGACTGGCTCTTTGGCCTCCCCACCACCCAAGGGAGGAGCAGTCCTGTTAGGCCACAGAGGAGAGCTTTGCAGCCAGTCCTGAAGATACCTGATAAAACAGGATCAGATGAATGGGGAGGAGGTCTCCCCTATCAGTGGACTTGGCAAGGGGCACGGTGGAGATGAGGGAGGGAGGGAGGGACTGGGAGGGAATGAGGGATCGAGACACAGCTGGGATACAGAGTTAATAAAATGTAACTGATAAGAAAAAAATAAAATTCAAAAAAAAAGAAAAAGAAAATAAAAAAATTGGGATACAAATCTAAATAAAGAATTTTAGACAGAAGAATCTCTAACAGCTGAAAAGAAAGTAATATTTAATATCCCTAGTTTTCAGGGAAATGAAAAGCAAATGGTTCTCATAGTCCATCATTCACCTGTAAGAGAAGATAAGATCATAAAGTCAGCCTCATGCTTATAAGAATGTGGAGCTAGGGGAGCCCTCCTTCATTGTTTGTTGAAGCTCAAACTTGTACAACCACACTTAAATCAAATTTTGATTTCTCAAAATATTGAGAATCCATCTAACTCCTGATACCACTATACCACTTCTGGGCATATACCCAAAGGATGCTCCTCCATACCACAAGAATACTTACTCATATTTTTTCAAAGAAGCTTTATTTATTTTCCAGAAACTGGAAACAACCTATATTTCTCTCAACCAAAATATGGAAAAAGAAAATGTAGAACATTTACATAACAGATTATTACTTAGCCATTAAAGACAATGACATAACATTGCAGAAAAATAAATGAATGAATTAACTCAGAGGCATAAACCAAATTATAGTAGACATTTGTTTATAAGTTGGTATGAGCTATAAAGTAAGTGCAACAATCCACAGAACCAAAGATACTAAGTAACAAGCAGAGTTCAAATAGGGACACATGAGTCCCATTTACAAGTGAAAATAGAATAGACATTGTGTGTGGATGTAAGGAAAGGACTGGATGGGGTGGGGGATGGGATGGAAACAGAATGAATCAGGTGAGAGAAAACAGAGGGAGCTAGTACAGGGAGTTACTCCTGGAACTAGGTATAGAGCCTTTTCTGGATGAGCTAGAAACATGAGGTAACGTAAAATCCCAGGAATCTGAGAGAATGACAGCTTTTAATAGCTGAGTGTATTCCATTGTGTAAATGTGCCACAGTTTCTGTATTCATTCTTCCAATGAGGGATGTCTAGGTTTTTTCCAGGTTCTAACAATTATTCATAAAGCCACTATGAACATAGTTGATCAAATGTCCTTGTTGAATGGTGGACCATCTTTCAGGTATATGCACAGGAGTGGTATAGATGAATCTTGAAGTAGCGCTATTCCCAATTTTCTGAGAAAGCACTAGATTGATTTCCAAAATGGTTGTACAAGTTTGCACTCCCACCAGCAATGGAGGAATATCCTTCCTCCACATTCTCTCCAGCATCTGTTGTCACTTGATTTGATCTTAGCCATTCTGATTGGAGTAAGATGGAATCTGAGAGTCATTTGATTTGTATTTCCCTGATGATTAAGGACGTTGATCATTTAAGTGTTTTTCTGCCTTCGATATTTCACTGTAGTAAATTCTCTGTCATGAACTTGATTGCCTAATTTTTATCACTTCCCCATGGTGATGCAGCCTTGCCAGACCACAGAGGAAGAGAATCCAGACAGTCCTGATGAGACTTGATAAGATCAGATGGCATGGTAGTAGGACTCTGCCTTTCAGTGGGGGGAAGAAGGAGGGAGGGTGATGAGGAGATGACGGAGGGGGCTACAATCAGGATATAAAAAGGATTAATTGTAGAAACTGAAAATTTAAAAAAAAGATTACTAGCAATGGGGGATACTGAGCCATAACCTCTGAACTGTCCATAACCTCTAACCAGGCAAGACTTCCAGTGGAGGAATTCAGATACCAACCCAGCCTCAATACTATGATATAAAATTTGTCCTGTTGAGGAGGGGGCAAGATGGCGGTGCAGGGAGGACTCTCATTCTGAGCAGCAGTAGCAGGATCAGCACAGTGACCAGCAATCAGAACTCGCGGCCATAAAACACAGTCATTGTGTTTCCCAGGTGAGAGGATACCCCACGGTGGGGGATTCAATCAGCTTTTAACTCACCCAGCTAAACTGCGGAAGAGATCCCGGTTCCACCAGATGCTTGGTTGCTGGCTGCCAGCCCCAGCCCCAGCCTAGAGCCACAAGCCAGTGTCTCTGGTCATGGTCCCAGACTGAACCGTGAGCACCACACTATCAAGAGACTGGAATTTTCAGTTGAGAGATAACCCCATGGTACAGGAAACGATTGGGACCGACCTTAGGTCACCAAGATATCCCCTGGAAAAGACTCGGTTCCGTGGGCACCCCAGGAGCCAGCCCAGAGCCAGAGCCAGAAACCCAGGCTCCAACACAGAACCCTGCCTGCCTACACGCCTGATTCGCCGCCTGAGATAGAACTGTGGGCACCAGGGCACCAGCGAATGAGTTTCACTGTCCAGTGCAAACACACAGGGAGGGAAACGGCTGATATGATCTCAGAGCACTCAGCTGACACTCCCACCCCAAAAAGGTCTCGGGAAAATTACCCAGATTAGGGAGACACCCAGGGTCCCAAAGGCTGGAAAGGCAGACCCAGGCATTTTCCACACACCAGACAGCTGGCGGAGACTGAGCTGCCATCACTCAACTGTGCTCCAGACACAGGCAGTTTCTGTGGCCAGCCAGCTGGCAGAGACTGAGCAGTGCGTACCAGGGCAAAAAAAGAGACTGAGAGTCCCTGTCTCCAGAGAATCCACAAGGAAGGAAGGAAACTGTACTGACTTAAATCACCCAATCCTTCCTGGGAAAAAATCTAGCAAAGACCGGTGGGGCCGAGCCACCATCACTCAGCTGTGCTCCAGACACAGGCACAAATAGTTGCTGTATGCCAGATGTCCAACTGGGTCACAGCAGCTGATCATTAAATTTACAGCAAGAAACCCAGAAACAGGGCAGCTGTCCTCAGGACTTCCCTGGGTGAGAGGAGAACCCTCTCGACTAACAAAGACCACAGTTACCACTCAGGTCTCTATCCCTGAGGTGAGCAGTAGCAACTCCTGAAAAAACGCCAGCCATCCAGGGACTATACCCAAAAAGCTCAGAAGACATCCTTCAGGAAAAACCAGCTTTCTGCAAAGGAGAGTCTTTCCACCACAGGATCCCCAGGAACCACCAGAAAATAACCCCAAACACCTAAGATAGCACAATGGGTAGAGGCCAGTGTAAAAGCTCAAGCAACAAAAGACAGAGCAATATGGCATCTCCAGAACCCAGTTACCCAGAAGCAAGTAGCCCTGGACACCCCAGCATAACTGAAATTCAAGAAGATAACCTAACAACTATGCTCATGAAGATGATAACAGAGGAAACAAATAAGATACATAAAGACATGGAGGAAGATAACCTCAAACAGAATATTGCCATCTGTAAAGAAATAGAGGAAGCTGCAGCTAAACAGTTTATGGCCTTTAGAAAGGAAATGCTTAAAGCACTGAATGAAATAAAAGAAACAGAGTTGAAGGAACTAAAAGAAAAACAGGAAAGTACAATCAGACAAGTGAAGGAAGTAAACAAAACAACTCAAGACCTGAAGATAGAATTGGAAAAATTAAAGAAAACACAAATGGAGGAAATAATGGAGAGGAAGAATCTAGGGAAGAAAACAGGAACTACAGAGGTAAGCATAACCAACAGACTACAAGAGATGGAAGAAAGAATCTCAGGTGTAGAAGATACAATGGAAGAAATCGATGTATCTGTCAAAGAAAATGTTAAATCCAAAAAATTCCTGACACAGACCATCCAAGAAATCCAAGACAATATGAAAAGACAAAACCTAAGAATAATAGGTATAGAGGAAAAAGAAGACTCCCTTCTCCAAGGCCCAGAAAATATTTTCAACAAAATCATTGAAGAAAATTTCCCCAAGTTAAAGGAGAGGCCAATAAGAATACATGAGGCCTACAGAACACCCAACAAATTTGACCAGAAAAGAAAATCCTCCCGCCACATAATAATCAAAACAGTAAGTATACAGAACAAAGAAAAAATACTAAAAGCTGCAAGGGAAAAAGGCCAAGTAACATATAATGGCAAATCCATTAGAATCACACCTGACTTTTCAACAGAGACTATGAAAGCCAGAAGGGCCTGGACAGATATCATGCAAACCCTAAGAGAACACAGATGTCAGCCCAGGCTACTATACCCCGCAAAACTCTCAGTCTTCATAGATGGAGAAAACAAGATAGTCAATGACAAAAACTAATTTCAACAATACCTACAAAAAAATCCAGTATTACAGAAGACACTGGAAGGGAAAATACAACCCCCCAAAATTAGCTTCTTTCAAGAAAACACAGGAAATAATTAACTTTACTACAGTAAAACAAAAAGCAACCAAGCACACAACCTGATGACCACAGTCAACATCAAAATCAAGGGGTCTAACAGCCACTGGTCATTAATCTCTCTCAACATCAATGAACTCAACTCTCCAATAAAAAGACACAGATTAACAGAATGGATACGTAAACAAAACCCAGCAATCTGTTGCATACAAGAAACACACCTAAGACACAAAGATAGACATTACCTGAGGGTAAAGGGTTGGAAGACGACTTTCCAAGCAAACGGACCCAAGAAGCAAGCAGGAGTAGCCATTCTAATATCTGATAAAATAGACATTCAACCAAAATTAATAAAAAGAGATGGGGAAGGACACTTCATACTCATCAAGAAAAAATTCCACCAGGAAGACATCACAATCCTGAACATCTATGCCCCAAATACAAGAGCACCCACATTTGTTAAAGAAACATTGATAAAATTTAAACCACATATAGATCCCCACACATTAATAGTGGGAGACTTCAACACCCCACTCTCAACAAAGGACAGGTCAACAAAACAGAAATTAAACAAAGAAACAATATCTCCGACAGAGATCATGAATCAAATGGACCTAACAGACATTTACAGAACTTTACACCCAAACACAAAAGAATTTATCTTCTTCTCAGCACCTCATGGAACCTTCTCCAAAATAGACCATATAGTTGGTCACAAAGCAAGCCTCAACAGATACAAGAAGATTGAAATAATCCCTTGTATCTTGTCTGATCACCATGGAATAAAGCTGGACCTCAACAATAACAGAAATAGCAAAAAGCCTACACACACATGGAAACTGAACAACTTGTTACTAAATGACAGCTGGGTCAGGGAAGAAATAAAGAAAGAAATAAAAGTTTTTCTAGAACTCAATGAAAATGAAGACACAACATACCCAAACTTGTGGGACACAATGAAAGCAGTGCTAAGAGGAAAGTTCATAGCACTAAGTGCCTTCAAGAAGAAATTCAAGACAGCTCATTCAAGCAACTTAATGGCCCACTTAAAAACCTTAGAAAAAGAAGAAGCAGACACACCAAAAAGGAGTAGACGGCTGGAAATAATCAAACTCAGGGCTGAAATCAATCAATTGGAAACAAATAAAACTATTCAAAGAATCAATGAAACCAAGAGCTGGTTCTTTGAGAAAATCAACAAGATCGACAAACCTTTAGCCAAGCTAACTAAAAGGCAGAGAGACACCACCCAACTCAACAAAATCAGAAATGAAAAGGGGGACATAACTACAGACACTGAGGAATTCCAAACAATCATTAGGACTTACTTCAAAAGTCTATACTCAACAAAATTTGAAAACCTAAATGAAATGGACAATTTTCTTGATCGATTTGACTCACCAAAGCTGAATCAGGACCAGGTAAATCAATTAAATAGTCCTATATCCCCCAAAGAAATAGAAGCGGTTATCAAAAGTCTCCCATCCAAAAGAAGCCCAGGACCAGATGGCTTCAGGGCAGAATTCTACCAGACATTTAAAGAAGAGCTAACACCAATTCTCTTCAAACTATTCCATAAAATAGAAACAGAAGGAACATTACCAAACTCATTCTATGAAGCCACAGTCACCTTGGTACCTAAACCTCACAAAGACTCAACAAAGAAAGAGAATTTCAGGCCGATCTCCCTTATGAACATCGATGCAAAAATACTCAACAAAATACTTGCAAACCGAATACAAGAACACATCAAAGATATCATTCACCATGACCAAGTAGGCATCATCCCAGGTATGCAGGGGTGGTTCAATATACAGAAATCCATCAATGTGATCCACCATATTAACAAACTGAAAGAAAAAAAACACATGATAATCTCCCTAGATGCTGAAAAAGCATTTGACAAAATCCAACATCCATTCATGTTTAAAGTATTGGAGAGATCAGGAATACAAGGCACATATCTAAACATAGTAAAGGCGATATACAGCAAGCCTATAGCCAACATCAAACTAAACAGAGAGAAACTTAAAGCAATCCCACTGAAATCAGGGAGAAGACAAGGCTGCCCACTCTCCCCATATCTCTTCAACATAGTGCTGGAAGTCCTTGCTAGAGCAGTTAAGACAGTTGAAGGAGATCAAGGGGATACAGATTGGAAAAGAAGAAGTCAAATTATCACTATTTGCAGATAATTTGATAGTATACATGAGTGACCCCAAAAACTCTACCAGGGAACTCCTACAGCTGATAAACACCTTCAGCAAAGTGGCCGGATACAAAATTAACTCAAAAAATCAGTAGCACTCGTGTATACAAAAGACAAAAGGGCTGAGAAAGAAATTAGGGAAACAACACCATTCACAATATCCACAAATGACATAAAGTACCTTGGTGTAACCCTAACCAAGCAAGTCAAAGACTTGTATGAAAAAAATTTCAAGTCTCTGAAGAAAGAATTAGAGGAAAATATGAAAAGATAGAAAGATCTCCCATGCTCATGGCTTGGCAGGATTAACATAGTAAAAATGGCCATCTTACCAAAAGCATTCTACAGATTTAATGCAATTCCCATCAAATTGCCAACACAATTCTTTACAGACATGGAAAGAAAAATTCTCAACTTCGTATGGATTAACAAGAAACCGAGAATTGCTAAAACAATCCTCTACAATAAAAGATCTTCTGGAGGTATCTCCATCCCTGATCTCAAGCTGTACTATAGAGCAACAGTTATAAACACTGCATGGTACTGGCATAGAAATAGAATGGTGGATCAATGGAACGGAACAGAAGACCCAGAACCAAACCCACACACTTATGGACACCTGATTTTTGACAAAGGTGCCAAAACCATACAATGGAAAAAAGATAGCATATTCAACAAATGGTGCTGGTCCAATTGGATGTCTACATATAGAAAAATGAAAATAGATCCATACTTATCACCCTGCACAAAACTGAAGTCCAAGTGGATCAAAGACCTCAACATAAAACCAGACACATTAAATCGGCTAGGAAAAAAAGTGGGGAATACCCTAGAACTCATTGGTACAGGAGAGAACTTCCTGAACAGAACACCAACAGCACAGGCTCTGAGAGCAACAATCAATAAATGGGACCTCATGAAACTGAAAAGCTTCTGTAAAGCAAAGGATACTGTCATCAAAACAAAGCGACTGCCTGCAGTTTGAAAAAGAATCTTCACCAACCCTTTATCTGACAGAGGACTCATATCCAGTATACATAAAGAACTAAAGAAGCTGAAAAGTAGCAAACCAAGTAAACCACTTAAAAAATGGGGAACAGAGCTAAAGAGAGAATTCTCTGTAGAGGAATATCGAATGGCAGAGAAGCATTTAAAGAAATGCTCAACTTCATTAGCCATCAGGAAAATGCAAATCAAAACAACCCTGAGATTTCACCTTACACCCATCAGAATGGCCAAGATGAAAAACTCAAGGGACAACACATGCTGGAGAGGTTGTGGAGAAAGGGGAACCCTTCTCCACTGCTGGTGGGAATGTAAACTTTTACAACCACTCTGAAAATCAATCTTGTGCTTTCTCAGACAACTAGGAATAGCGCTTCCTCAAGATCCAGCCATACCACTCCTAGGCATATACCCAAAAGAGGCTCAAGTACATAAAAAGGCCATTTGCTCAACCATGTTTGTAACAGCTTTATTTCTAATAGCCAGAAGCTGGAAACAAATCAGATGCCCCTCACCTGAATAATGAATGTAGAAATTGTGGTACATCTATATAATGGAGTATTACTCAGCAATGAAAAATAAGGAAATCATGAAATTTGTGGGTAAATGGTGGGACCTGGAAAGGATCATCCTAAGGGAGTTGTCCCAGAAGCAAAAAGACACTCATGGTATATACTCAGTCATATAAACATACAACATAGGATAAATCCACTAAAATCTGTACATCTAAACAAACTAAGCAAAAGAGAGGACCCTAACTAATACGCTCAATCCCCATCCTGAAAAGCAAAGAGGATGGACATCAGAAGAAGAAGAAAACAGGAAACAACCTCAGAACCTGCTACAGAGGGCCTCTGAAAGCCAGAAGAAGAAAACAGGAAACAACCTAGGAACCTGCCACCGAGGGCATCTGAAAGCCTCTGCCCTGCAGACTATCAAAACAGATGCTGAGCCTGATGGCCAACTGGCGGGCAGATTGAATGGAGTTTTATGTAAGAAGTGGGAAATAGCAAGAGCTGGAGAGGACAGGAACTCCACAAGGAGAGCAACAGAAGAAGAAAATTTGAACACAGGGAACTTCCCAAAGACTCATACTCCAACCAAGGACTATTGATGGAGATAACCTAGAACCCCTGCACAGATGTAGCCCAGGGCAGTTTAGTGTCCAAGTGGCTTACATAGTGATGGGAAGAGGGACTGCCTCTGACATAAACTGATTGGCCTGCTCTTTGATCACCTCCACCTGAGTGGGGAGCAGCCTTACCAGGCCACAGAAGAAGACAATGCAGCCATTCCTGATGTGATCAGAAGGAAGGAGAGGAGGACCTCCCCTATTAGTGGATGTGGGGAGGCGCATGCATAAAGAAAGGGGAGGTAGGATGGGGTCGGGAGGGGAGGAGGGAGGGGCTTATGGGGGGATACAAAATGAATAAAGTGTAATTAATAACAATAAAAAATTGTCCTGTCTACAAGATGTGCTGTGATGAAGGTGGCACAGAGATCGTGGAAGCACAAAATTCAAACCTACAAAGGGAACCCATTCCTGACATTACTTGGAGTTCCAGGAGTCAGTGGCTGGGTAGCCCAGAGTCCCATGATAGAATCACACATGAATGACACACACAAAAAAAGACAATGAAATGATTTCCAGTATTTATTTTGCTGTAATCATAGATTGGTATCTAGTCCAACTGTCATCTTCACCAAGAAACTGATGGAAACACATTCAGAGACACACAGACAAATAGGAGGTAGGGCCTCAGGAATCCTGGGGAAGAGAGGGAGGAAGGATTGTAGAAGCCAGAGGGGTCAAAGACACCACAAGAAAAGCTACAGCCAACCAGAAAGCTTCATGGTATTGATCTAGGCCTATTGCACATATGTAACAGTTATGCAGTTTAGTCTTTATTTAGGACTGCCAATGGCTAGATCAAGGGCTATCTCTGACTCTATTACCTAACACTGAGACATTCCCTGTATTGGGCTGCTTGGTCTAGCCTCAATAGAATGTATGTATAGTCTTACTCTAACTTGATTTGCCAAGCCTGGTTGATATGCATGGGAGAACTCCCCTGTTCTGAATAGTAAGAGAAGATAGGAGAGGTATAAGCAGGGAAGAAGGCCTGGGAGGAGAGAAGGAAAGAGAAACTGTGTTTGAGATGTAATTAAGTAAATTATATATATGTATATATGTATATATATATATATAATATCTATGTATACACACACACACACATATATATATATACACACATATATACACACATACACGTATATATGATGCTTTACCTCACAATAAGCATTCTTGGCATAAGAATCAGAGTATGCAAGACCTCCTGAGACCATATGTCCTATCCTTTTTATGTTTGATCAACTGAACCTTCCTTCTCAGGACCCTGTCACTAAAGAATGAACTGCTGGTCCAGGGATTGTGTCAGCCATATTTTGATAAGTTATCTTTCCTGATGAGATCCTTGGTGGCTATGTCTTCATTCTTCCCTTCAAGAACTAGCATGTCAATTCTGCATCCTTGTCACTCTCATTCACCGCGTTACTCAAATAGTTAAGCATCAATGCAGAAAAAAAAAGTACAAGTTAAATCCCTGTGTTCCACAAGAACATGGGACTTTATCTCTCATTCTATGGTTAAAAAAATTAAAATTGAATGTATGAAGTGCAGACATTCACTTAATATAGCCTGATTATATTATATGAATCTCATTCCAAGCACATGTTGTAGGCCATGGCATTGGGATGGCTGTCAAGAGCTCAGAAGGATATTTCAGAGCTGCTGCATGTGGATATATGTTGCTTGCAATTGACTACAGTGGAATATCTTGTTTTATTGTTTGTTTATTTGTTTTATTTTTCTATGTGTGGCAATAGGAAGTTTTCTTGGGTATGCTATTCTGGGCTGCTGTCTGTGGTCTCTTAGAATCTTCAAGCTATTTCCACAGGTCCTTCTGGTTTTTGACTTTCAATTGGGAATTTGAGTGTAGGACTAAAAATTCTGCTTTTTATGTTACTTTGTCTTTTCCCCTTGCAGCTTTAGTAGTCATTCTTTGTTCTAAACATTTAATGTTTTGATGATTTTACAGCGACCGGACTTCTTTCTGCTCCAATCTATTTGCAGTACTGTAAGCTTCTTTCATTTTTACAGGCATCTTTTTCTTTAGGTCAGGACAATTATTCTATGATACTGTTTAAAATATTTTCTGGGTCTTTGAGCTGAGAATTTTCTCCTTAATATACTCCTGTAAGGAAGGAAAAATCTCAAACATCCCAATGATCAGTCTATCCAACCAGTAAGCCTGTAAAAGTATTTGAAAAATATTTAAAAAATAACAAATAAGCTTGATCCAAGATGGTGGTGACCAGCAAGCAAACAACTTATCTGAGAGGCAGAGGATCTGAAACTCTGAAATTGGTGAGCAGAGAGGCAGCTGAAGCTAAAAATTGACATTGAGGCTTCCTGGATGAGAGGGGATGACATGGGAGCTGAAACTATTTAGATCCAGGTCACCAGCATACTTCTCTGGGAATGGAGAGTGGCGTACATTCCATCCCCCTGCACTTCCCCTTGTCAGGCCTCCCTCCTCATCAGCAGAGGCAGCCCTCAGTACCGGAGATTCTTAGCATAGAAGTCATAGTCTTTTGACTGAGACAGCAGAGGTGGGGCTCCTAGTTCCTCAGCAGAGGCTGCCAGTATTACCAGCCTTCTAGGTCCTGGTCCGGGAACAGTTGTATGGACCTCCAGAGCAGTTGTACAGGCCCCCAGGGCCTCCCAGCCAGAGACTGTACTGGCCACCCACTCCCTCAGTGGCAGGCAGCCAGTTGTATGGGCTACCTAAGTCTGCCAGATCTGCCCAGCCAACCAGGTCCACCAGGCCCTCTGGGCCACCCAAGTATGCGGATCACTGTAGTGGCTCCCCAGGACTTTCCAGTAGGATCTGTACTTTCTTCCCATTCTGCTGCTGTGGCTCGACTCCCAAGTTCTGCAGCTACAGAAACATTGAGCTGACAGAACTTCTACACCTGAATTTACCCCAGCAGGCCCAAATCTGAGAGTAGAAAACAGGGGGAACCCCTATGTTTTCCGATTTGACCTGCTAGAGAGTGAGTGTACCTTCAAGTGCCTGCAGAGCCTCAGATCCAGGGTCCCTCTAAGCTACCAGCCAGACATCGGCTCTCTCCCACCCACACACCTACTGTGGGAAACATACAGATTCTTGGGACAGTGTTCTCAACATTGAAGCACCTGTTCTGCGGGTTTACCAGTGGAGTCCAGGCAAACAATTGCTGGAGCCTAGACAGAGCTGAATACCAGTGGCCTGTAAGCCACTGAAGCAGTCAGGGAATCTGTGCATGCACATTGTACCAGCTAACACAGCCAGCGCTTGCAACACAGCCAGTGCCTGGAGCCCCTCCTATGCTTGCACCACTCCCCTATCCCATATTCATTCCAGGCATCTACATTCTTTAGTACCCTGTCCTTCAAGGCACACTTCCACACACACGCATACACTTGCTCACCCACATTTGTGCTTTAGTGCTCATGGACCTTCCTGCCTTAGGTACAGCTGAAACACCAAAATAGTGGACCTTTCTCATTTTCCTGAAGAATACTCTAGACCCCAGAGAAAGATGAACCCAGTTTGAACTACAGAATCCAGGAACAAATGGTGAAGATACAGATAAGCAAATGAGGTCAGCATTAGAATACATCCAACAAAAATCAGGACATCATGGCTTCACCAGCAACTGCTAAAATCAATTGATACTCTAATTCATTGGCAACACAGGAAAATGATTTTAAAGCTATGTTTATCCAGTTATTAAAGGCACATAAAGAGGAAGTGAAAAACTTTCTCAAAGAAATAGTCACACAAATGGAGACAAATAAAGAGGAAATGAAAAAAGCTCTCAAAGAAATACAGGTGAATATAGCCAAACAAATAGAGGCAAAATTAGTGCACAACTAGTGGCACATTGAGAGGATATAAAAAAATAGAGACCATCATAGAAAGACAGGAACCCACATTCAAACAGCTGAAGGAAATGCTGCAAGGCATGAAAACAGAATAAGAATCAATAAAGAAAACACAAACAAGAAAATCCTGGGGCTGGAGAACTTAAAGAAAAATCAGGAACCACAGAGGTAAGCATTACTAATAAAATACAAGAGAGGGAAGATAAAATCTCTTGTGCTGAAGATACACTTACAGAAATTGATACTTCTCTCAAAGAAAAAGTAAAACCAGAAAAGTCCCAAACACAAAACATCCAAGAAATCAAGGACATCATGAAAAGACAAAATCTAAGAACAATAGAAATTGATGAAAAAGAAGATACCAGGCTCCAAGGTCCAGAAAAGAGTTTTTTTTTTTAAATCATTATATGTCTTTATTTTGAAGATTACTGGTTATTTTATCTTCCATTTTCTTTTTCTTTTTTAAATATTAATGACAGGTTATTTACTTTGTATCCAGCCATAGCCCCCTCCATCATTTCCTCCCATTCCCACCCCCCTCCCTCATCTCCTCCCTGTCCGTTTCCAAGTCCACTGATAGAGGAGGACCTCCTCCCCTTTCATCTCACCCTAGCTTATCAGGTATCTTCAGGACTGGCTGCAATGTCTTCTTTTGTGGCCCAGCAAGGCCGTTCCTCCCTCAGGGGGAGGAGGAGGTAAAGGAGCCAGTCATTGAGTTCATGTTGGAAATAGTTCCTGTTCCCCTTACTAGGAATACCCACTTGGATACTGAGCTACCATGGACTACATCCGAGCAGTGGTTCTAGGTTGTATCCATACATGGTCCTTGGTTGGAGAAACTTTAATGGACTACAGATGCCAACCAAGACTACTATACCTAGCAAAGCTTTCAATCAACATAGATGGAGAAACCAAAATATTGCATGGCAAAATTGTATTTAAGTAACATCTACACAGCAAACCAGCCCTACAGAAAATACTAGAAGAAAAACTCTGATCCAAGGAAAACAACTACATCCAAGGAAACATAGGATACAGATAACTTCACAACCAAAAATTAAAAGAAATGAAAAGAATGAAAGAAAGCAGTGAAATGAAAAGAAAGTAATGAATCACAGTAATACCACCAACTCCACACTAAAAGGAACTAACATCCATTGGTCACTATTATCTATCAACATTAATGGACTCCAACCTCCAATAAAAAGACACAGACTAACAGAATGGTTGTGGAAATAGGATCTAACATTCTGCTGCATCCAAAAAACATACCTCTGCAACAAAGATAAATACTACTTAAATAATACTACAGAAATAAAGGGCTGGAAAAATGATTTTCAAGCAAATGGACCCAGAAAACAAGCTGGGGTAGCTATCCTAATATCTAATAAAATAGACTTTCAACCAAAATTAATCAAAAAGATGAGGAGGAGCACTTCATTCTTATCAAAGGAAAAATCCACCAGGAGGGCATCATAATTCTGAACATCTATTCCTCAAACAAAAGAGTACCTACATTTGTATATGAAACATTATTAAAGCTGAAATCACACATGGATCCCAACACCTTAATAGTGGGAGTCTTCAACACTTCACTCTCACCAAGGGACAGATTGTCCAGACAGAAGCTAAATATCGACATAAAGGCCCTTACAGAAGTCATAAATCAAATGGACCTAATAGATGTCTACAGAACTTTTCACCCATATTCAGAAGAGTATACTTTCCTTTCAGCACCTCATGGAACGTTCTCCAGATCAGACCATATAGTTGGTCACAAAGGAAGCCTGAGCAGATATAAGAAGATTGAAATAATCCCTCGTATCCTTTCTGACCACTATGGACTAAAGCTGGACATCAACAACAACAGCAAAAAAAAAAAAAAAAAAAAGCAAAAAGTCTACACACACATGGAAATGTAACAACTCCTTACTCAATGACAACTGGATAAACAAAGAAATTAAAGACTTCATAGAATTCAATGAAAATGAAGTCACAACATACCCAAACTTATGGGACACAATGGAAGCAGTGCTCAGAGGAAACTTCATAGCACTAAGTGCCTTCAAAAAGATATTTAAAACATCTCATAAAAGCAACTTAATGGCTCACCTGAAAGCCCTAGGAAAAAAAAAGCAGACACACCCAAGAGGATTAGATGGCTGGAAATATTTGAGCTCAGGGCTGAAATTAATAAATTAGAAACAAATAAAACAATTCAAAGAATCAAAGAAAGCAAGAGGTGATTCTTTTAGAAAATCAACATGACTGACAAACCCTTAGTCAACAAACTAGAAGACAGAGAGAAACTACAAATCAGCAAAGTCAGAGATGAAAAGGGGAATGTAACAGACACTGAGGAAATTCAAATAATTATGTCTTACTACAAAAGCCTATATGCCACAAAATTTGAAAACCTAATTGAAACAGACAATTTTCTTCATAGATTCCATTTACCAAAATGAAATCAAGATGCGGTAGAAAGATTGAATAGTCCTATATCCTCCAAGGAAATAGAAGCAGTCATTAAAAGTGTCTCTTCCAAAAAAAGCCCAGGGCCAGATGGTTTCAGAGCAGAATTCTACCAGACCTTCAGAGAAGAGCTAACTCTAATTCTCTTCAAACTATTCCACTAAATAGAAACAGAAAGATCAATACTAAACTCATTCTATGAAGCCACAGTCACCTTGACACCTAAACCACACAACGACCCAACAACAAAAAAGAGAACTTCAGACCTATTTCTCATATGAACATTGATGCAAAAATACTCAATAAAGTACTTGCAAACTGAATCCAAGAATACATAATTTACCTGCAAATTTCATGATTTCCTTATTTTTCATTGCTGAGTTGTATTCTATTGTGTAGATGTACCACAATTTCTACATTCATTCTTCAGTTGAGGGGCATCTGGGCTGTTTCCAGCTTCTGGCTATTACAAATAAAGCTGCTACAAACATGGTTGAGCAAATGTCCTTATTGTGTACTTGAGCCTCTTTTGTATATATGCCTAGGAGTGGTATGGCTGGATCTTGGGGAAGCGCTATTTTTAGTTGTCTGAGAATGCGCCAGATTGATTTCCAGAGTGGTTGTACAAGTTTACATTCCCACCAGCAGTGGAGGAGGGTTCCCCTTTCTCCACAACCTCTCCAGCATGTGTTGTCACTTGAGGTTTTGATCTTGGCCATTCTGATGGGTGTAAGGTGAAATCTCAGGGTCGTTTTGATTTACATTTCCGTAATGACTAATGTCATTGAGCATTTCTTTAAGTGTTTCTCTGCCATTTGATATTCCTCTACAGAGAGTTCTCTGTTTAGCTCTGTTACCCATTTTTTAATTGGATTACTTGGTTTGCTGCTTTTCAGCTTCTTTAGTTCTTTATATATATTGGATATTAGCCCTCTGTCAGATAAAGGGTTGGTGAAGATTCTTTCCCACTCTGTAGGCAGTCGATTTGTTTTGATGACGGTGTCCTTTGCTTTACAGAAGCTTTTCAGTTTCATGAGGTCCCATTTATTGATTGTTGCTCTTAGAGCCTGTGCTGTTGGTGTTCTGTTCAGGAAGTTTTCTCCTGTACCAATGAGTTCTAGGGTATTCCCCACTTTTTTTTCTAGCCGATTTAATGTGTCTGGTTTTGTGTTGAGGTCTTTGATCCACTTGGACTTTAGTTTTGTGCAGGGTGATAAGTATGGATCTATTTTCATTTTTCTACATGTAGACATCCAGTTGGACCAGCACCATTTGTTGAAGATGCTATCCTTTTTTTATTGTATGGTTTTGGCATCTTTGTCAAAGATCAGGTGTCCATAAGTTTGTGGGTTTATTTCTGGGTCTTCAGTTCGGTTCCATTGATCCACTATTCTGTTTCTATGCCAGTACCATGCAGTTTTTATTACTGTTGGTCTATAGGACCTGGAAAGGATCATCCTGAGTGATCTTCCCAGAAACAGAAAGACACACACAGTATACACTCACTCATATAGACATTAATATAAGATAAACCTACTAAAATATGTACACCTAAAGAAACTAATCAAGAGAGAGGACCCTGACTAAAATGCTCAATCCCCATCCTGAAAGGCAAAGAGGATGGACATCAGAAGAAGAAGAAAACAGGAAACAACCTAGGAACCTGCCACAGAGGGCCTCTAATAGGCTCTGCCCTGCAGACTATCAAAGCAGACACTGAGACTTATGGTCAACTGTTGGGCAGAGTGCATGGAATCTTATGAAAGAAGTGGGAAATAGTAAGATCTGGAGAGGACAAGAGGTCCACAAGGAGAGCAACAGAACCAGAAAATTTGAACACAGGGGTCTTCCCAGAGACTCATACTTCAACCAAGTACCATGCATGGAGATAACCTAGAAACCCTGCACAGATGTTGCCCATGGCAGTTTAGTGTCCAAGTGGGTTCCATAGTAATGGGAAGAGAGACTGCCTCTGACATAATCTGATTGGCTTGCTCTTTGATCACCTACCCCTGAGGGGGCAGCAGCCTTACCAGGCCACAGAAGATGACAATGCAGCCACTTCTGATGAGATCTGATAGACTAAGATCAGAAGGAAGGAGAGGAAGATCTCCCCTATCAGTGGACTTGGGGAGGGAGATGCATGAAGAAGGGTGGGATTGGGAGGGGAGAAGGGAGGGTCTTCTGGGGGGGGATACAGAGAGAATAAAGTGTAATTAATAAAAAAAATAAAGTGAAAAAAGAATACATTAAATATATCATCCACCATGACCAAGTAGGCTTCATCCCAGGCATGCAGGGGTGTTTCAATACAAGGGAATCCATCACTGTAATCCACCATATAAACAAACTAAAGAAGAAAAACCACATGATCATCTCCTTAGATGCCAAAAAAGCATTTGACAAAATATAACACCCATTCATGTTTAAAGTCTTGGAGAGATTAGGGATACAGTCATATGCCTAAACATAGTAAAGACAACATACAGCAAGCCTATAGGCAACATCAAATTAAATGGAGAGAAACTTAAATCAATCCCACTGAAATCAGGGACAAGGCAAAGCTGCCCACTCTCTCTCTATCTCTTCAGCATAGAACTTGAAGCCCTAGCTAGAGCAATAAGACAATTAAAGCAGATCAAGGGGAAACAAAATGGAAAGGAAAAAGTCAAAGTATCACTATTCGCAGATGATATGATAGTATACATGAGTGACCCCAAAAATTCAACCAGAGAACTCCTTCAGCTGAGAAACATCTTCAGCAAAGTGGCTGGATCTAAAATTAACTCAAAAAAAAATCAGAAGCAGTCCTGTACACCAAAGACAAAAGGGCCGAGAAAGAAATTAGGGAAACAACAACCTTCACAACAGCCACCGATAACATAAAGTACCTTGGTGTGACTCTAAACAAGCAAGTGAAAGACCTGTTTAAAATAGAAAACAACCTCAAATCTCTGAAGAAAAAAATTGAAAAAGATATCAGAAGATAGATAGATCTCCCATGCTCATGGATCAGTAAGATTTACATAGTGAAAATGGCCATTCTGCCAAAAACAATGTACAGATTCAATGCAATTCCCATCAAAATACCAAAACAAATCTTTACAGATATTGAAAGAACAATTCTCAACTTCTTACAGAAAAACAAAAAACCCAGAATTGCCAAAACATACTGAACAACAACAGATTGTCTGGTGATCTCTCCATCCCTGATCTCAAGCTGTGAAAACTCTATGGTATTGTCATAGAAACAGAATGGTGGATCAGTGGAACCGAATAGAAGACCTAGAAAAAATATCCACACATCTACAGATACTTTATTTTTGACAAAGAAGCCAAAACCTTGCAATGAAAAAAGGACAGCATTTTCAACAAATGGCACTGGTCTAAATGGATGTATACATGCAGAAAAATGCAAGTAGATCCATATTTATCACCCTGCACAAAACTAAAGTCCAAGTGGATCAAAGACCTCAACATAAAACCAGACACTCTAAATTGGTTAGAAGAAAAATTGGGGACGAGCCTGATGTCATTAGCACAGGAGACAACTTCCTGAACAGAACAGCAACAGCACAGGCTCTAAGGTCAACGATAAATAAGTGGGACCTCATAAAACTGAAAAGCTTCTGTAAAGCAAAGGATACTGTCATCAGAACAACATAACAGCCTACAGACTGGGAAAGGATCTTCACCAACCCTATATTTTACAGAGGGCTAGTATCCAGAATATATAAAGAACTCAAGAAGTTAAAAAGCAACAAATCAAGTTATCCAATAAAAAAAATAAATGGCATAAAGAGCTAAACAGAGAATTCTTTGTAGAGGAATATATAATGAGAGAGGAACACTTAAAGAAATGTTCAACGTCCTTAGCCATCAAGGAGATGCAAATCAAAACGACCCTGAGATTTCACCTTACACCCATCAGAATGGCTAACATCAAAAACTCCAGTGACAATACTTGCTGGAGAGGATATGGAGAAAGCAGAACCCTCCTCCATTGCTGGTCGGAATGCAAACTTGTACAGCAACTTTGGAAATGAATCTGGCTCTTTCTCAGACAATTAGGAATAGTACTTTTTCAAGATCCAGCCATACTACTCTGGGGAAAATATCCAAAACATGCTCAAGTATACAACTAGGACATTTGTTCAGCCATGTTCGGAGCAGATTTATTTGTAATAGACAGATCCTGGAAACAACCCAGATGTCCCTTAATGGAGGAATGAATACAGAAATTATGGGATATTTACACAATGGAATACTACTCAGCAATTAAAAACAAGGAAATCATGAAATTTATAGGCAAATGGTGGGAACTAGAAAAGTTCATCCTGAGTGAGGTATCCCAGAAGCAGAAAGACACAAAAGGTATATAAGTATACTTACTTATAAGTGGACACTAGACATATAATATAAGATAAACATACTAAAATCTGTACACCTAAGAAGCTAAAAAAGAAGGAGGACCCTGGGTAAGATGATCAGTTCTCACTCAGAAAGACAAACTGGATGGATATTGGAAGAAGGAGAAAACAGGAAACAGGACAGGAGATTTCCACAGAGGGCCTCTGAAAGGCTCAACCGAACAGTGTATCAAGGCAGATGCTCAGACTTATAGCCAAACTTTGGGCAGAGTGCAGGGAATCCTATGGAAGAAGGAGGAGTTAGTAAGTCCTGGAAAGGACAGAAGCTCCACAAGGAGAGCAACAGTTCCAAAGTAACTGGTCACAGGGATATTTTCTGAGACTGATACTCCAATCAAGGACCATTCATGGATATAACCTAGAACCCCTGCTCAGGTGTAGCCCATGGCAGGTCAGTATCCAAGACGGTCCCCTAGTAAGGGGAACATGGACTCTCTCTGACATGAATTCAGTGGCTGGCTCTTTTACCCCCCACCCCCCAAGGGTAGAGCAGCCTTGCCAGGCCACAAAGGAGGACATTGCAGCCAGTCCTAATGAGACCTGATAAGCTAGGGTCAGATGGAAGGGGAGGAAGACCTCCTCTATCAATAGACTTGGAGAGGGGCATGAGAGGAGATTCATAAGGGAGGGTGGTATTGGGATGGAATGAGGAAGGGGCTACAGCTGGTGTACAATGTGAATAAACTATAATTAACATAAAATAAAGATTTAATTAAAAAGAATAATTGCTATAAATTAATTGTAATCGAAAGCATCGTATGCTTCAAGCAATTGACAATAAAATGGAGAAATTATCCAAAAATATTAAAAAAGAAATAATATATAATTTAAAGAGCTTATGACATCTTATATTGACAGAGAAATCACAACTTAAATCCATATATTTCAACCCAACCCATTGATGACAGCAAGCATATGGAAAATAAATCCAACCAAGTAAGTTAGCATTTATAAGAAAGAATCTCCTCTATTACAAGTGAGAATAGAATCTATGTAGTGTGGCTACTATTAAAATTAGTATAGTTGAATCAAAAATTTAAATTCAAACTAAGTGGACCCTCTATATCATTCCTTGGATATATAACTCAGCATCCTATAGACAAATCCACATTTATTCTCATATAATCCAGGATATTAAAGTATAGAAATCCCACAAGTTGCATCATTAGATGACTAAAACCATAATCTATCTATCTATCTATCTATCTATCTATCTATCTATCTATCTATCTATCTATCTATC
>NW_026590512.1:0-17930 GCF_907164565.1 Psammomys obesus
TTAGTGCTAATTGGAAACATTGTAGTAAGATATTTTAAGAACAATGAGACCTATTCGATTGAATGTGTACATTGCAATCTTACTAATTGTGTTAATGCTGATAATAATGCTCTTTCAGTTTAGTTGTTAAGCAACCTGCTTTTGTTATGATTCTGTTAGGGTTTCTGATTCTTGGTATGATGAAACAGAATTTAAATGGACTCAGGTTCAGAATCAACTTGCTGGTATTTGTTCTAGCAAAAACTTCTCATTGGACATTTTAATGATGAGAAATGAGATACATCACATAGAATCTGCCAAGGAAGCTAGGTTGAAATTGGCCAATACAGCCTGGGATATATTTACTAGCCTCAAGAGGCACTTTCCATCCTTTGACTCTGTGCTTAAATGGGGACTGGCATTTGTAGGTATGGCAGGTATGGGTTTGTTGGCCTGTGCCTGCCTTCCTTGTGCGTTACAGTTCCTTCTTCAACAACTTCAATGCATGCAAGTGCAGTTGCGTGAATTTAAATTAAAGATCTCTAACAACCCTGTTTGATATGGAGGTAAGTCAATGAGGGATAAGAGTGAAATTGTGTTTATTCCAACCTAAGACAGGGGCTCTTGAAAATCACATCTGAGACCTTGAAGAAGGATAAGTGAAAAATGCACATTTCACCAACCTAAGACAGGCACTCCATAAAACAAAGAAGGGGGAACTGAAGGAGTCTGATATTTGGAATTTTATCTCCTGGCCTTGGCAGATTTGGGTTTTATCTAAATTCCATTTCTCAGAGACTGTCCTTGGCAGTCTCTGTAGGCAGGGTGCTCTGAGCCTGAGAAATAGATAGCAAGCTCCTTGCAACCTTGGGAACCAGATAACAGACTTTGTGTGAACTTGAGTAAATTCTTTGTTGCCTTGCCAGGTAACACAGATGAGTTGCTACTGTGATAAAATCTTGCTTGTACCCTTTGCTTTATAAGTGTTGTTTGCACGTTCAGTAAACTGAGACTTGATCAGGAATCTGTCTTGTCTCCATTCTTTGCATCTCAGTCCCCCAATTTCTACTCCATTTTTTAGGTATATCCTGTTCAACTAGCCCAAGGGACAGGTCAAGAAACAGATCCCAAAATTGTGGACCCAGGGATCTTTTCTGAGACTGATACTCCAAGGAAGGACCATGCATGGAAATAACCTAGAACCCCAGCACAGATGTAGCCCATGGCAGCTCAGTCTCCAAGTAGGTTCCCTACTAATGAAAATAGGGACTTTCTCTGATATGAACTCATTTGCTGGATCTTTGTTCACCTACCTCTGAGGGAGAGACAGACTTTCCAGGCCACAGAGGAAGACAATGCAGCCAGTCCTGATGAGACCTGATAGGCTAGGGTCAGAGGAAAGGGGAGGTGAACCTCCTCTATCAGTGACTTGGGAAGGGCCATAGGAAGAGATGAGGGAGGGAGTGTGACATTAGGAGGTTCTCAGGGAGGGGGCCTACAGTTGGGATACAAAGTGAATAAACTGTAATTAATAAAATATATTTAAAAATGTAAAAAAAATTTTGATAATTCTATAAAACTAAAAATGTACAAGAAAACCTGTATTTGAAGTGAAAAGGATGATTGCATACCTAGGTGAGAAAGAGGCACATGAAATGTTGCTGTGATAACCTCTATACTCATTTCAACCCCCAAGGACCCAAGAAGTAGTAGCCTAAATAGGAAGCCATTGAAGTGAACTCATCATTTTGATTGTTTTGTTGTTGTTTTTGTCATTTTATTTAAATACAGACCACAATTTCTCCTCCATCCATTCCTTCTAGGTTCTCCTACCTTCCTTCTGCCACCCCCAACAATTCCTCCTCTGTTTCTCTTCAGAAAATGGCAGAATTGTTAAAAAGTGTGGTACATGTGCTGAAGTTGGCTCTTCACAATTCGTGGTTTCTGACTGGGTGTGTGGGAAAGCAGCAACTCAGTTCTTTTTAAGAGAGAATTTAAAGGTCCTCTGTGGAAGATTCAACCCACCAGTGTATCGAAGGAGATACAGAGGCTCATAGACATACTTTGGGCAGAGTGCCATAACCATTAAGGAAGAAGAGGAGGATAGAAAGACCTGGAATAGACAAGATCTCCAGAAGGAGAACAAGAGTGCCAAAATACCTGGGCCCATGGGGCCTGCAGAGACCAATACTCCAACTAAGAACCATGCATAGGGAGGACCTAGACAACCTGTTCGAAGGAAACAAATTGGCTGTTCAGTTTCCAACTGGGTTCCCTCATAAAGAGTACACTGACTGTCTCTGATATGAACTCAGCAGTTGGCTCTTTGATCAACTCCCTCTGGGGTGTGAGCTTTGCCAGGTCACAGAGGAAATTGATACATCCAGCCTTGATGGGACCTGATAAGCTAGGGTCAGATAGAAGCTAAGGTTCTCCCCTAACAGGAGATCAGGGAGAGGGCATAGGGGGAGAAGAAGGAGGGTGAGTGCAACTGGGAGGAGATGAGGGAAGCAGCTGCAGGGGATACAAAGCAAAAAAAAAATGTAGTAAACATATAAATAAAATTAATTTTTAATAAAAGAGAGAACTTAAAGAAAAGCAGGTCACTGAGAGTTTCTCCAAGCTCCAGTGAATGTATAGAAACATAGATTGAACATGATATCAGTTTCTTTTTAATTTTCAAGTTTTGGGGAAGTAGGTCACAATAGTTGGAGACTGGAAGGACTGGGAAATAAGTGTGAGGGGGTTCATGATACAAAATTGCCAAAGAATCAATAAAAATATAAAGTTGAAAAAATATACCATTTAATTGGTGGCACGTTTCTCTTCCCTTAATGACTTCTCAGAGTGAAGCTCATGGCTGCTGGCCTATATTCCAAATACAAATGTGCTATCCTTGGATGCTTACAGTACATATGTGACAGCAATGTGTGTTTATCATTTCAGGTTCCACTGGTGACATTGTGCTGACCCAGTCTCCAGCTTCTTTGCCTTCTTTCTCTAGGGCAGAGATACACTTTTACAACACTGCCAGTGAGAGTGTCAGTTCATTTAACTACAGTTTTTTGCAGTGTTATCAACAGAAACCCGGACATCCCCCTAACCTCTTCATGTATGCAGCATCCAACCTAGCATCTGGGGTCCCTGCCAGGTTCAGTGGCAGTGGGTCTTGGACAGATTTCAGCCTCACCATCCATCCTGTGGAGGCTGATCCTGCTACAATCTATTACTGTCAGCAGAGTAGGGAGTTTACTCCCACAATGCTCCAGGGCTAAGGAGAATTCTCCTGGGGTTGCTCCTCACTGACACTCAGTCTCTGAACTGTCTCCCTTTTTTTAAGTAATTAATCTTTTTATTAATTACAGTTTATTCATTTTGGATCCCTGCCCTCTCCATCTTCCCCTTCAAATTCCACCCTTCTTCCCTCTTCTTCTCTCAGGACCCTCCCCCAAATCCACTGATAGGGTCGTCCTCCTCCCTTTCCTTCTGACCCTAGTCTATCAGTTCTCATCAGGACTGTCTGCATTGTATTCCTCTGTTGCCTGGTAAGGCTGCTTCTCCCTCAGGGATCTGAACTATCTCTTACATCTTCACTATCTCAAGGTAGAAGTCATGTTTGTAATGAGGGTTAAGTTCTGAGACAGAGATTGTCTCACTATGTATGCCTTATAATTTTTTTAATTCTCTTACTTAATAAAGGCCTCCATGATATAATTTTCAAGGCATTTTATGTTCAATATACTGAGTAAACAATTATTTAAAATTTGCAGAAAACTATCCTCAGTTCCCCAAAATAACCAGAGCTTTGTATAATGAAGGTTGTTTGCTGTCTTGTAGACATAAGCTGATATTTTCAGCCTATGTTACATTTCCACTTCTATATGTGTGATATTTCACAAGTTCTTCTTCAGCACATCACACAGACAAGCCTCCTGTAGCGGATTATTTTGCTCATCTCTGATTTTTATCTCTATTTCCTTCCCAGATGCTCATCTACAGTCTTAGACTGACTAGCTGTCCTTTCCTTCTTATTCAATACACATATCTTTCTCTATAATATCTTCCACAGTGTGGTAGATTCTCTTCTTGTATTCTTTGAATTTTTGTTGTCTTCTCAGGTGGAGGAGTGCAAAGTCTCACTGTGTATCCTGACCTGTAAATCCCTCTGTTTCCAAGTGAGCTGGAGCCTGCAACTCACATGCCCCTTTCGCTTAACTTCTGCATTGCATGACACCATTCGCAGCTCCTTTTCATTTTCTACAAGTTCTTAAGTTCAAGTGCATGAACTCTAGAGGACCAGGCATGCTGAGCCATGATCATTGAAAGCTTACTTTCTCACATCTTCCACCTGTATATAAACCTTCTTAGGGCTTTTGTATCCTTCTCATGAGACTGAAAAAGCTCAACAATTATACTTACCATTTTTTTCAGATGAATATTGCTGAGATTAAGTTCACAGTTCTAAGTCACAACAATGAAACTTTATTTTATCATTTTTTTGTGTTGCGCAAGAAGGTAACACCAACTCAGTGGTTTATGAGCAGAACACTTGTAATCTAGGCAGGGTATGTCTGGATCCTTTCCTCGGGCTCTCATAGGCCACAGTCAAGGTATTATCAAGGCTGCGTTCTCATCTGCTACTCAAGAAAACCTTCTTGTAAGACCAGTGAGGATATTAGTACAACCTTTTTCTGTTTCTTTTTCTTTAATTTGGGAATATACTCTCACTTGAATCTTAGTCAAAAGACTGCAACTCTGAGAAAATCCTGACTCAACCACTCGTGTTGTCATGAGTAGAAGCCTGATCCTTCCTGTCCAAGGGTTTTCAGTTGCTGACTGAGTATGCATCAAGAATGTGGAAGATTTCAAGACTACTGCTAACCTGCCTGGTCCAGGAGAAAGTGGCTGAACTCTATCACCAAACTCAGAAAAATAAGTTCTAATTAAAATATACAATGAGCTTTTTTCTGAAACAAATCTATGTATTGAGCCAGGGAGAAAAATTTAACACATTAAGTGATTTCCATTTTTCATTATAGCTGAGTAAATATCTTTGCACATATACACCTCTTTCTTATTTTCTAAACATTTGTTGATAGACATTTCATTGATTTAAGTTTATTTTATTGTAAATAGTGCATCAATAAAAATGGATATGAGGATATATCTATTTTGTGCTGGTTTATATTTATTCAAGAACATGCCTAGTGCAGGGGTAGCTGAATTATATGGTATTTCCATGTTTCTTAAGCATCCTCCACTTTGATGTCCTCAGGGGCTGTACCAGTGTGCAGTCCCTCCAGAAGCATATACTGATTGCTATGTCCTTATAGTTTTCCATTAATTATAGCTGATTTTATGATTTCCTTTTTATTAGTTATTCAAACGAAGTGATTTTTATGGTTTTCCTTCAGTTTCTATCTCACTCTCAAAAATGAGAAGAATCTGAAAGCCGCAATGGATCAACTGTAACACTAACCATCTTCAGAAGAGCACATGATTTTGATATCCTGGAACTTTCCTTATCTTTACTCACATCTATTCATTTAGAAGAGAATGGACAATGCATATTCTTCTGCTCCATATCATCATGCTGAGGATGGTGTAGCTGAAGGAACATTAATGCTTTTCCTGGATAAAACTGTGTTTCCACGGGGCATTGAACTCGTCTGTAACTTGTTGATCTATTTTTATTTCTTTCACATGAGTTCAGAAAATTTTTAATGATGTTCCAAAGTCAAGAAACACATGATGGCAGTTTGACCATCTAAGTAGAGAGCTTTTCATTTTAGGTTAAAGCACTGTATGAGGACACTCTGTGCCTTTTCCACCATAATAAATGATGACCACCCCAGCCTCCACTCTTCTGATTTTGAGAATGAAATATGCATATTTCTTAACCAATTTCCATGGAGACTGTTAAGATCCCTAGTGTCCAGCCTGGAAATGTATGAGTCAGTATCTGTGGCCTATGCCCGGCTTGTATGTCAGAAGTGTGATATCACCTGTAAAATGTTCAATGTAACATCACGTATATAGGTCTATAAGTCTGATGAAGAAGACAAACTTTCGTGCATAAATAATAAAAATCTTACTTGAATCTTATTTGAAGCTATTTGACTAGTCAGGAGGTATTCACTCCAGGTATTCATGTGCAATATTATGTATAGTTCAAGGATATGAATAGAGATCAGTGAGGTTTTTTCTTAAGCTACAAAGTTTTGATCTTTGGATCTAGAATGGCATTCAAAGTCCAAGTGATAAACTGCTGGCTCTCATGGCCTAGCTTGGGGAAAGTGACTGGGTCAGAGAGGCAGACCAGAAGCTCACATTCTCATGGGGTTCTTCTCCTACAATGCAGCACCTAATGTAATATTTGTTTGTCAGAGATATAGGTCTTGAACTCTCTCCACTGATTTTCTTTTTAAACTTCCCAGGAGACCTTTTATGTCTTTTGTTCAGCCTTCTTTTCCTCATGAAAGAAAAGGCTATCCTGAGGGGCCATTTCACTCAGTACATTGTAAGATATATTCACTCAGTACATTGTAAGATATATCATTACAGCAGCATCCCTTTTTGGATGGTCATTTATTCTCTGCTGGATTTGGTGAATATGTGATAGAATCTAAAGTACATTTGGTGAGGATCAATACTGACAAGAAAAGGAGCCTAAACCAATGACTGGAATCTTACAAGCAGAAGGATTAAGTATTGCTGATCTATTAATAAAGTGGCTAAAATTACCAATGATATATATTTAAATTTTACTTTATGATTTTAATTCATGTACCACAAAATGGTAAATGATGTGTGGTAGGTTATATGCTTATTATATACGTGCACTCCTTTTTTTGAAACATCACAGAGAGTGTAACTCATTAACCTCTTAATTTTACATCATCAGGTTTCTTTTATTTCTAAATTAAAAAAAAAACATAATAAAAGAGATTCGTAACATGCCACTCCCTCACTGAAATTTAGTTGGCATTAGGACTACAGTGGATGGTATATTTGGAAGAATCTATATCATCTAGAAGATAAACCTCTGGGAATATTTGTAAAATATCTCTATAAAAGTTAACCTTTGGAAATGTCTGGGATGGATCATTTTGATTAGTTGAATTCCCCTAGGAAAACTCTTATAACTCTAGGCAAGACAATACCCAGCATATGGATATTGACCTCCATAAAATGGAGAGAGTGGCCTGAGCTCTAGCATTCTGCACAGTCTATTTCTCAGTTGTGTATGTGATATAAGCAGCTGCTTCATGTTTTTTCCAGTTTGTCTTCCATACTATAATAGGTTGTATGTTTGAACTGTGCTTCCAAACAAACCATGTTCCCAAATAAGGAATAAAGTTTCCTGACTTGCTTTTTTCACTGTAGTTTATCACAACAAAAAGAGAGATTGGGACCACCCGTACAAATCTGAAAGCAGTGTCTTCACTGATGTGGTTCTTCAGGAAATGGAGGCTCGCCAGCTCTCCAGGCAAGATGGAAAGGGATATTGGATTCTGCATTATTATGACATCTCCACTGAACCCTGAGTTAATAAAACAGAGGTTAAGATTAAATACAAACACTAACTTGTTCCCATTATTTTCTCTTACTACTTGTATCAAATAAAGCTATTTTTATTAGTAGGTAATTTCCTTTCCACCTTAGTTTTAAAGAAGCACAGACTTTACAAGGCACAAGGAGCCTTTAGGAGTCATTTACCCATCCTCTTTCCACTGCTCATCTCTTCCTGTGTCAGAGGTTTCGGTAGCACATATGTCTTTGTTTTTTCATGGAACTCCCTCATTACCTATCATGTCGCTTTAATCAGAAGGCTGTTGTTGGATAGACATTTGTCTACTTGTTTATGAACCCTATCTTCTCTTCACAGGATCTAGGTTCAATTCCCAGCAGACATGGTAGCTCACAATAATCCATAACTCCAGTTCTAGGGGATCTGATGCCCTCACCTGGCTTCTGCAGCCACCAGGTACATACATCGGGCAAAGACATGCATAAGCCAATATAGTCACAGAAATAAAAATGTTAAAAAGAAGACCCTCACTTCATCTCTATTTGTTTAAGACTGTGCTTTCCAGAGATGTTTAAGCTGAAGGTTTGCTAATGGGTTTATTTTTAGTGCATCTAGTAACAGTTGTCAAAGAAAATTCAGTTCTGACAGGTTGTTTTGAGTTCTTTAACCACACCCTCTCCTACTGACTCAGAGAACCTGTACAGACTATCCTGAGAGAAACAGTACCTGTGGGCTCTAGGCACATAAATCAGGACAGTTTTATTTCATGGCTGCCACTCTATATGAGGACCTCCTGTCTCTTGAATTCAGTAATAAACTTCTATATCCTCGGTACCATGCTGCTGATTTTAACTAACAAGAGTATGTCAATGTTTTATCTGAGTTATTGAAAATCTTTCCATGTCTACTACTGTTTGTCAAATATATGGGGTAGAAATAGCCACTCATCCAGAAAATAGAAGGTTCTATGTGCTGGAACAGAAAAGCTGAGTTCAGCCTTGTACTGTCTCAGGATTATTTGCATCTGAGGCTAATATTCCCTGGTCCTGCATCCACAGTGGTGTCCATCGAAGAGAGTGCTGTGTCCCAGAAGCTGAAAGCCATCAGCTTCAGAATTCCTGATTACAAGGTTGGAAGCATAATAATCAGTGTTGAATTCAGCTAGCAGGGTTATAGTACATTTTAAATCAAAGTCAACAGAATCTAATGCACCAGGACACACTGTAAAAACTTGGTAAGTGAGGAGAGACTGTTGGGCTTTTTATACTATGTATACAATAACTTGAATTTTTTTTTTTCTCTTTAGAGCCCATGCTCTCTCCTTGAATACTGTGAGAAGCCCATGGAGTTTGGATATGTATGATCCCTGTCTCTGTTTGTCCAATCTTCACCAAAAGAAAGTGAAGTTCCTTTGGTATACAGGAGGGCTTCTGATTTTTTGAGTTGATTTTGTATCCAGCCACTTTACTCAAGGTGTTTATCAGTTGAAGGAGTTCTCTGGTTGAATTTTTGGGGTCGCTCATGTATACTATCTTATCATCTGCGAACAGTGATATTTTTACTTTTTCCTTTCTGATTTATATCGCCTTGATCTCCTTTAGTTGTCTTATTTCTCTCACAAGGACATCAAGTACTATGTTGAAGAGATATGGAGATAATGGGCAGCCTTGCCTTGTCCCTGATTTCAGTGTGGTTGATTTAAGTCTCTCTCCACTGAGTTTGATGTTGGCTATAGGCTTGCTGTATATTACCTTTACTATGTTAAGTTATGTGCGTTGTACCTCTGATCTCTCCAAGATTTTAAACATGAATGGGTGTTGGACTTTTTCTTTATTTTTTTACTGGTTTTTATATTAATTAGAGTTTATTCACTTTGTATCTCCCCACAAGCCCTTCCCTCCTCCCCTCCTGGTCCCACCCTCCCTCTCCTTTCTTCATGCATGCCTGTCCCCAAGTCCACTGATAGGGGAGGTCCTCCTCTCCTTCCTTCTGACCTTAGTCTATCAGATCACATCAGGAATGGCTGCATTGTCATCTTCTGTGGCCTGGTAAGGCTGCTCTCCCCTCAAGGGGAGGTAATCAAAGAGCAGACCATTCAGATTATGTCAGAGGCAGTCCCTCTTTTCATTACTATGTAACCCACTTGGACACTACACTGCCATGGACTACATCTGTGCAGGGGTTCTAGGTTATCTCCATGCATGGTACTTGGTTGGAGTATGAGTCTCTGGGAAGACCCCTGTGTTCAAATTTTCTGGTTCCGTTGCTCTCCTTGCGGGATTTCTGTCCTTTCCGGATCTTACTATTTCCCACTTCTTATATAAGATCCATGCACTTTGCCCAACAGTTGGCCATAAGTCTCAGTGTCTGCTTTGATAGTCTGCAGGGCAGAACCTTTCAGAGGCCCTCTGTGGCAGGTTCTTACATTTTATCTTGTTTTCTTCTTCTGATGTCTATCCTCTTTGCCTTTCGGAATTGGGATTGAGTGTTTTAGTCAGGATCCTCTCTCTTAATTAGTTTCTTCAGATGTACAATTTTTGTAGTTTATCCTATGTTATATATCTATATGAGTGACTATATGCCTTGTGTGTTTTTCTGCTTCTGGGACAGCTCACTCAGGATGAGACTTTCCAGGTCCTACCATTTACCTGCAAATTTCATGATTTCCTTATTTTTCATTGCAGAGTAGTACTCCATTGTGTAGATGTACCACAATTTCTGCATCCATTCTTCAGTTGAGGGGCATCTGGGCTGTTTCCAGCTACTGGCTATTACAAATAAAGCTGCTACAAACATGGTTAAGCAAATGTCTTTATTGTGTACTTGAGTCCCTTTTGTGTATATGCCTAGGATTTGTATGGCTGGATCTTGAGGAAGTGCTATTCCTATTTGTCTGAGAAGGTGCCATATTGATTTCCTGAGTGGTTTTACATTCCCACCAGCAGTGGAGGAGGGTTCTGCTTTGTCAACAACCTCTCCAGCATGTGTTGTCACTTGAGTTTTTCATCTTGGCCATTCTGATGAGTGTAAGGTGAAATCTCAGGGTCGTTTTGATTTGCATTTCCCTAATGGGTAATGACGTTGTGCATTTCTTTATGTGTTTCTCTGCCATTCGGTATTTCTCTATCGAGAATTCTCTGTTTAGCTCTATTCCCAATTTTTTTTTTAATTTGATTACTTGAATTGATGTTTTCCAGCCTATTTAGTTCTTTATATATACTGGATATTAGCCCTCTGTCAGATAAAGGGTTGGTGAACATTCTTTCACAGTCTGTAGGCAGTTGTTTTGTTTTGATGATGGTGTCCTTTGCTTTACAGGAGCTTTTCAGTTTCATGAGGTCCCATTTATTGATTGTTGCTCTTAGAGTGTGTGCTGTTGGTGTTCTGTTCAGGAAGTTGTCTCCTGTGCCAATGAGTTCAAGGATATTCCCCACTTCTTTTTTCTAACCGATTTGATGTGCCTGGTTTTATGTTGAGGTCTTTGATCCACTTGGACTTCAGTATTGTGCAGGGTGATAAGTATGGATCTATTTTCATTTTTTTACGTGTTGACATTCAGTTAGACCAGCACCATTTGTTGAAGATGCTATCTTTTTTCCATTGTATGGTTTTGGCATCTTTGACAAAGATCAGGTGTCTATAAGTGTGTGGGTTTATTTCTGGGTACTCTGTTTGGGTCCATTGATCTTCCATTCTGTTTCTATGCCAGTACCATGCAGTTTTTATAACTTTTGCTCTATAGTACAGCTTAAGGTCATGGATGGAGATACTACAGAAGATCTTTTATTGGATAGGATTGTTTTATCAATTCTGGGTTTCTTGTTATTCCATATGAAGTTGAGAATTTTTCTTTCAAGGTCTGTAAAAAATTGTGTTGGTAAATTGATGGGAATTGCATTGAATCTGTAGATTGCTTTTGGTAAGATGGCCATTTTTACTATGTTAATCCTGCCAAGCCATGAGCATGGGAGATCTTTCCATCTTCTGATATCTTCTTCTAATTCTTGCTTCAGAGACTGGAAATTTTTTTCATACAAGACTTTGATTTGCTTGGTTAGGGTTACTCCAAGGTACTTTATGTCAGTAGTGGCTATTGTGAAGGGTGTTGTTTCCCTAATTTCTTTCTCAGCCCTTTTGTCTTTTGTATAGAGGATGGCTACTGATTTTTTTTTAGTTAATTTTGTATCTGGCCACTTTGCTGAAGGTGTTTATCAGCTGTAAGAGTTTCCTGGTAGAGTTTTTGGGGTCACTCACGTATACTATCATATCATCTGCAAATAGTGAAAAATTGACTTCTTCCTTTCCAATCTGTGTCCCCTTCATGTCCTTCAACTGTCTTATTGCTCTAACAAGGACTTCCAGCACTATGTTAAAGAGATATGGAGAGAGTGGGCAGCCTTGTTTTGTCCCTGATTTCAGTGGGATTGCTTTATATTTCTCTCCGCTCAGTTTGATGTTGGCTATATGTTTGCCATATATCACCTTTACTATGTTTAGATATGTGCCTTGTATCTCTGATCTCTCCAATACTTTAAACATGAATGTATGTTGGATTTTGTCAAATGCTTTTTCAGCATCTAGAGAGATTATCATGTGTTTTTTTCTTTTATTTTGTTAATATGGTGGATCACATTGATGGATTTCCGAATATTGAACCACCCCTGCATACCTGGGATGAAGCCTAATTGGTCATAGTGGATGATAACTTTGATGTGTTCTTGTATTCGGTTTGCAAGTATTTTGTTGAGTATTTTTGCATCAATGTTCATAAGGGAGATTGGCCTGAAATTCTGTTTCTTTGTTGGGTCTTTCTGAGGTTTAGGTACCAAGGTGACTGTGGCTTCATAGAATGAGTTTGGTAGTTTTCCTTCTGTTTATGTTTTGTTGAATAGTTTGAAGACAACTGGAGTTAGCTCTTCTTTGAAGATCTGGTAGAATTCTGTCCTGAAACCATCTGGTCCTTGGCTTTTTTTGGTGGGTGACTTTTGATGACCGCGTCTATTTCCTTGGGGGATATAGGGCTATTTAATTGATATATCTGGTCCTGATTCAGCTTTGGTAAGTCCAATTGATCGAGAAAATTGTCCATTTCATTTACATTTTCAAATTTTGTGGCATATAGACTTTTGAAGTAAATCCTAATGATTGTTTGGATTTTCTCAGTGTCTGTGGTTATGTCCCCTGTTTCATTTCTGATTTTGTTGATTTGGATGGTGTCTCTCTGACTGTTTGGTTAAGGGTTTGTCTATTTGTTGATTTTCTCAAAGAACAAGCTCTTGGTTTCATTGATTCTTTGAATTGTTTTATTTGTTTCTATTGATTGATTTCAGTCCTGAGTTTGATTTTTTCCAGCCGTCTACTCCTTTTTGGTGTGTCTGCTTCTTCTTTTTCTAGGATTTTTAAGTGAGCCATTAAGTTGTTTGAATGTGCTGTCTCAAATTTCTTCGTGAAGGCACTTAGTGCTATGAAGAGTCCTCTTAGCACTGCCTTCATTGTGTCCCACAAGTTTGGGTATGCTGTCTTCATTTTCATTGAGTTCTAGGAAGACTTTAATTTCTTCCTTTATTTCTTCCCTGACCCAGCTGTCATTTAGTAGCAAGTTGTTCAGTTTCCATGTGTTTGTAGGCTTTTTGCTATTTCTGTGTTGTTGAGGTCCAGCTTTATTCCATTGTGATCAGATAGGATACAAGGGATTATTTCAATATTCTTGTATCTGTAGAGGCTTGCTTTTTGACCAACTATGTGTTCTATTTTGTAGAAGGTTTCAAGGGATGCTGAGAAGAAGGTAAATTCTTTTGTGTTTTGGTGTAAGGTTCTATAAATGTCTGTGAGGCCCATTTCATTCATGACCTATGTCAGAGACATTGTTTCTTTGATTAATTTCTGTTTTGTTGATCTGTCATTTGTTGAGAGTGGGGTGTTGAAGATTCCACTATTAATGTGTGGGGATCAATGTGTGGTTTAAGTTTTATCATTGTTTCTTTTACAAATGTGGGTAACCTTGTATTTAAGGCATAGATGTTTAGGATTGTGATGTCTTCCTGGTGGAATTTTCCCTTGATTAGTATGAAGTGTCTTTCCCCATCTCTTTTTATTAATTTTGGTTGACAGTCTATTTCATCACATATTAGAATGGCTACTCCTGCTTGCTTCTTGGGTCCTTTTGCTTGGAAAGCCATCTTCCAAACCTTTATCCTCAGGTAATGTCTATTTTTGTGTCTTAGGTGTGTTTCTTGTATTCAACACATTGCTGTGTTTTGTATATGCATCCATTCTGTTAGTCTGTGTCTTTTTATTGGAGAGTTGAGTCCATTGATGTTGAGAGAGATTAATGACCAGTGGCTCTTAAATCTTTTGATTTTTATTTTGGGTGCTGTCATACAGTTGTGTGCTTGGTTGCTTTTTGTTTTACTGTAGTGAGGTTAATTATTTCCTGTGTTTTCTTGAAAGTAGCTAGTTTTCTTGGCTTGTATTTTCCCTTCTAGTGTATTCTGTAACACTGGATTTGTGTGTAGGTACTGTTGAAATTTGTTTTTGTCATTGAATATCTTGTTTTCTCCGTCTATGAGGACTGAGCGTTTTGCTGGGTATAGTAGCCTGGGCTGACATCTGTGTTCCTTAGAGTCTGCATGATATCTGTCCAGGCCCTTCTGCCTTTCACAGTTTCTGTTGAAAGGTCAGGTGTGATTCTAATGAGTTTGCCATTATATGTTACTTGGCCTTTTTCCCTTGCAGCTCTTAGGAAAGAAAACTGGAACTATGGAGGTTAGCATAACCAATAGACTACAAGAGATGAGAGAAAAAATCTCAGGTGTGGAAGATACAATGGAAGAAATCGATGTATCTGTCAAAGAAAATGTTAAATCTAAAAAATTCCTGACACAGACAATCCAAGAAATTCAAGGCAACATAAAAAGACAAAATCTAAGAATAATAGGAATAGAGGAAAAAGAAGATTTCTGCTTCAAGGCCCAGAAAATATTTTCAACAAAATCATTGAAGAAATTTTCCCCAAATTAAAGGAGAGGCCAATAAGAATACAAGAGGCCTACAGAACACCCAATGAATTAGACCAGAAAAGAAAATCCTCCCGCCACATAATAATCAAAACAGTAAGTATACAAAACAAAGAAAAAATACTAATACTAATACTAAGTTCTCCCTCTCCATGATTTTCTCCATTTGTGTTTTCTTTAATTTTTCCATTTCTATCTTCAGATCTTGAGCCATTTTATTGATTTCCTTTACCTGTCTGACTGTATTTTCCTGTTTTTCCATCAATTCTTTCAGCTCTTTGTTTGAACTAACCTCTGTTTCTTTTATTTCATTCAGTGATTTAAGCATTTCCTTTCTAAAGGCCACAAACTGTTTGGCTGTAACTTTCTCTATTTCTTTTTGGATGGCCATATTATGTTTGAGTTTATCTTCCTTTAGGTCTTAACATATTTTATTTGTTTCCTCTGTTATCCACTTCATGAGCATAGATGTTAGGTCATCTTCTTGGATTTCAGTTATGCTGGGGTGTCCAGGGCTACTTGGCTCTGGATAATTGGGTTCTGGAGATGCCATATTACTCTGTCTTTGGTTGGTTGAGCTTTTACGCTGGCCTCTACCCACTGGGCTATCTTAGGTGTTTGGGGTTAGTTTCTGGTGGTTCCTGGGGATCTTGTGATGGAGAGAATCCCCTTGGTAGAAAGCTGGTTTTTCTTGAAGAAAGTCTTCTCAGCTTTTTGGGATGGTTGGCATTTTTCAGGAGTTGCCGTTGCTCCCCTCAAGGATAGAGACCTGAGTAGTAACTGTGGTCTTTTTTAGTTGAGAGGGTTCTCTTCTCACCCATGAAATCCCTGGAGACAGCTGCCCAGCTTCTGGGTTTTTTTGCTATAAATTTAATGATCTGCTGCTGTGACCTGTGTGTCCTGCGGTTTTGTCAGTTTTGTTGGGGATAACTAGTTGCCCCTTGGAGCCGTATCTGGGGGTTGATCTCGGGGATTCCGGGGTTTTGTAGGTCTGAGGTTATATTACTGATCCCTTTACATGGGAACAACTCTGAAACTGGCTGAAAACTAGCCAAAAACTCCAACAATACTTGGCTAAATCCTTGGCTATAATATCCTCAAAATGTATTATGCTAACCTTTTAATTTGCATAGATAAAATTGGCTTACAGTTTTGTTTCATCCTGCACATCTCATACATTTATAATTTTAGAACTCTATAATGCTTGTGAGAAATTGTATGTTTGCAGAACAAAACAACTGAACACCAGAGTTGCTGGATCAAACCTAACAGAATCATTCTTCAGCATGCTGAGAAATTGCCACATCTGTTCCAGCATCTTGCATGTTCCAGCATTCTGCTTGTTCCTGCCTCAACTGCTTCAATTCCTATTTTCTCATCAAGGCCTGCTCCCAAACTTTGAAGAAAGCTACTAATTTTAGCTGGTCCAGCATTTTAGACTGTTCCAAAAGGGACTTTTATTAAGCCTGAAATTTCTCTACTTTCAAATGTTATTGGACCACAAATGTTATTGCTTGCTTAATTAACCATTTTTATTTGGGCCCTCTACAGGATTTCTACATGTCCACAATGTCAGCTAGAAGAAACTCATGAGAACGGAGTCCAATTTCCTTTAAAGGGGGTTGGGTATGTTTTTGGTTGTTTGTTATGGCTATGAAATTTTATTGTCATTGGGAGATGTTTATTATTAACAGTCTTATTCAAAGGAAAACAAGGAATATACAGGGATATTTTACAGAAAAAAAGGTGTAGATTATTGAATCTACTCAACTTAAGGTTTTATTTGTTATTACCAAACAAGGTTAATTTTAACTCTGGTATAAGATTTTGCATATTGATGCAAAAATAAGTATTTTTAATACATTGGTATAGCTTTACTATATTGACAGAAAGTCAAGGTTACTTCCAATACTTTGAAACTATTATTAAAAGGTGGTTAGGATATTAGATATGCAAGTTAATTATTAGTTATTCAACTCATAGTCATGTCAGACACTAGTCTAATTTATCACAGGAGTATATCTCATAGGTTTGACAGATAGATATGATTTTGTATACAAATCAATTACATAAAGATAGGTAGTCTTTAAAAACTTCAGAGACTTACAGAATATGGCATTTAAAATGTTCTTATTATTTTAAGGATTCTTTGACAATGAGACAAGTCATTTCCTGGCAGCACCCTGCCTACCTGAAAGAAGATAATGAGCATCGAAGAACCTCCATATGGAGATGGCTTCAAATGTGGCAAACAAGCCACTCGGTAAAGAAAATGCCCTCACTTCACAACAGACAAATTCTGCCTAAAATGGGCAAGCTTAAATGCAGGACAAATCGACTGCTGAACTCTGCCAAGACAGGGTAAGCAAGTCCTAAATAGTTCCTGTTACACATATATGTCTGTCAAAATATTCTGAGCCAGAAGGCTGAAGATGATGCTCCAACGTTATAGAGAGTTATGGGTGACTGTTCAGCAGCAAACTGTCTCTGTCAATTTTTTATTTTTTTGGAAGCAGCTAACATGCAATTCCTATTTTACTCTCATAATTAATTTTATTCCTTCTCAAGTCTCTGATGGGGTTGAAGACCAAATAGTTACACTACCACATTTAAGCTTAAGTTGTTTAGAAGTTGAGAAATCTTTTCATCTAGGTAATACCAATAAGGATATAAGTTAATTTAGGTATAGAACTTTAAACTTGTCAAGATAGATAGGATAATCAGATACTTTTTCCTAAGTTACCCTCTCCATGTGCTAAATACACATGGACTAGCATTGCACATGTAGATTTTACCTAACAGTTTTCATAATTATTAGTGTATTTTTTTTTAAAAAAAAGGGCCTTTTATTGGACTTAAATGGGGAAATGTTGGTATAATGTTCTTTTAAAATGTATATGCCTTACCCTTGTTAATTCAAATGCTGATTTCCCCACCCCCAACTCTCTGGTTTCAATCTGGATATTTCATTGCGATACTCATTATAAGCATCCTGTCTCAACTCTTTTTTAAACAGGACAAAATAAAACAACTAGATACAATGTTGTGCAATGGGAGGAGCCAGAGAACAGGAAAGAGGGGAGGAGACAGAAGGCAGGAGAGGAGTTGGGAGGAGAAGGGGCGAGAGGAGAGCAGAGCTGGAGGAGAGATCTTGGAGGATGTGGAGCATGAACCAGACCTAAGATTTCACAAAAAGCAAGTGTAATGCGGGAAACCTAAATGTTAGGAAACTGAGGGCTTGGAGGTTTAGGAGGGAGTAAATATTGCCCAGCATTGTGTTTTAGGTTAACTAAAAACCCAGTCTCTGTGTGGTGATTTGGTTATACAGCTACTGAGGAGTAACAGCAGCATTACAAGAAGATAAACCAATAGTAAATATTATTAACTTCCTACAACAATGGGGG